>NC_137018.1:38964913-39047413 GCF_032717465.1 Coenobita brevimanus
TAAGACAATAAACTAAAAAAGAATGCACAAAAATTTGCTTAGGGATTTTTGAAGAGACAGGTCAAATGATCCTATCAAGCTCCAATAATTTCAGTGGCTCGAAGGGAAGTCCTTGCCCTTCGAGCAGCTAGGATTTTTTTTAAATACCAGTTCAGTGAAGGATGCCCTTCTCATGCATCTAAATGGGAAGGAAAAATTTAAAAATACGAGCATAAATGCTTATGTGTATGTTATTTGTATTTTGGTATCGACAGAGTTTGTAATTTTCTTAAATTTCTTCTTTACAGATTTATTTTACATACATAGTAAACCTCAGTTGAAAGCAGCATTGGGTGTTAGGTGGAAGAGAGTTCTCGAATTGTCACTACCGTGAGAGGGGTAATGTTGACATTATTAATATATCTTGCTGTTTTGACTCACTTGGTAGACTATAATCGATGGTGTTGTTACATCCCCATCCCACACTGCCAAAAGCTCCAGCAACAGTAGATCGATATAGGAAGGACGTTGCCCAGTGAGTTGTTATTCCTAGAGGCAGCCTTTCAGTGTGCAACAAGACCAGCTGAGGCAGTGTAAATAAACACTGGCTTTAAAGTTCACTGTATTTTCCAGATAATTGCACTTAATGCTTGCCAACTTCACTTCACTGTTTTCACAAATACCAAAGATATACAGACTTTATTAACTGCAATTACACTTAATGCTTGACAACAATACATCACAGTTTTCACAAGTACCGATGATATACAAACTTCATTGACACTGCACTACACACAAACTGAACTGAATACTGACTGAAACTGCTCTAGTCTCTTCTCCATCCTTATATAAGCTTCCTATATTCTAGGGTGTTCTATACTTCTACACAGTTCTTGTGCATTCCCAAAGGAGCAACGGTTACAACAGTTGCCAACTTGGAGACATCCAAAACATGCCAGATTTTTTTTTTTTTTTTTTTTTTTTTTTTTTTTACTGCATAACACTCTAAATTATGTAGCACACAGACTTAAATTAAATTATATAATTTAAGTCACATAAATAAAACATTATAGAGAAAAAGAGCACAAAAATTAATGTACAACTTACAAAATAACTCGCTCAAAAACAGCAGGCTAACTGGCAACTCTGACTCGTACTGGAACAACGGTACGAGAAACATCAGGAATTCTCCAGCATAATCTAACTGACAAGTCCCACTTCTCAACAATATTATTTAAACAGTACTAGAGTTGTCCCGACCAAAATTTTCTTTTTTACTGAAAGATACGGTACTTTCATCAGTTTATCTATCTGTTATCTGGTTCTTTATTTCCCATCAGGAACATACAGGTCTGATGCTAGGCTGTTTGGTCCAGACATCTAAGGCTAACCACAACTTGCTTCTTCCTGAATGGTATTATGTGAGCATTAAACCCTAACCATCCCGTTGGTCCACTGTAAGCCCTCAAGGGCCGCATCCTATTGAAGCGCCCAACCACCATACCACTACTGTTCTGTGTTTGGATGCCACCAGCGTAATAAAAACGTTTCCTGGGATACAGGATCACATTAGCCTTGTCACTCAGTGCCCATTCACCTGAAGGTAACACTACATCATATGAATGCTCTATTACGTCACCATATCTTCCATCAAACCTTACTCTTCGCTTCTTTTCTTCGACACCTTGAGCAGCTGTCATACCATCCGCATGCTTAGCCGTTTGAGAATAATATATATATATATATATATATATATATATATATATATATATATATATATATACTTAGGCTGCTTACCCCAAGGGAAGGGAGGTAGCCGAGCCAGGACGACACACTCCCAATTTACTCATCCACTCAAACACATTCATTCGCATCTTAGCCCCAAAGGGGCTATATATATATATATATAATAATATATATATATATATATATATATATATATATATATATGTTGATGTTATGCGGGGGCGCTCACCATCCACTCACTCGATGTAGTGCTGCTCTTGGGTGTCTGCCCTTTCCTCTCTTCCATCCTCTTCTTTCTTCCCTTCATTCTTTCCTCTTCCTTCTGCCTATGGATGACTTGCCACTTCTGTCTTTCATTCTTTCCTCTTCCTTCTGCCTGTGGGTGACTCTGGACTGAGTGACAAGCCAAATGGTTTTCTGTACACCAGGAAACTATTTACTGCGCTGGGTGGTAACCATATAACCAAATTATGGCGCCTGGTGATTTAGTGGGTAATAAAGGCGCTCCAGTTGGATTAAGCCTGTGTGGGTTTATATCCAAGGGATGGTTAGGGTTTATTGCTCATGTAATGCCGCTCAGGGATGAATGAGGCTGGTCACTCATCTTAATTAGCAGGACCAACTAGCCTCGCCCCGGGCTCCTGTGCTCCTCTTGGGCAACATAGGATTACATATATATATATATATATATATATATATATAGATATAGATATGGAGCCTCTGTGGTACAGTGGTAAAGTGTGCCTTTTCGTACACTGAAGAACGAGGGTTCGCGCCCTGCCAAGGTAATAAACTTTGGGAGCATTCTTCTGGTCACGTACTGCTTGGCAGACATAAGGGGTGCTGTGGCTGAACCAGTGTCGTATACTATAAAGTATGCTTGCACCCAGTCGGCTTGTGCAGGCCGATTACACTTGGTTCACAGACTACACACACATCCAAAGCCACTCCAACACTACAATTACACGTACAAGCACTTCTCACCCTACATACAATCTCAACCTGACAGCCTAAGCCACTTGGTAGAGATACATTGGCTGTATCGTCCCCACTTCGGTCGGGATAGGCCGGTCCTGCAGTGGACACTCAAACGGCTGTGTTATATACAGTACATATATATACTATCAGCCGTTTGAGTGTCCACTGCAGGACCGGCCTATCCCGACCGAAGTCGTGACGATACAACCAACGTATCTCTATACAAGTGGCTTAGGCTGTCTGGTAGAGATTGTATGTAGGGTGAGAAGTGCTTGTAAGTGTAACTGTAGTGTTCGAGTGACTTTGAATGTGTGTGTAGTCTGTGAACCAAGTGTAATCGGCCCGCGCAAGCCGACTGGGTGCAAGCATACTTTATAGTATACGACACTGGTTCAACCACAGCAACCCTTGTGTCCGCCAATGCAGTACGTGGCCAGGTGAACACTCCCAACGTTTATTACCCTGGCGGGGCGTAAACCCTGGTTCACGCGTGTACGAAACGCACACTCTACCACTGTACCACAGAGGCTCCATATATATATATATATATATATATATATATATATATATATATATATATATATATATATGTGTGTGTGTGTGTGTGTGTGTGTGTGTGTGTGTGTCATTTTTTATATGTACCGGTATTATATATATTTATATATAATATATATATTATACATATTTTATTTATTGTTAATTCCAGACAATATGCTTGAACCTGTTAGACTCTGAATTGGAGAGTTGATATAGCGTTCATTAACACCTACACTATGGTACTTAATGATGGTCCTAAATTTTGATTAAACTGTCCATAAATAGAAAAAAAAAAGTGTAAAAATAAGTCATCTGATTGAAGGGGTTAAATCCTGCTGTATGGTACACAATCTTCCCCCACGCAGCTATGTTCAGAAGTTTATTCCAATCCCTCCTAAACTCTATAGAGCTTTAAGATATCCGTGTATTGATTTGGTTAGACAAGAACATATGGCCTTAACTAAATAAATCTTTTAGACTATCTTAAACACCGCTCTATAGCATACTGTCCTCCCTCATACATCTTTATTCCTCTCTCTCTCTCTCTCTCTCTCTCTCTCTCTCTCTCATTGAATGCTGATTTTATTTTAATGTTCCCCTTTTCATTGCCTCATGTTATTTATTTTAATTCTCCCTCTCTCTCTCTCTCTCTCTCTCTCTCTCTGATTATCCGTGCGCCGAACCCTCCCGGATAATGTGCGGTGTGTTACGGGGGCGAGATTGTCCAGTGCACCGGTATTGATTATTATCGTGGACCCCGTTTAGGTCGCACCCCCACACCACCCCGACCCCGCTACTGGGACGCCTGAGAGAGAGAGAGAGAGAGAGAGAGAGAGGGGGGGGACATTAAAATAAGTAATAACAGAATACAGTGTGTAGAGAGAGAGAGAGAGAGAGGGGGGGGGAGGGAAGGGGAACATTAAAATAAGTAATAACAATACAGTTTGTAGCGAGAGAGAGAGAGAGAGAGAGAGAGAGAGAGAGAGAGGGGGAGGGGGAGACATTAAAATAAGTAATAACAGAATACAGTGTGTAGGAGAGAGAGAGAAAAAAAAACAAATAACAGAACACTGTGGAGAGAGAGAGAGAGAGATTTTGGATCAGACCTCAAGCTGAGTTGGTCTGATACAGCATTAATAAACCGCTTTAATATGAGTGATCTTTCCCAGCAAGGAGTGACCACCAGAGACGCCACGAACCCAGACACGGCTAACTCATTTTTTTCATAGTCACATAATATGAACCTAAATATTCCGTTTTTGTCAGAGGGGTTAAATATTGATGGCATAACGGGAAGAGAAAGCAAAAATTATCGGTCATTTATATCAAGAAAGTATAGTTTTGTTTATGTTAGTATTGGCTTGAGGATTAATAATTGTGTAAAGAACGGAAGAATTGCATATCGGTTGTATTAAGGGTTGTATCACCAGTGCCTCTTGCAGACTTAGTAACACATCTTCCTCGGCGACTTATTTTGCACATTACACTTCAGAGTCCTGTTGTTAATGATGATGTCGATAATGAAACGCAATAAATGACATGCAAGACAGTCCTGGGGTGCAATATGCAAAATAAATCGCTAAGAAAAAGGAGCTACGAAGCCTACAGTATAACATGGCGTTAACTCGGGCTTGGCCATCTCTCCAGCTTGAATACAAAGTTGTGGAGATAGATTAATACTGGAATAGGATGCTAGTCACGAAAAAGTACCATAGGAACGATGTAGAACTGTAGTGTTCATTTTTTTTTTTTTTTGACTGATTTCATAAGCTATACAAAAGAAAAAAAACAATCGGTCCAGGTTAAGATGAAGGAATTATAGAGTTCGTATGGTTTGACATACGATATTTCTTAACACCTCCTCCATAGCGGTTTGTTCTGCGCATTTTACCTCAGTAGCCTCTGTTACTGATGCAAACTTGTCATTATTAATATGATAGAAAATAGGAGAGAACATTAAGTTGTATTATGTGGAATAAATCGTCAAGAAAGAAGTGCCACGAAGGCCTAGTGCCACAGAACTAATAATATATTTGTCGTTGTTTGAGTGCACTAGGACTGAGTGGTGGCTGAGGTGTCATTGGAGGTAGCGTGTCAGAATTCACCTCTTTATTCGCCGCGTAAAACTGAAAGGGAAGAGGTTGGTGGCGGTTTACACCTACGGATTTTCTTTTCTCATTATGTACCCTACCCAGACTAGTTTTTTTTAACTATAATATTTAAAGTAATTAGCTTGTGAAGGGTTTGGTATCTGAGTGAAAAAGTAACAACTAATTAGTTAGTGTCATAGCTTGTTTTGTTTTTCGTATTTTTATTCTCCATAACTTTTTTTTTTTTTTTACATGTGGCAGCTGTGTGTGGGTGTGTGGGTGGGTGTGTGTGTGTGTGAGAGAGAGAGAGAGAGAGAGAGAGAGAGAGAGAGAGAGAGAGAAGTGTAGGAGAGTTTTTAACCCCCTATAGCTCGGTGATGCACAGCCAGAGAAATTTTCGTTTGATGAATACATATTGGAAAAATCGAACCATCTGAAAAACGCGCAAGTAGAGATGGGGGGTTTCATTGCATTTCGCCGGTTTTCATTTTCTTCAGACGGAAGTGGGACGATGTTTGTTTCTTTGACTTTACTTTTAAATACATTCTTCCTGACGATTTTATTCAGCTTAGGGTAGAGTATGGGAAGGAGGGACTTTTCGAACTGGGGGGGGGGTAGGGCCAGCCTTCGTAAACCCCTTCCATACGAGAGGTCTTTCCAAAATTGAATAAAATCGTCTGGAGGCAACAAGAGTACGAAATGTGAACGTAGTGAAGGGGTTGAATACAGTGTTGCCAGGGGAGTGGGGTTAGAGGGTTGGGGAGACCCTTGGCCCAACGAAGCATTGTGGAGTCTGAATGATAAGTGAATCTACCTATTCATGACGCCTTTCACTGGACACTTATGGTTCTTTTACTTAAACACTTTTCTTTTCCTATTCTCTTTTTTATTCTGTGCTTTCTTTTTCCTGTTGTTTTACTTCTGCTTTATTCCGTTTTTTTTTTTTTTTTTTTTTTTTGACGACTTTTGGGGTGCTCTCCATTTTTTTTTTTTACTTCAGTGGTTGTCTATTCGTACTTAATCTCCTAAGCTTTCTTTTTCCTCTTTTTTTTCTCTCGCTTTTTCCTTTTTTTTTTTTTTTTACTTCTGTGCTCTTCATTTTATAATTTATTTTTTTTACTCGTTTTCCTTTTTTTACTGTTGTGCTCGTTTTTCTTTTTTCTGTGCTTCCCCCCCCCCTTTTTTTTTACTTTTATACTTCCTTTTTCTATTTCTGGTTCTTATTCCGCCTTTTACCAGGATGATGATAATAAGATTGATGAAATAAACTATTTTTCTTGCCGTCAGTATATCCACTCACTGTGTTCAAGGTCTCGCCAGGCAAATTTCTTGACTACTTGCTTAGGCACTGTTTCGTATCCAGGAAGGGCTTAGGTTAGATTAGGTTCGGTTAATCTGTTAGGGTTAGGTTCATCAGGTTTAGGTTAGGTTAAGTTGGGTTATCTTATGTTAGGTAAAGTTGGGTTAAGGAGGTAAGAGCCAGACACCCGGGCAGAGAAAATTTAATGCTTGATGCTGTTGTCATCCATTATTAGGCTATGCTGATTACGATTATATTCTGTCAAGGATAAACCCCTGGTAGTGATAACCCCACGCTGGCTGGCCCAACTGATGTCTGTCCATTATGGCGATGTTTTCTTGCAGTCTATCCGCTCTCACTTTTGTATTGATGCTTCTTGATATCGCAGGTAGAATTGTGTGGTTGTAATTCTTCCTCTGTATTTTCAGTCCCCGCAGACGATTTCGTTCAACCGAGATAATTTTTTTTTCTTTTTCACTTACTCCAAGTGCTGTACATTTTGCACATTTCATTTCATTTACAGGAACCCTAGGAATAGCGGAAATTATTAAGTGAGCGTTGAGTATATCGGTTTATTTTTGCTTTTACACAGTACCAGTTTTCTCAGGGTAGCAAATCAACTTTCTTCTTTCATAAAAGGTTGCCCGGTGGTGACAACCTCAGTCTGGTACAGCAAGAGTCCCGCTGAACAAACATTTTAGGCCCGCTACCCCTCCCGCCGAGTTCACAAACTTTGCTGAGCTTAGCTTGTAAGATTTATTGTTAGCTTGTTTCATAGCTTTACCCCTGCGGTCGATGTTGTGTATAAGTATGCTTGTTTGTATTACTATCTTCACTCTTTCAGCTGCCCATGATAACGCAAAAACTATGACAAAACAGCACTTAAGGTCCACCACCCCTGGGGTCGTATTCCCTGAGCCGAGATTGTGTATAAAGTTGCGTATTTGTATTCTTAGCATCACTCTTACATCCGGCAGGCACATCACTACCAAACCAGAATGAATAATAATGTGAAAAAATACGAGAGCACTGATTTATGTATATAAGATTGCGTGTTTACGATTTCTTCTTTACTCTTACTGCTGGCAAACACGTCACAGCTAAACTATCTATCTATCTGTCTATTGCCAGACGCCTCAATCCCGTTTGGGGTGGCCACAAACAAATCGCCTCCACGTCGCCCTGTCCCCCGTCATTTCACTGCCCTGCTCCCAACTCACACCCCCCTCTCTCATATACCTCTCCATCTCATCCTCGGCCTCCCCCTCCCTCTTCCCCCCTCCACCTCATTCACATACACTCTCTTCGTCAGTCTCTCACCCTCCATCCTCTCCACATGGCCAAACCACCTCAGTGTATTCCTCATAACGCTTTCTATCACATCCACATCCACACCACAACGCTTCTTTATATCCTCATTCGTCAGCCTGTCTCTCCATGTGACTCCACAGGCTCCTGTTAAATAACTCATTTCCACTGCTCTCAGTCTTCACTTCTGTCCTTCCAACAACGTCCAAGCTTCACTTCCATACGTTTGAGTTGGTAACACAATACTGTCATGTAACTTTTTCACTTCCATGCTCACTTCCCTGTTTCTTATCACTGCTTTCAAAGAACCAGCAACCTTTCTTCCCTGCTGTACCCTTTCAAGCACTTCACCCTCCAAAGCTCCATCCTTACTCATCACACTACCCAAGTACTTAAACATACTCACATTTTCCAATTCCTCACCATCCAACCTCGCTGTACATTCACTGACTTCACCTCTCTCAAAGACCATCACTTTACTCTTCCCTACATTCACCTTTAGATTCCGTTTCATACACACTCTCCCAAACTCATCCACCAAGCCTTGCAGCTCCCCTTCGTTTTCACTCAACAACACAGTATCATCTGCAAACAATAGTACAGGGAGTTTCCAAACACTATCCTCTCTCACCAGAGCCACTCCAACATCCACTACCCTACCTTGTACCTCTTTTATTACCCCATCCATGTGCAGATTGAACAACCATGGAGACATGACACATCCCTGTTTCAACCCAAGTGAAAAATTCACTTAGTTCACCATCCACACGCACTGCAGCCTTACCACCATCATACATACTCTTCACAGCATTCAACAACTTCCCATCTACTCCATATATTCTTAATACTTTCCACAATCCTTGTCTATCCACCCTGTCATATGCCTTCTCCAAATCCATGAAAGCTGCATACAACTTCTTTCCCTTCTCTAGAAACTTTTCCACTAAAGATTTAAGAATGAATATCTGCTCTACACAACCTCTTGCCTTCCTAAAGCCTCCATGTTCTTCTCCAACTAATTCCTCTGTTCTTCCTGTCAGTAAGTATCCTACCATACACTTTTCCTATTATACTAAGAAGACAAATGCCCCTATGATTACCACACACTTCTTTTTCCCTTTTTCCTTTGTACAAGGGCATAATTATACCTGACTTCCAATCCTCTGGGACTCTACCTTCCTCCCAGGCCAATCTGCACATCTTCCACATCCATTCTACTACTATCTCTCTCCCATGCTTCAGCATTTCACCACACACTCCATCAATTCCTGGGGCTTTTCCCCAATTTAACTTTCTTCACTGCTTCCACAACTTCTATTCTACTGATTTCTTCCTGTCTTCTCACCTCCCTCCTTCTCCCAGCCATTCCCCAGCCACTTATACTCGCATTACTTCCATCCTGTATGTTCAACAATTCCTTAAAGTGTTCTTTCCATCTGCTCACTTTTTCTCCCTTCTCCACTAGTAATCTACCATTTTTATCTTTCACTCCCCTGCTAACCTCACTTCCACCCTGTCTTACTCTCTTCACCTCTTTCCAGAACATTTTCTTACAGTCCCTTCATTTTACACTCAAATTCCTTCTAAATTCCTCATCCACTCTCTTCTTACTCTTTCTTACTAATCTTTTCACCTCTCTCTTTCTGCATGTAACTCTCTCTTCCGCCTCTCAACTTCTTCCACGCCCCTATTTCTCACCCATTCATTGTATGCTTTCTTCTTTTGTGTCACAGCCTGTCTCACCTCTTCAGTTCACCACGCTGTTCCTTGCACCCCCCTCCGTCTTCTCTTCCTCCCACACAACACATCACATGCCGCACATATTTCTTCTGTAAATATCCTGCACACACCTTCCACGTCCCCCATCTGCTCCAGTTCATATTTGCCCAATCGTTCCTCCACTTCTCTCTTATACTCTCCCTTTTTCTCATCCTCTTGTAACCTTTCCCCTCTCCTTGCAACTACTCCTTCCTCTCGTCTTTTCCTTCTTCTATTCCTCCATCTTACTTGGATCCTAATTCTGGCCACCACCAAGTAGTGGTCAGAAAGTCCACTCCCCCAACCTCTGTAAGCTCTTGCATTCATTACACATCTTCGCATCCTTTCATCCACACACACATAATCAATCATTGCCTTCCTTTCATTCAGTTCACCACCCACCCTTCTCATCACTCGCCATGTATACCTGTGGATCATTTTATGCCTGAAGAGGGTATTGGCTATCACGAACCCCCTCCCAGCACAAATGTCCACTAACGCACTGTCATTCTCATCTATCTCAGCAGGCACACCCCAGTCACCAACTATTCCATCCACCTTCACAATCCCTACTTTACCATTCATATCATTGATCAAAAACGTTCTCATTCCTTCCAAACTTTCCATGCACACTTCCACATTTGTCCAGAACTCTTCTCTCACTCTGCTAGCACGATTTTGCGTTGGCGCATACACACACAATCGCCCACATTTGTATTCCAACTTTCAACTTTACCTACGCAATCCTTGACCCAACTGATCCATACTGTCTTATGCTCTTCTTCCATCTTTTACTCACAACTATACATACTCCTTCCTTTGCCCTCTCATTCTCACCTACTCCTGCACATATACCCCATCCATACTCCCATTCTCTCACACTTTCTCCTCTCCATTTTGTTTCATTTATTCCACATACATCCACTTTCGCACCCTCAAGCACCTGGACAATCTCTCTCTCTTTCACCTCATCATTCGCTCCTCTTACATTCCATGTAGCCATTACCAAGTCCTTTGTCTGGTCCTGGGTCGTCATCGTTAGGTCAGTCCTTGTCCGAGGCTAAACAGAAGTGATAAATAGCGTTAAAAATAACGACAGAAAAAAAGGTCATTCACTAGTATGGAGACAAATTTATCGTAAAAGCTGGTTAAGATCCTTTATGAATGCGCCCAATGGATTCATTACCCTGCACTCCCCACGCCCCACCGCCGCTGCGTGAACACACACACACACACACACACACACACACACACACACACACACACACACACACACACACACACACACACACAGCCATTTGTCAATAGTTGTAATTATTTTTATTACTTTTAGTTATTTTCAGTCATTTGTTGTTTAGAATCTCGGGTTTCTTGTGTCACTACTTTAACTCAGCGCCTTATGTTTTAATTGGAAATTATGAGAAAATTGTTTAATGTATGCTGGTAAAGTATTCGTGAGAGATGGAGTGAGAATCTCTGGACACCGAGTCGAAGAGAGCGTGCTTAGATGGTAGATTTGAAGAAAATGGACGTAAATAGAGAATTTGAGGAAGAAGGGAGGCGTGGTAGCCCAAGAAGGTGCACTGATCTACCTTGGTAAATGAGTGTGTGAAGAAGCGAGGTACGGAAGTGGATGAGGCTAGGGAACTCACACGTGGTCGAGCTGGTTGGAAGATTGTTGTTTGGAGGAGTGAATGACAAGGGTTTGGCAGCTGTGTTTATACCCGGTGATAATAAATGATGGTCCCCGGAGTGACAAACTGGTATATACCGTAGGTTGGGCCAATTCTGACCCCTGGGGTAACTCAGACCGGTTTGAAGAAATTTTAAGTAAATATGAAGCAGTATAGAATAAAAATATTTTTAAAAGTGAAGATTAGACATTGTTTTCATTTTATTTTATTTTTCAAACCAGTCGGCGTTCTCTTCCCACGGTTGGAGTTGTCCCAGGTAATGTGAAATGTGTAAGTGTGGATGGCTTTGCTTATGAGGTGGAGTCAGGATTTCGAGGGCTTGATTGATGAATGAATGGGAGTGTGGCCTACTTAACTGGACATGCTGTTGGGCGCTCTCCTTCTTTTTCTTCTTTTTTCTCCCTTGCTGATTGGATCCTGCCTCACCCGATCCATGGATGGGAATGATCGTGATGATGATGATCATGATCATGATATTTTTTTTTTCCCCTGAGGGGAGATGACGAGTGAATGAATGTGTCTTTTCCCTTGGGCGTTAGTGATAATTACATTTCTTTGCTTGTACACTTTATGTATGGTGCCGTGCATTAGTATCTATACACCTCTGCTTAACCTTGGCATAAATCCGCCAGAAACGAAGAACGAAGAAGGAGGAGAGAGAGAGAGAGAGAGAGAGAGAATGTGAGTGTGTGTGTGTGTGTGTGTGTGTGTGTTTTAAACATAAGCAGGGCTGGAACTATCTTACTGCAAGAAACACTACAGCGTGGGAAATTTGGGATAATATGATGTTATATATTTGCAGCAAGTTGAGTGCATCTGCTGTTCTCATTTGGAAAATCCTGTCTCTCCAAATTTGTCTGTTTATGTGTCTATGTGCTCTCTCTCTCTCTCTCTCTCTCTCTCTCCGATATATATATATATATATATATAAAGATATTATATATATATATATATATATATAAAGATATTATATATATATATATATATATATATATATATATATAAAGATATTATATATATATATATATATATATATATATAAAGATATTATATATATATATATATATATATATATATAAAGCGGAGATTGAGAAGCGTTAATATAGGGGTGGGGCTGCAAGGGGCAGACTGAGAAAGACGTGCGACGAGGTCAGTAAGTGTGACCTCAGGTTAAGGGACTGAACAGGTAGGCTGCCGTAGATCGAGCAGCATGGAGAGCCGCCTTCTGGTGACCAAGGCCTACGCATGCAAGCATGGTGGAGCCTTTATAAACGAAAACAAAAATGAAAATATATATATATATATATATATATATATATATATATATATATATATATATATATATATTATTATACCCTCTGTGGTACAGTGGTAGAGTGTGCGTTTCGCACGCTGGTGAGCGCGGGTTCGCCCCCGCCAGAGTTGTAAAAAATTTGGGAAGCATTCACCAAGCCACTTGCTACTTTGGCGGACACAAGGGGTGCTGTGGTTGAACCAGTGTCTCGTACTAGTATGCTTGCACCCAATCGGCTTAAGGCGGGCCGATTACACCTGGTTCACCAACACTACAATCACACTCACAAGCACTTCTCACCCTACATACAGTCTCTACCAGACAGCCTAAGCCACTTGGTAGAGATACTTTGGTTGTATCGTCCTTGCTTCGGTAGGGATAGGCCGGTCCTGCAGTGGACCTCAATGGATGATGATTATACATATATATATATATATATATATATATATATATATATATATATATATATATATATATATATATATATATATATATATATATCAGTAGGATAGAAGTTGTGGAAGCAATGAAGAAAGTTAAATCGGGGAAAGCCCCAGGAATTGATGGAGTGTGTGGTGAAATGCTGAAGCATGGGGGAGAGATAGTAGTAGAATGGATGTGGAAGATGTGCAGATTGGCCTGGGAGGAAGGTAGAGTCCCGGAGGATTGGAAGTCAGGTATAATTATTCCCTTGTACAAAGGAAAAGGGGAAAAAGAAGTGTGTGGTAATCATAGGGGCATTTGTCTTCTTAGTATAATAGGAAAAGTGTATGGTAGGATGCTTATTGACAGAGTTAGAGAAAGAACAGAGAAATTAGTTGGAGAAGAATAGGAAGGCTTTAGGAAGGGAAGAGGTTGTGTAGATCAGATATTCATTCTTAGATCTTTAGTGGAAAAGTTTCTAGAGAAGGGAAAGAAGTTGTATGCGGCTTTCATGGATTTGGAGAAAGCATATGACAGGGTGGATAGACAAGGATTGTGGAAAGTGTTAAGAATATATGGAGTAGATGGGAAGTTGTTGAATGCTGTGAAGAGTATGTATGATGGTGGTAAGGCTGCAGTGCGTGTGGATGGTGAACTAAGTGAATTTTTCTCTTTGAAAGTTGGGTTGAAACAGGGATGTGTCATGTCTCCATGGTTGTTCAATCTGTTCATGGATGGGGTAATAAAAGAGGTTCAAGGTAGGGTAGTGGATGTTGGAGTGGCCCTGGTGAGAGAGGATAGTGTTTGGAAACTCCCTGTACTGTTGTTTGCAGATGATACTGTGTTGTTGAGTGAAGACGAAGGGGAGCTGCAAGGCTTGGTGGATGAGTTTGGGAGAGTGTGGAAGAAACGGAATCTAAAGGTGAATGTAGGGAAGAGTAAAGTGATGGTCTTTGAGAGAGGTGAAGTCAGTGAATGTACAGCGAGGTTGGATGGTGAGGAATTGGAAAATGTGAGTAAGTTGAAGTACTTGGGTAGTGTGATGAGTAAGGATGGAGGTTTGGAGGGTGAAGTGCTTGAAAGGGTACAGCAGGGAAGAAAGGTTGCTGGTTCTTTGAAAGCAGTGATAAGAAACAGGGAAGTGAGCATGGAAGTGAAAACGTTACTACATGACAGTATTGTGATACCAACTCTAACATTTGGAAGTGAAGCTTGGACTTTGTTGGAAAGACACAAGTCAAGAGTGAGAGCAGTGGAAATGAGTTATTTAAGAGGAGCCTGTGGAGTCACATGGAGAGACAGGCTGACGAATGAGGATATAAAGGAGCGTTGTGGTGTTGATGTGGATGTGATAGGAAGCGTTATGAGGAACACATTGAGGTGGTTTGGCCATGTGGAGAGGATGGAGGGTGAAAGACTGACGAAGAGAGTGTATGTGAGTGAGGTGGAGGGGGGAAGAGGGAGGGGGAGGCCGAGGATGAGATGGAGGGATGGGGTGGAGAGGTATATGAGAGAGGGGTGGGTGAGTTGGGAGCAGGACAGTGAAATGGCGGGGGACAGGGCGACTTGGAGGCGATTTGTTTGTGGCCACCCCAAACGGGATTGAGGCGTCCGGCAATATATATATATATATATATATATATATATATATATAGGTGTGTGTGTCTTCCTGTCTACATGCCTTTGCCAGCGTGTCTGTGTGTATGCCTCTTTATCTGTTTATCTTTCTGTTATATCTCCTTATCTGGAATGGGCTATGAAGGCGATAATTATTTACAGGAATATCAGCGCATCTGTCTGCCAGTCTGTCTGTCCATCTAGGTCACTTAATCTGTCTATTCATCTCTCTCTGTCTAGGATAACATTATAGTTATTTACTAGTAGGGATTTCAGTGGCATTCTGTCTTCCCCTCTTATCTACCTATGTGTATATTTTATTTGCGATGGTATGATAAAGATGTGTATGCAGATATTTCACTGTATCTTACTGTCAGCTTGTTTGCATATATGATTTTGTGTATTTACAGTCGGACACAGGAAGAAATATGAGCAGAAAAGTATAAATGAAGGGAAGCAACTCAGTATGCCTGTAATTCTTTCATTTCTCGGAGCTCTTCAGTGCAGTGATATAAAGTCTCCCGTACACGGATTATAAGATGTGTATACTTTTTCCCCAGGCCGAGTGTACCCCTGTCTCCGTGTATGTATGTTTTGCTGTCTGTTCGGTCTGGGCTCCAGCTATAGCCAATCATGTTTACATTTCGTGATTTGAGATTAGCGTGGCATTCCGTGGCTCTGCGATGCACGGAATACCCGTGGGATTAAATGAATCTCTCTCTCTCTCTCTCTCTCTCTCTCTCTCTCTCTCTCTCTCTCTCTCTCTCTCTCTCTCTCTCTCTCTCCATATATATTGTAAACATATATTGGGTTTATGTATGTATGTATGTGTAGACAGATGATTCTGCGTAGGTTATTTAACTGTACATGCAGTATCCAAAGCATTTGAAGGATGCAGTCAATAATTCGATCTCCCAGTCAGGTGTCACCCTTATCTCATCGACCCCTAAGAACCTGTTGAGTCACACGTTAAGCTTCTCACATCCTCGTAAAAAGTCATCCTCTGTGATTTTCTTATCCAGTTGTGCTTGAGCTTGTGAGCATTTTTGTTACTTTTAATGGTTTGGTGGTACTGTTAAAATCTGTTTGTCTATCTGTTTCTAACTTTAGAGTCCTGCTGTAAGTATTGAATTCTTTCGACTCATCTGTTTATCATTGTCTGTCTGTCTCTCTCTACATCACTATCTGTCCATTTCATGAAACAGCAGAAGGTGAAAGAACAAAGTCCAAATAGAGGGAGTTAAAATACAGTAAATATAGACAGAATACTGAATCCTTTAAACTCTTGTACACCGGAAGGTGTTGCGAGGAGAGGGAGTGTTTGGATTAAATGTACACACCGTGTGCCGCCGGTAATCGAGAGTGTTGTTTCCTTGAACGTGGCAGTTTCCATTCATAGGAGTAATGTACTGCCACAGGCGACAGTGGAAAATATTTTTAAGATGATGCACACACACACACACACACACACACACACACACACACACACACACACACACACACACACACACACACACACACACACACACACACACACACACACACACACACACACACATACACACACAAATTCATGTGGGTTGAAGGACGAAGGAAAGAGTACGGCTTTAGATTTGCTTGTTAGGGTCAAGTAGTAGTTAATGAAACTACCAAATAGTCAAGTGTACGGTAACCACCGATAATGAGACCTGATGGTTTCTGGTTTTGTGGTTTAGTGAATGAAGTATCTGTGGTGTAGTATTTCCATAGTAGATTAACCCTGTCGTGATCAGGACAGCTGTAGTATCCTAAGCGAGATTTTTTTCTCTCTTTCAGCCGAGATTTTAGGAGCCTGAGAGTATTAATAACCATTAACCTCACATGGTCAGGAAAACTTTAATGTTCTCACGAGGTAACGTCAGGCGATATTATTCGAGCGAGTCATAGGAACCGTGTTAACGATAGCCTAACCCTGTGCCCTTACATCTGGCAAGGAGTAATATGGAACTGGAGTGGAAGATGTGGGATGCTACCTTTGCTGACTGATATGTTAGATAAGCTACCTGTGGCAGTGTTGGAATGTGTGAAGGAAATATGTATAAAGTTTAGTATTCTCTTCTAGCAAACGGCAGGCGATTTTGTTCAGCTGAGTGAGTCATATGAGCTTGAATGTCAGCTTTTGGTAACATTAACCCTCTCAGGGTTGGAACAGCTCTAGTGGGATATGTCAATATGTAGTGTACGTTGCAGAAGGTGAGGGAGATGCCATTACGATCTGCTAGTTTAATACGTAGTTCGGTGAATTTTTGTATTATTGCTATTAGATGATTTTATGGAGCTCCAGTTTGCACCCTAGCAGAAGAAAAATTAATTAAGTATATCAGGGGTATAAAAGCCGCTCTCCCTGTGTGTGTGTGTGTGTGTGTGTGTGTGTGTGTGTGTGTGTGTGTGTGTGTGTGTGTTGCAAGTCATCTTATGGTGGTCCAGTCGTGGTGGCTGGGTTGGGAGGTTGGTGGGATGGGGCGGTGTTTGGGTGGGGGGGTTGGTTGGAGTGGGTGGTATGGGTGGTGGAGTGGTTGATGTAGGTGGTGGTGGAGTGGTTGATGTAGGTGGTGGTGGTAAGCAGGAGTGGAGGTGATAGGTGGAGTGAGCAGGCTGGGTGGGCTTCATGGGTGGGCGAGGCGGGGTGGTCTGGTGGGTTAGGCACGTGGGTGAGGTGCGAGGCTTTGTGGGTGGGTGGGATTTTTGGGTGAGTGGGTGGGCTTAGTGGGTGAGTGGCCTTTTGAGTGGGTGGGTGGATGTGTGGCTTGCAGGAGAACAAGCCAGGAGATATGCTTACTACACTGGGTGAATGGGTAAGTATATGGATGGATGGGTGGTTGGTGCATGGGGAGAATAGGTCCACTGGGAAACAGGTCTATGATGTAAATAGGTCCATGGCTGAGTTAGGTTCATGTGGGAAAAATAGTTCCATGGAGGGATACGTCCTTAGGGGGAAATGAAATAAATCAAGCGTAAACATAGGTCCAGTAAGCGAAAAGGTCCTTGGAGGAAATAGGTCCTTGCTGGGATTTGGTCTGCCCCATGGTGAGAATATAGGTCCATGAGGAAAACAGGTCCACGGAGGAAAAACAAGTCTATGGAGAACAGAGGTAATGCAAAGGATACTACCTCCATGGTGGGAGATGGTACAGTGTGGAAACTAAGTCCATGGGGGAAGAGAGATGCATGGGTAAAATAAGCCACTGGATGAAAATTGGTCCATAGAATAAAGAAGGTTCATGCAAAGTTGTTTCTTTATGGAATAATGGTATATGAGTACAATAGGTCTATGGAGGAAAAGGGATCCATAGGGGAAAATGGGTCCAAGGAGTACAAAACAAGCATGGAGGAATATGGGTCATGGGAGAAAACAGGTGCATGGGTAATGACGCCTAAAGGGTGTAACCGGAGATGAGCTGATGTGATTGTATGTCTAAGGGTGGAAGGGCTTTGGAAGTAGTGGTATGCACGAATAATATGGGGTACTTTAGGTTAGGTTAGGTTAGTACTGATAATGAATGGGATGCTGGAGTAGTAGTATGCGGGAATATATGTTGGGTATCATCGCGAATTCGCGAATGAAATGGCTTTTGAAATGTCACGATTTGAAAAAAGGGTGGTATTAGTGGGGTTAGGAAGAACAGCATATAGCGTGTACGTGAATGTGGGTTAGCAGTACGAATTTGTGAATGACATGGCTGGAGAAATGTTGTGATGGTTTGAAAAGGGGTTGGTATGCTGTTGCGTGAATAATGCAAGAGAGGAGGGTGAGGGTGGCCATGTGGAGGCGATGGAGAATAAGACGACTGCCTAGGAAAGTGTGAGTGTGAGAGGGAGGGGAGGAGAGAGACCGAGGTATGGGGTAGAGAGGTACATGACTGGGAGTAGTGTGAGTAGTGTGATGGGGAAGGGAGGTAAGAGACCGAGGTATGGGGTGGAAGGTACGTGAATGAGAGTAGTGTGATGGGGAGGGGAGGAGAGAAACCGAGGTATGGGGTGCAGAGGTACATGAATGTGAATAGTGTGAGTTGCAGGGAGGGCAACCTGATGGCGTAGGACAAGATGACATGGAGGAGATTTGGTCGTCCCCATCCCATCCGAGATTAAGGTACCTTACTATAGATAGACAGGTAGATAGGGTACGGGTGTGTCGTCAGTACTATGTCGTGATGGAAGTAGTGTTTTATTCCAGCAACCACCAGGCGATTTTATGCAGTTGGAAGTGAGTACAGGAGGATGAGTGTGAACACTAGTGACATTAACCCTTTATAGTCGGATGAACTCTAGAATTATATCCCAGCTAATGCCTGACGATTTTTTTTTTTTTTTTCCAGCTGAGAGCGAGCCACAAGGCTGGGAATTCAAGAGTTAAGAAACGATGGATTATTTGAATGGAGTGCTGGTGTACATAAAGTTTTTAACATTCAGGCTTCTGTGACACTCCCAGATGAATAAAATCTTGTCTTTGCCGGAATAGCATACTAGAGTTGTTCCACCAGGAGAGTTGAAGGTGTTTGTATTAATGCTCAGGCTGGCTAGCTATGACTCGCACAGCTCATTGTATCATCTGATATTAACCGGACTAAAATACTGTACTAGACGTGTCCTGACCATGCGAAGGTCAACAGCTTTCAGTAAGATGACGATTTTATGCAGCTCGTGAGAAATTTTCGAACTTACGGAGTTGCATATAGCCTTCGTTAACCCCTTCACCACAAGAGGTCTTCCGTAAGTCTCTCTCTCTCTCTCTCTCTCTCTCTCTCTCTCTCTCTATATATATATATATATATATCTGTCTATCTATCTATCTATCTATCTATCTATCTATATATATATATATATATATATATATATATATATATATATATATATATATATATATATATATATATTGTATAAACCATCGGATTGGAAAAGCATCTGAAAGTAGCAAGTATGAAATAAGGAAAGCGTCATGGGAGTGAAAGGATGATAGCGGGTTGTGTAAATGGAGGGGGCAGTGGGAATGAGGTGGCAGTGGAGATGACTGGAGAGTACAAGTAGTGGTACGAAGTGTGAGTAGAGGGACACCGTCCAGGTGTTAGTGGAAGTGATACGAGAGTGTACGTAGCGGTAGAATGTGGCACTATGAATGCTGTGTTAGTGGAAGTGATATGAGAGAGTACGCTGTCGTAGAATGTATAAATGGTGCTGTGAAGGAGGTGTTAGTGGAAATTGTCAGAGAGTGGAAGGAGTGGTAGGATGTGTGAGTATAAGCAGCTGTGTGAATGAAGTGTTACCGATAGAGGGAACAAGGAGTGGACGTGGCGATGCCAACTTTGAATGGATAACGCTGTCAGTAGGTGTTAAATTTAGTTGCAGGTGTGAATAGTGTGTAATTATGGGATGTATGAATGAATGGTGGCATAAACAGTTGGGGGGGGGGGAAATAAGTGTGTGAATAACAGAAGAGACGGATTATGGGGGTGGGAATGACGTTACGGTACTGGTAATGAGATTTTAGGGGAAATTCTTTGTGTATGCGTACGGAATGGTTGGATGTGTGATTGAAGTAGTATATATATGTGAATATTGTGTTTTGAATTTGTTGACACTACAGTATTGTTAGTGATATATTTGTTGAAATGTTTGAGTGTATAAGACTTAGTGGAATATGTGAATAGATGGTGGCATGCGTAGTTGAATGAATCGCTGGGTGTGAGTAATGTAAGGGATTGAGAATGGGAACTGGTTTAAATGTCTGTTGTAAATGCACTGTTTGATGGTGTAAAAGGTGGCGGGATGTTTGAAAGGATGCTGGTATAAATAAAGATCGAGCTGGATGTGTAAATAGTATAAGAAGGCGAGAAAGAGACTCTGTTGACATTTCTTTTTGGTGAAGGAGATGGTAGTGGCGATGTTTGATAGCTAGATGTGATGGAATGTGTGAATGAATGTTGGTACAAGTAGTTAAAGAAAGAGTTGGATAAATGAATAATACAAGGATTGGAGTAACAGGGTGTACTTGACATTACAATACTCAAAAAAGAAAATGTTACCGAAAATGTTGGGAAGAAATGGTGGGTTGCTTGACTGGATGGCGATATAAACAAGTTAAAAAATTGGATATGTGAATAATATACCGGTAAGGGCTGGAGTATGGAAACTGAGTTGTCATTACAATATTGTAAGTGAAATGGTAATGAAAATGTTTGAAAGTGTAAGAGGTGTTGGAGTGGCTGTATGGATGGTGCTGTAATTGGCTTAAGGAAGGGGGTTAGATGTGTGAATAATACAATGGGACAAGAACGAGGACTATTGACATTACAGTTGTGCGAATGAACTGTTAGTCGGAATGTTTTATTGTTCGAAGTGGTGGACTGTGTGAATGGATGGTGATATCAATTGTTTATGAAACGAGAGTATTCGTTGTCTGCATTCGCGAAATCGCTTGCCCTTCTGGGACGTGGCGGCTTCTCTGTGACAAGAGCAGGAAATTGGCCAGGCGCACCACATCAGTCTAGACCAAACTCGGATGTCAGCTGTTGAGCCCCCGATAGTTGTGTGTGGGAAGTTTCGTTAAAAATGTCTGAATAGATTGGGAATGTTACATACATACAAGCATACATGCATATAACTTCATCCTCAGTAGTATCGTTGATAATTAGATGTCTGAATAACATAACGGATGGAGAATGGTGGTGGGAGTGGCAGCACAATATTGTGAATAGTTGTGGGGGGATATAATGGATTGTGAAAGAAGTGTCTGGAAATGTGCACAGATGATTCTATAAATCAGTGATTCCCAACCGGGCTTCCGCAAACCATCATCAAGGGTTCCGGAAGAATTCATGAAATAACTGTTTAAAAATAAAGAACTAAAGTATCACACTGAAGGTAAAGCTTATATTGACTTTGTAATGTGAACACTGTTACGATGTTAAGGTAGATTTTATATGGACTGTATTTTTTCAGTTTTCTGTGTGTGTGTGTGTGTATATATATATATATATATATATATATATATATATATATATATATATATATATATATTATATTCTAGGTAGGGGTTCCCAGGAATGTGAAAAATTGTTTCAGGGGTGTTAAGGTTGGAAATCACTGGTAAAAAATTTAAATTATTTAAAGAGACTGGAATGAGGTGGGGTTAATTCCACGAACTTGTGATAGAAAAGTGAGCAGAAATTTTTGATTGTTTAAGAAGCGGTCGGAAGTACTGATGGGTAGTGGTGTAAATAATTGAAGAAATAGGTATGTGAACTGTATAATAAAGTAAGACAGGCAATGGAAGTGACATTTCGATATTGTGAATCAAATGTTGTCGAACATGTGTGGGTGTGCAGGATGTTATGAATGTGGATACTGTAAAGAGTAGGGAGGAGGGGATAATAGAACTCTTTGGTGAATGAAATATTACTGGAAGTTGGTGCGTTAGAAGTTGTGGGATGTGAATGAAGTATATTGAACACAGGCGATTGGCTGGGAAATATTTGGATGTGTTAGCCCGTAGTTTAAGTCCTTCAAGCCGATGATTTTTTTTTTTTTTTTCTGTATTCTCCAGGCGGTTTTCTTTCTTTTATGACATTTTCCTAACGGCGTGGATTTGATTTAGCATTCATTAAATTGACTTGTACCAGGAGGCCTCTTCACAGCTGAACAATATTATCACGTAACGTCAAGAAAAAGCACATGACGTACCTGGGCTGAAGAGGTTAAGAAATTGTAGGATGTATGCATGTTGTAATAGAAAAAGTGGACGATGATTTAATAGGAGTGAGTGGAACGCTATAGACAAGTTTAAGAAATAACTGATGTTTGAATTGGGTGAGAATAAAGTTAAACGACAGATTAGTAGGAATTAGTAGTATGCTACAGACGATCCTTTGTAAAATAGTAGGGGAAGGCGGTGGTAGAATCAGTAGAGAGGCGTCCTGCAGTCCTAATGGACAAAGGTTCGAATCCCAGCTGGGGCAGGGAACACGTTAAGGATTTGAAAATCACAAAAAGCAGACTTTTCTGAACTACCAGATGACCCGCCGACATGTCGGTACCCCCACTAATACCAGTACACCAGTCCTGTATGAGACAGCCCTAGCATGTTTGAATAGAGTGACAGTGATAAGGAACAGTGGGATAGGAATTCGTGAATTATAATGGATAACTGAAGAAGTTGTAGGATGCAAGGACCGAGTGATGATGATAATAGATGTTGCTGGATTGTGAAGATCTGTTAACCACTTCACTCGGATGAGGTTTTTATGTTAGTCTTGGCACCTGCAGCTATTATACAGGATTTACCGTAAACTGTGCTCCACTGGAAACTCACCTGGATGCATCTTGTGTTTTGGGGACGGCTTAGTCGGCATGTGTGGGCGTGGTTGTGGCAGTGGCAGTAGGAAGCGAATGAATTATGTAGATACTGATGACACAGGTTAAGCCGTCCCCACAGTGCGCGGGAAATCACCAGGCGAAGTGGAGGTGGAGCGTTATACTGGTGTATGTGCCACTCCGCATGTAGTCATCTTGGAAGAGACGTTTCTAGCCGGAAGGGTTGTATACAAAATTAGCTGCTGTAATGCAAGATATCTTTTTATAGCTGAATAAAATCGACTGAAGGGTTCAAGAATAAACCGCAAAAATACGTCACGAGACTGAAGAGGTGAACCCATTGACTGCTTCTATCTGCTGAATAAAATGGCCAGGAGTAATGTGGAGTAAAATACTAATGTTCTAAATTCTTAGTGAGAGTTATAGAGACTGTCTTCAACCTCTTGATAAAGTTACTAATTAAGCGTTTTTTCCATAAACTGTAGGTGTGGACAAATTTACCTCCATTTACCGGCAGTTTTTTTTTTTTTTTTTTTTTTTTTTAACGCTTATCGTCAGCAAACATAGCTGTTGTACATTTTAGAGAGTTCTCCAAAGGTTTAGCGATATTCGTGATTACGTACCTTTTTCTAGCGACTTTCTGGAGATTTTTGTTTTTAGCGTCATTAGTTTTTTTTTTTTTTTTTTTTTTTTTTTTTGGGGAGAGCAGGTTTGGATGTACTTGTGGCTTTAGGTTTGGCAGATCTACCCCTTGACTGCGAGAACTTTCTGAAGGATAAAACTGCCGTGACTCGAATGTAATACCGTAGTTGTGTTACTGCAGTGAAAGGGTTTGGAATAGTGCGATGTGCGAATATCAAGGACGAATAATGAAAAATTGGGGGTAGTAGTAGTAGTAGTAGCAGTAGTAGTAGTAGACCTTTTGCTCCGCTCTGAGAATACCCACAGTTAAGTGGCTTGTTTGAGTGTTTTGCGTATGTGATTACAAGAGTCTGATGGTCCTGCGTCAAGGTGAAATATATAGCTGAATATTTGGGTGCTAAGTGTAGTTTGTGCGGTGTAAATACGATTTGTTTTAAATCTTTGAATTTTGTTTGTATATGTGTTTGATTTCCAGTATTAGCTTTGTTTGGTAGACGTTATAGTGTGCCGAAGTGATGACGTCACGTTACCATGACAACCGCGCGCCGTGCTGGTTCAACATACACCCTATAAGTGGCCTTTACAATCGGCTCTTGTTTCTTTCTTCTGGGAGGAAGGAAGTCAGTATTTATGTGCGAAAACAACTGTAAATGTATTCATACAGTATATCAACCTTCTCTTCCATCAGTGGTGTAGTACTGGGTAGTCTTCAAATCTGATGCGTCTGGAATGTGTTAGATTTCGCTGCAAACTCTTAATATACATCTATTCTTAATTTTATGATAAAATTTAATTGATCATTGCAGGCGAAAATAGTCTTCTTATGCAGCCATCTTTTTTTTGACTTGCAAAGCCTAAGCCGGCGAATATACTGTATTGTCAGATGATAAGTAGCCTGCTGTACTGTACTTTGGTTCTGTGACACATAGCACACTGGAATTCAGTACAATATCAGTTTGAAAGAAAACCCTGAGTTACACAATAGCGTTTATAAGTCTAGCAGATACTGTAGTGCCAGTTATCAACTGCTTAATCTGATTTTATTTTTTGCCACAGTACAGTATGTTTGCTGGGTCACACTGCTGTATATACACTGTGTGCCCAGTAGCCAATTTAAGATTTTTACTATTACTTCAGGTTTTGTAGGTTCCCCAAGGTTTTGTTTGCAGGTAAAGCGACAGTAAGATCAGGTCAGAATTTGATTTTGTTAAGTCTAGTGGCAGTGTGTTAGGTTAAAATTTGATTGATTAGGTTAACACCAGCTTTAATCTAGATTAGCCACCTGGGTTGACTTAGTTCGGTTAGGTTAGGTTAAATGGTAAACTAGTAGTATGATGAATGACATAGTCAGTACTATCATTAGTACTGCATTCTGCCTTAGAAGGTATAGGAGTAAAACTTCCTCACAGTTTTACCACGAGTTTTCCATCCATCCATCCATTGCCAGACGCCATGTATCCCAAATGGGGTGGCCAATGGCTTAGAGTTAATTGTTTTACAGGGAGGGGCACTAATCCTCCACCAACCCCACTTCACGTAGGGATGCCAACAGCATCTGGTGTTCCCAGGCGGTCACCCATCCAAGTACTAACCAGAACCACGAGTTTTACAAGTACATAACACTCGAGACATGTTGGTGTTTACTGTATTTCAGCTATCTTACTCGTTTTAGCATAAACTTGCCCTTTTTATATTTTTTGCACCCTAGAATTCTTTTAACCATTTTCATTTTATTGACGCTAAACTTTTTTTTTTTTTTTTTTTTTTTACTGAGGAATGGAAGAACAGTTTTAAAGATCCTTTCAGGTGTTGTGCAGAATTAAGAAAAAAATCTGCTAAACTGAAATCCCTGCATAAAGAATCTGCCTGCAATGATAAGTTAAATATTGCCATAAAATGTAAATACAAGTATTTGAAAAAAAAAAAAAAAAATTGCATCCAAACCTGACATTCCACACCCTAGTTTTGTGGACTTTCTTTGGTTCCAGCCTTACACCACTAGTAAGTGAAGGTTGATATATGAATACATTTATAGTGGTTTTCGCACTTACATATTGACTGCCTTCCTCCCAGGAGAAAAAAAACAAGAGACTACATTGCACAGGCGGCAATCCCCTTGTCATAGTATGGTTGTGCCTAACAAGCATGGCGGTTGTCATTATGGTAACGTGATGTCATACTTTGGCTCTATTGAGTAAGCGACTCATTTGTGTGATCTCTGTGACTGAATGTTGAGTGATTAAAATGGCGATCATCACTGCTTTATCGTAAAAATAAATTATATCCTATATTAATAGTTTACTGTAAGGTAGTGTTTTTCATTGTATTATTGCTCCAGTATTTTATAACTGTAAACGATGTGTTCGTGGACCAAGTGTTTACATTAGCATTTGTTAACATTTTCGATACTAGGCCAGTTTCGTTTTAACCCAGCAGGTGTTTTTTTTTTTTTCTTAAATAGCAAAATACCGCTTCTGTTTCTTTACAGGTAAGATAAAATTGTATTCGTATATATTTTCATATATAAGCATCTGTAAGTGAATTCTGTAGGCAAGAATCATAACATTGTATCAGTGTTGCTATGTTTGTGTGCTTTCGCATTTTAGGTATAGCCAGTCTTCTGTTCTTCCATTCAAGAAATCGGTAATTTTATACCGGTAATTATCGGTATTATCCTAACAAATTTTCGGGTATGGTACAAAATCAGATCTGTGATGGTTACTGTATATATATATATATATATATATATATATATATATATATATTCTTGTCCTCCCATTACAAGATTTGTTCAATTTTTTTAGTCTACACACAGTGTAGTACCATAAATTCCCCTTCAGCATGTAATTCTAAACCAACCTCAACATGTTTCAGAATATTTTTAGGTATTAATTGATTGCATGTGTACTTTATAATATCATAATGGGAAACTTACACTGTGTTTGTGTTGTGACTTTTCATTGTTCTTATATTTGAGGTTATAGTATATTTTTATCATTCCAGATAACAGTTAGCATTCCATTCCTTGTATCAGACTAATTCTTTACCAAATGGGCACGGCCATTCCGTGTTTTCTGTTGGAATGATTCTTTCAAAGGATACTTGTTATTACTCCTGAATTACCACAGCTACTGGGCATTTTTATAAACTTACTGTACCTCTGGAAGCTATAAATGAGGATTTAAAATGCATAAATATTCCGCTGACATCTACCAGTAGCTGTCCATACTTAACGTTCCTAGTGCACATTTTTAAATTTGAAAGCTGGCTGTCAGATGCAGGTGAAGTTAGGTTGGATTAGGTTTTGTTTGGTTAGTTTAGTTAAATCATTAATTTTCCCATTGCTTTGACACGGGATACACTGACATGTCCAGTTGGAGCAATGATCGGTAAACAACGCAGCAAGTTGGAGAGACCGTTGGTAAACATTGCTGCGGGCTACCTGGTGGCTTCCTTTAATGCCCCCAAATAAGTATATTTTGTCCTTCCAATCGCTTCATGTAGTCGCATTTCAATAGTTAACTATGTATGCTGCATATGTGCCAAAAGTACATACCCTGAGATCTTGATTTTGTTATCATACAGGTGGAAGTGCAACACCAGCTTGGTAAAGAATTACTGCAGATTATTAATAAATTAATAACATCCTTTACAGGTACATTAAAATCATTAAGGTAACTCACCTGGTTTACTCACCTGGTTGGCTACCCTACTACAATTAACAGTATGGCTCGGTAGGAATCTGCATTACAAGAAGTAGGGCAGCCCATACCTGCTGGCACGCCAGCCTCGTTTCCTATATACATCATCATCAGAATAGACTATTGATTAGAGGCTGAGTTTTGTGCCATATGCACGGTAGTTGTACTACTTGAAGGACTTCGAATTAAGAGTCGTAGTTATTCTATATAGTCGAACAGGATGTGACCTAGTTGTGAGTGGAGGGACTTTTTAAATGATGCAACTGAGTCAGCACTAACAGCATCATCTGAAAGAGAGTTCCAGAGGTCTATACATCTGATGCTGAAAAACCTGCGTCTACACTCAACTGAAGTGCGGGACTTGGCCACCTTGAATCTATGGCCCCTGGTGTGAGTTAATGAAGTAAGAGAAAAGAGCTCAGGCGGTGCAATTGGGGACTGGCGATGGAAGATTTTCCAGCATTTAATGAGGTCAGCTCTGATCAGTCTCCCTTTTACAGAATACAGGCCCAGGTTTTTCAGACGGTCAGCATAGCTGAGTTCAGACAGGCCATTGATTTGCTTAGTCCATCTGCGCTGTACAGACTCCAGGAGCCTCTGATCTCCGTGGTAGCCTGTGTTCCATACAGTGGAGCCAAACTCCATGATGGGTCTGATGTGGGATTTGTATAAAGTCAACATAAAATCTCGGTCTCGACAGAGGGTGGACCTAAGTAGATTATTTGACAGGCCTGCTGCCTTTTTTACCGTATTTCTTATGTGCGAATGAAATTTTAGTGAACTGTCAACCAAGATACCTAGGTCTTTGTGTGTAGTTTCTACGGAGAGCCTGGTGTTGTTCATGTGATAGTACTGAAGTGCGCCAATAGAATTCCAGTCTACTGGACCTCTCTGACATCGCAGAACAGTACACTTGTCAAGATTAAAACGTAAACCCCAGGACTCAGCGACATTGTAGACCATATCAATGTCCTTCTGGCATGTACTTATGTCTGCAGCTAATGTGGAACAAGTGTTTTGGCGCAACTTAAGGTAAATCTTCATGTCATCAGCAAAGAATTTACATTTGGAGCGTATGTATGCGGGTAGAAAGTTTATATATACCAGAAATAGCAAGGGGCCTAGAACCGATCCCTGGGGAACTCCACTGAGAACATTCCTTGAGGAACTGGCGCAGCCAGACACAGACACTTGCATGGTGCGGCCGGACAGGAAGTCAGAGATCCAAGTTAGCAAGGAACCACTGACCCCAAGTAGCCTCAGCTTGTCAGTGAGTATCGAATGGTTGACGATGTCAAAGGCTTTGCTAAAGTCAAACAAGACAACATTCACAACGTATCCAGTATCCATCCACGACGTAACATCATTATACACGAGTAACAGTTGGTCATCTACCGTTCTACCCTGTCTGAATCCATACTGCTCATTTGACAGCACTCCATTAGTGTCAAGGTAGTTGTATAATGCCTCTGTAATGAATCTTTCCAGGGTTTTGCAGCAGACAGAGGTTAGGCTAATAGGCCTATAGTTAAGAGGTTTGTGTCGAGAGCCTTTCTTGAATATAGGAATGATAATGGATTTTTTCCAATCATGTGGCAATTTACCAATGGTGACAGACTTTTGAAATATCAAAAACAAGGGTAATGCTAAGGCTTGGCAATATTTCAGAAGACTGGGGTGGAGGCCATCAGGTCCCATACTGGTGTTCGGGTCCAGTGCTGCGAGCCTATTTCTCACTTCTTGCAAGGATAGGGTCACTGTGTCGAGGATACCCTCAAAAGTTTGGTGAGGGAAGGGAGCGTGAGGAGCATGAGTTGAGTAAACTGTACAAAAATGTGTAGCAAAAGTTTCTGCCATCTGAGTACAGTCTGATGTTAACACACCATTGTCCAATCTTATGGGGCCTACTGAGGGTACACCTACTTTCTTATTTCTGATGTACTGGTGAAAAGGTTTTGAGGAGACCTGTAGTTTTCTAATCAGTGACATTTCGTGATTGATTTGCATGTGTGTAAAGTAGTTACGAAAGGTGTTGTTGAGAGAGTCGTACTGTGACAGAGCTCGGGAAGCCTCAGGAGATAGTCTTCCATAAACATTCCTGGAGTGTTTGTATGTTTCCCAGGCTTTCCTGCGATGGTTTTTTAAGGCCTTGGGAGGTGATCTGGGAGGTGAGGGAGGTGTGCTAGGCATATTCGGCACATACTGGTCAATTAGTGGGCTAAGGATGGACTGCAATCTGTCATACATGGCATCAATTGACAGGCTTTGGAATTCAAAATGCCAGTCTATTTCACGCAGATGATTATTTATTTTGTTGTATTTGGCTTTATGCCAGGAGCGCTTGGTGTGCAAATAGCTATCTGTCACCACAGCAGCCTGGAAATAATATTGTATTAGCACAGGGCAGTGTCCACAGCTGGGCAGGGGACTCGCTACCTCAATTTCTCCTACTCTATCATTCTCGGATGTGAAGACAAGATCTAGAGTGGTGCCTGAGCTTAGATATGTGGGCATAGTTACCCACTGGTGCAGACCCAGACATGCAAAACAGTCCAGGAATGACTGATGGAGAGGAGGATATTTCATAGCCAGTGCTGTGCTTGATTTCCAGTTGATAAGGGGTAAGTTAAAGTCCCCAACAATTAGAACCTCTTTGGATGGACAGAAGTCTAGTAAGAAATTTAGTAGTGCTTGGTTATCAGCATCACTGTTAGAAGGAGGGCGATATATTACTATTACGTACAGGTTATATGTAATTAAATGGATGGCACAGACATTATCACAGTTGGTGTTTATACCTACATAACTTATTCTACTCCTTATATATATACATACTCCGTGCTTACGGGTATTACCTTTGGTGTCGGTACGTGAGAGGTTAAAGTTATTAATCTGAACAAATGAATCGGGAATTTCAGGCAGCAGCCAGGTTTCAGCGACTCCAAAAATATCTATACCATTGTCTAACAGAAAATCAGAGATGATATGTAATTTATTAATTATACTATTTACATTACAGAACCCTAATTTCAAATTGTGAAAACTCACTGTTGCCTGGGAGGACTGCGAGGTTAATGGTTTAAATTTCTCATGGGTGTATTATCTTGTGCGTGGGTTGCAGCGGCCTGAGTGTCCAAAGGGGTGCGCTGGGTTCGGGAAGTCCTGGGTATAACTGGGGCATCTCCAGCAGCATGGGGGCTAGCTTGGCCGGTATCGGAGGGTCCCCTGGCCGCTCCTCCACTGGCAGTGTTACGCTGTGCACGCCTGGCACGCAGTTCTATTCTTTGGTTGTATGTCAGGTCTCTATTGATATAGATATGGCTAAACTGGGTGTTATGTAATTTCCTCGCATTATCTAGCAGTTCTTTCCTCACGTCGTCATCCAGTATCTTAGCACGGTACAACTTTTTATCCCTGTTAATGCATGTTACGTCTGACAGCGTCACCTGGGATCCCAGAATGAGTCTGGTTATGGGATCAAAGGCAGTATTTACAGCGTCAGTAGACTGTACCTCGAGGCCTCTAATTATTATTGATGTCTTCCTTTTATTCCTCTCCTCCATTTCTTTAGCTTCCTCTCTGATAAGGGTTCTCAGGCTATCCCTGTCTGTCATGGATGGGCTGGGCCCTGGCTCAGGCTGTTGGTCGGCCTGACCTGCCTGGCCAATGCTGCTCAGGTCGGGCCTAGCAGAGAGAGTTTGGACAGCCTCACATAATTTTTTGACCGTGTGAAACAATTGCCTAAATGCAGAATCAGACACGGTGCCGCTCTTACCAGTAGTAGAACGGCACTCTGTGCAAATAAAGGCAATGCCCTGACCATCGTACTCTCTTATGCTTTCCACTAGCTGGTCTGGGAGGCCCTGACACATAGCTGTGGGATGAAACCAGGTTTCACAACGATCACAGCCTACAGCATCTAACCTAGTTAGCATATTGCACGTTCCACACTGATCAGAGTGATGGTTAACTGTAGTTCCAGGCAGAGGAGGAAAGGTGTCTAATGAGGCGACGAGATCATTGTTTACTACTACCTGTGCTACGGGAGCCGCAGCCATGTTTGTTTCGGACCGCGGTGGCAACAATTCAGTGTTAGAGTTTCCCCTACCCCGTCCACGTCTAGTAGTTCTCCCACGAGCCATAACTGTAAAATTGTAATAAGGGAAACACCAAACCAGGTTAAAGAAGAGCTAGGGTGTGCTGGGGGCCGGCGAAGTGGAGAATTTCTCGATATGCAGGAGCAGCGCCAAGCACGTCCGATCACAACAATGTTGACGTTCCCATACAGTTTTAACAGCAGCAAAACATTCACCTGTAACTACTGTATAAACTGTAACTACTTTGCTAGCACATATTGTAAAACTAGCTGCATTTTGTTCCAGTAACTCCTCCAGGTATTAATTTATTTGTAATAAATGATTTTTTCTCTGATAAGTCTTGACAATAACTTTGAATTTCAGAATGCGCCAGAACATTATTTGCGTATTCTGCCCATAAGTCTTAACAGTAACTTTGAATTTCAGAATGCACTGGAACATTATATGCATATTCTGCTCTAGTAGTTTCACAGGATCCTTTTATATGTAGCTACTGCTCCTTTGCAGGATGCATAAACTGCGTCAAAACTTAGAAAACAAGTTGACTGAAGCCACTAACAGAATTAACAGTCATACCCAAAAGATTGGTGTGCTGGAGAAGTTCATTTTGAATAACATTGGTGTGGTGGGGAGTGACACAGTGTGGAGGGGAGCATCACTGCTCGGCTAACAACTGGTGCCGTCTAGGGTGACAGTATTGTTGACCATTTTCATCCCACTGTAGTTAATTCTCCTGCCCCCTTACAGGATGAGTTCCAGCCAGTGCAGAATGGTGCAAGGTTAGTGAGAAAAAGGAGCATCTTTTTGGTAACTACTTAAATAAATTTCAGATTCTTCAAGAAATAGAGGATGAGCACCACAAGGCGTGAGTCCTGGGGGACTCCATGATCTGTGATCAGTTGGTGGAATTTTGCAACAGGTCACCTTCCAGATGAAAGCACTTTTATATTCCAGGTGCAGGAGTGGATGATGTAGCAGTCTGTGGATGCAGTTATTTTTTTGAAAGCATGGAAAATTATAGCCCTGTTATTATTCATACGGGTACTGGTGATGTCATGTGAACCAGATCAGAGGAGCTGATGGAGAAATACAGTACGATGATCCAGCGCCACAAAGGGAAAAGTAATAACATTTTAATTTCAGGAATACTCACAAGGATCGATGCAGGAAATGCCTTTTTCAGTAAAGCATTCAGTATTACAGTATTAACAGGGTCAAATCACATTACTTACAAGAAGCCGTGGATTTCATTGACACATGGAACCATTTTTACAAGCAACAAACGCAATTTTCAAATGATGGACTACACTTGAATGCCGTTGATTCTGGTTGTTTGCTTAGCAATGCAGTACAGTTTTTCTGGAGCAAAACAGTCATCACGGAAGGTGAATGTAGATATCATAGGATCTGATTAACGTTATTGGTAATGTAAGCTTCCAACATCAGAAAGGAAATTCTTGTAACTGTGTGTAGTCTGCATTGTAAATTTTCATTTTTAGAGGCTTATGTCTTTACTGAAGATTATGATGTAATTGATGTAACAGAATTGTGGCTAAATACTGAGCAGAGATTTTCCACTGAAGTTTAATTTTTCTGGCTATCACACCTTCAGTAGTAAAAGGAAGGATAGAGCAGGGGGTGGTTTGTTGTTATATATTAAATCAGGATTCCATCCAGTCATAATTACCAAGCCATCTATTGAAAACATTGATTGTATTTGCCTTCAGCTTAGAAATGAACCATGTCATAAGATCACAGTTTAGCCACCTGAACAGTCACTTAACATAGACAGTGAAATTACACTCAGATCGCTGAAATCTCTTGTATGCAGCATTGTAATATTTGGAGATTTTAATTTATCAGTTCCATAATAGGAAAATGCCCTATCCTTACACACAGGAAAATTCAGTGTATCAGTTTGTAAATAATCCAATACTTGGAGCTAACATCCTAGATCTTGTCTTAGTCACATACAGAAAATTTAGTGAATAACGTTATTGTACGGGAAGAAATTAGTACAAGTGATCATTGTGTAATTACATTTAACATTTAATTCAGTGAAGACAGTATCAAGGCCAGTCATGAGAAAGTGCCAAACTAAGGGCTAATATTAACCCCTTAACCGCAGGTGTCATTCCAGAATGACATTGCAAAAACTGGACCAAACAGCGGGTGTCATTCTGGAATTTTTGTGAATACAGTAATCCCGCATTTTTTGCGGATTTTTTGTCTACGGTTTTGCCCTCTCGCGGATTTTCTTAGCATTAATAAGTTCAACAAAAATATCCTTGAATATACAGAAAAAAAAAAAAAAAAAAAAAATGAAATTCCCGCAGCTTCCAATTGTAGCGCGGTAAACTCACGCCACCCTCTGTCCCTTTCCCGTGGCCCCTCTGCCAGTGTTACCATATCTAGCATAATTTTATTCTTTTAGCATAATTTTGATCAAATTTTCGAGTCTGGAATATTTTTTAGCATATTAGAAGTTTTAGAATCATTCTAGCATAATTTAGAATGGACTGGAATATTTTTAGAATAATTTAATAAAAGCTACAAATCAGAGAGAGAGAGAGAGAGAAAGAGAGAGAGAGACGAATAAGGTAAGAAGATGTTTGAATAGTTGGTTACTTTCAGTTTGGGCTTGGTTGGGTTGGATTAGGTTAGGTTAGGTTAGGTTGGATTAGGTTAGGTTAGGTTTTAGGTTAGGTTCGGTTTGGTTCGGTTAGGTTAGGATAAGTTTGAGCTTTGTACTTTACCCATGAAACCTAGGTTTTTCCGATGGATTTTGGTATGATTCATTCGATTTTCAGCTTCATTTCAGTCGGAAATGACCATTTTCTGTGTTTTCCCCCCTCCTTATAACCCCCGATTCCCCAAAGATCCCTCATTATTTCAGGGGGATGGGGGGGGTCATATCTCAAAATCTGGTTATTTCCGACGGAAATGATGCTCAAAATCGAACGAATCACATCAAAATCCATCAGAAAAACGTAAGTTTCGTGGGAAAAAGCAGTATGGGTAGATACCGATATTTATCCTCTTACTGAATGTAGGTTCATTTTAATATTTTCATAGTAAACAATACATAATTAATATGTTGCACGAATATGTATAGAATTTTATCATTTAGCTTCAAGTTAGCATAATTCATTTTTTACTTGGAACAAATATGCTCAATCTAGCATAATTTTTTCATTGCCCTAGCATAATTTCGTTGTTTGGATATGGCAACACTGCTCTCTGTCCCGCATTCTTCAGTCCACGCCTGACTGCCGTAAGTGGCTGTTGTGGTTGTAACCACACTATGATATGAGCCTCTTGCCTCCCACTTGCTTTCCACATGGCCCCAGGACGTAAGCCAGCCTCACCAAAGGCTAATAATACAATTAGTAAGAACTCCAAAGTGACAAAACGATCAAGTTATGACCTTAGCAGAGAAAATTGTGTTACTGGACAAGCTAAGAAACGACCGTGCGAGTGTTTGCTATCACCAGTTAATGCATCTTTTTATTTTGTACTGTTTTGTTAATAAATGTGTAGATAATTGTGTATTACAGTACGGTGTTTACGTTTTTCCTTCATAATGGAGTATGTGCTTTCAATCTTGTAAGAAGGTATTTCGGGATGAGTATGGAGGTTTCGGGACAATTCGCAGTCACAACAAATACGAAACAATTCGCCTTCATTATTGAAGATAGCTATGGGTGACGCTAGAATATAATTCAAAGGCGACTACAGCGAGGAAGAAACAAGTTAATTATTGACTAAAGGTGCAACTAATAAATAATATCCAGAACCTACGCTACTGAACATAGACTGCTGGATCCCCCTGAAATATAGTTATTAAAGTATTGATTAATTAATAATAAGTATATTGATGAAAGTATTGATTAGTATATTTATAGAATGGCGGGGAATCGTCCAGGGTGCGAATTGTTCTGAAGGGGAATCGTCCATGTTTTGACGGGGAATTGTCTGACGGCGTATTGTCTCGCAATCAGTATGGACATGGACTGTGTGATGGGCAGCATGGTGGACACAAGTGCAAGTTTTCAATTGTTAATAGAGTATTCGCGGAATTGACTTTTCGCGGGGGTTACAAGAACGTAACTACCGCGAAATATGCGGGATTACTGTATTTTGAATACCGCGCGTTTTTTCCGCGCGCCAATTGTTTCAAAGGAGAGTAGCTATTAAGTTCTTTCACTCCAGCCGACCCCCACCTCCCTCCTCCCACCCCCCGGGCCCCCCACCCCACCCCTGACCAAACACGCATCAGTATCTGTCCAGCTTTGTGAGTGACAACAGCGCTGATGTGGCAGTGAAGTGCGGGCAATTACAGTACCTTTTACCTGCCTCAGTGAACACAGAGTGGGTGTTTATCATATGTGCAGTGTTCATATATGTTTATAGTATTATTATCAGAATGAGGTTGGCATTTGGTAATGGTGTGTGAGGCGAAAAATAGTGATTTTAGATCGCTCACTTCTAATGGCACTGCCCATCCAGTGATAGTCAACGAAATCATGAAACCTACATCATTGCAAAGCCGAAGGTTAGTACTTTCTAATGGTACCTTATTTTTCGCTCTAGATTTATTCTGTGCAGAGTTATAAATGTTTAAAATTTGTTTACATTTTGGCTGGAACCCCCACGGGGGGGGGCCAGTCAGGTCAAAACAATGCCCGCGGTTAAAGGGTTAATAAAAGCATTTGTAGGTGCCAGTGATTTGCATCCCACTGTTGTTGAAACATTAAATACAGTATCAATGATGCATGGAAATTTGTAACAGAAACACTTAGCAATGCAGTCAGGTTATGTATTCCAGTGCAGAACAGAAGGCCTGCCAAAAATTCTAAATCCAAATGGTAGAATTCTGATATTAAGCATTGTCTGTTAGTACACAGTCTTACATACCGTACAAAAATTAATAAAGCCACAAATAGTCAAAGTGATTAAAAAAAAAAAAAAAGATCTATATAAGGGCAAAAAATTAATCAAGCAAAGTAAGAAAAACCTTGAGGTACATATTGTCAGTATTAGTAACTTACTTCCAAAAGAATTTTTTCAGTTACATCAGAAGCAAGGTAAAAACTCCATGAGCCGAACCATTAACCCCTCAATAGCCGCTAGCGTTGAATGACACTTTACCATACCAGTGCCAGTGACGTCAAGTTAGCGTGAGCTATAAAAAAATGCAAATACTTCAGGGAAAGGAACGAAGGTCACTGGAATGTTTACATGACCCTACAGTACTCTTCCATCCCAAGCGCGGAATGTTTACACAGCCTTACAGTACTCTTCCATCCCAAGCACTCAGGCGGTCACTTCATCTCAGCTATTTTCACCCATGCATTTACATGTTAATGGCACATGCGTTGTAATTGTATGAATTCTTCCATGAATCATAGCGAATCACAGGTTGGGTTCAGGAAACTAAAAAAAACACGTTGCCAGGTGCACCAGATGATTCTCTTCACATCTGTAAGAAAAAGAAATCGATTTTAGAACTTTGAAAAAATGGTCCCGGGGCTGGCCAGGGGAACACGCGAATTTTTGAAGGCACGTCCATTGACGGGTTAATCATTTATAACGGAGAATATAATAATGATAAAACTAAGATGGCGAGAATTCCTAATGCTTTCTTTGTGTCAGGACTTACACTAGAAAATACACATTGGATTCCTGTAGTTTCCCCAGTTCTTGTGGAAGAGGGCAATATAGTCAATAAATTGATTGGAACGTAGGTAGAACATTAGATTATAAATCCAATAATATCATCCTCACTTTGGATAATTTCTTAGTATGCCCACACGTAGAGTACCGGTATTATGTTCAGTCCTGGGCACCGTATTTTTAAAAAATATACGGAGAAACTTCAGAGAGAATGCAGAAGGGTGACAAAGATGATACCTAGATTGAGAATTAACCATGTGAGGAGTGTTTAGAAGCTCCGAATCTCTATACCAGAAAATATTCTAGGGGCACAATGATATGGCTATCGATAAATGCTTCACTGTTGATTGCTGCAGTTATACTAGAGGTAATATGCACAAAATTGTTGACACAGTTTGTCACTTGAAGCTGAGCATTTCTTCACTAGAGCTGTACATGGAACAAACTTCCCGCCAGTGTGAACTGTGATACAGTCGTAACTTTTAAAATTGCTCGGAAAAGTAAGTGTTGCCAAACCCCCAGTTAAGTGTGTTCACTCCTGCATGAAACATTTCTGTAATGTATATAACTTTTTTTCTTTTTTCAGAGCCTGGATGGTTCTGCAGAACTTCATCCATAAATAATGTTAGTGTTGACTTATTGTTACTTTCATTCTAAGGTACAGTAGATAGTCTAGAATACGATTTCTTTTCCCCTCTGTCCTATGAAATTTCCGCGACAGCTTTTCTATGCAGCACGGTGGTCCTTCCCACTATTTCCTGCCGGCTTTGGCTGAAGGGTTTGGTAGTTGGGGTAGGGGAAGCTTTCCTGCTTTTCTATTTATGTCTTTAGCAGATAGAATAGTTTTATTACTTATAACCTTCCCTATACCAAACAGCCACGAATGAACCAACAGGTCTGTTGTTGTTTGCCTTCCTTTTGCACGCCGGAGTAATAGTAGTAGTAGTTACAATCCGTGGTTTTACTGGACATGATCCCACTGGAGCGCAGGAAACCAGACACTTCAACCGGGTGCTCCCAAAGATCTTTTGTCGCGGTTGTGTTGAAGGATTGTGTTGTGACAGTGAGATGCTTGGAGTAGGATGGCGTTACATTGCTGCCATGTGAGTGAAATTTGAGGGGAGAATTTTTCGAGTGCGTGAGAGAGAGAGAGAGAGAGAGAGAGAGTTAAACTGCTTGCAAATTAAGACCCGAAGAAGGAAAGATTGAGTATAGATTTTGTAAACAAAATATTTGGGAGGAAATTTTAATGAGAACAGAAAAAGATAAAAAGTATAATTTTTTAATAGCAGTTGTGGGAAATGGAAAATGAAACAATGAAATCACATTATCCTACATACTATTTTGTGAATGAAATGTTTGGGGAAGTATGTGAAAACATATGAAAAGTAGTTGAGCTTGTGAATAGTTATAGTAAAAGCAGGTGGAATGTTAAAAAACTTGTGAGGAAGGATAAAGTAGAGGAGGTTGAGACTACGATGTAATGAAGGAAATGTGAGAGCGGATATATGAAAGATTATAAGAAGCGGTGTAGTGTGTATATAATGATAGCGAAAGTGAGCGAAGTGTTAAGAAATAGTGGGGAGGATGAAGAGGGAGGGGTTGGAATTGCGATATAATGAAGGAAATGTTAGAGCAGAAATATTGCAGATGAAGGGCATGGAGTCAGGGAATAAAGTAATACTCGCAGTGAAAATGGACGAAAATTTACGAAAAGGCAGGGAAGGTGGCAGGAGTTAAATTATGAGATACCGTAGAGACTGAAATGCTACGAACGAAAATGTTAGATGTAAGAGGAGGTGGGTTGTTTGATAAAAAAAAAAGGGGGGGGGGGGTTAATAGTGAAAAGGAGGATAGATGAAGAAGAAAGAGTGGGATAAGGGGGGGGGGAGCGAGTTAAAATTACGATGCCTGGATTGAAACATTAAGGCGGAAATGTTCGAGGTGATGAGAATGGGCGGGACGTGTGAATAACGTGATGGCGAAAAGGACGATATGTAAAAGAAAAAAAAGTATAAGAAGGAAAAAGTGGAGAATGGGAGGGGGACAAGGGAGTTAAAAATTGCGATAAAGTGAATGAAATGTTTGAGAGGAAATACAGACTACAAGAAGCGATAATAGGCTATGTGTGAATAATATGAAAGTAAAAAGTGGTGATAGGCTAAGAAATAGTGGTGCGTTGGAGGGCGCAGGGAGAATAAAGTGACAATATTAGGAATGACGTAGATGTAAGAAATGGTGTACCCGGTAGGTAAATGAAGTGGTAGAGCAAAATTGGGGATAGGTTAGAAAGCAGTGGAGAATGAGAGGAGTTAAAATCATGACGGAATTGAAATGTTAGACATAATTGTTGGAAAAAAAGAGAGATGTGATTTATGGGGAAAAAAAAGTAATAACGAAGAGGACGATTGGTTAAGAAATATAGGTGAATGGGAAGTAAGAGGGGAGTTGAAATAAAGATACTGTGAGTGTCATGTTAGAACAAAAACAGTGGAAATTATAAGAGGTGGTGGTGTGTGTGAAAAGAGGAAGTTAAGAAACAGTGGGAAAGGTTAAAGGGAGAGGGAGTTAAAATTACGGTATTGTGGATGAAATATCTGAACGGAAATGCTGGTGACTAAGAAGCGGTGGGATATGTGAGTAAGGTAAGAATAAAAATGGCGATAGACGAAGGAAAAAGTGGAGACTGGCAAGGGGAAGGGAGTTCATGGTACTTTTATAGTGAATGAAATGTTTGAGCAGATGTGTTAAAGAGCGTATATGTCAGTGGGATATGTGACCACTAATATGACAGTGAAAACGGATGTTAAGGTTAAGAAATCCTTGAGAATGGGAAGGGAGGAGGGGGCTGAAGGTACAGTATTGTGAACGGAAGTAGTGATTGGTATGATGTGTGTCCCGGTGTGTGTGTGTGTGTGTGTGTGTGTGTGATGGACTGCAGTGAGGTAAAGGTATTATCACGAGCAATAGTTATACGACTGTCCCTTTCCTGCATCATGTCCTGCCTTCTTTATTTTTCATTCCTCCAGGAACGTCAGAGTACGCTCTCTTGTCCTACTCATTGTGTGATTCGTTTTGCTCTCACATATACACATTTCTTGTAACACCTTCCATCACTACATAGTACAGAACGGGACGATATGGGGTGTGCAGGTGAGAAATGTGATGTAGAATGATCGGGTTAAGAGAATGTTGCAGCAGTATGGATGATATAAGAAGTGTTGGGATGTGTGAATGATAGGATGCTGAAAATGCACGGTACTGGGAGAATGGGAAAGGATAGGGAGTCAGAATTACGGTTGTGTGAATTATTGACGACGGTGATGAGGGAATAAGAAGCGTTGGCATATGTTGATGCTTTCAGGTAAGGGGTGGAACTGAGGCATAGTGAAAGTGGGGAGGGATATTGACTTGAAACAACCATACTGTGACTGAAATGTTGTATGGGAAATGTAGTGTGGTGTGATGTAAGAAGGTGTGGTGTGTGTGAGTAATGCTAGGTGGTGGGCGGAGGTGCCACTGGTCCCACCCACTCCCCAGGCACAGGTGGAGACAGCCCGACCATCCCAGACCCGCCCTACCTCGCCACCTGTCATTCAACACCACATTCCTCACTGCCACTACCACCACTATCCACACCACATCTTTTTGTACCGCTTCATTGCTTTACATCCTACCACATCACATACCACACCACTACCACACCCCAACCCACTACCCTATCATTAAACACCTCATTCCCGCACCAAACCACATCACTACCAGAGCCAGTCCTCTACTTATCATTCCGTACCATATTTGTCACCACCACCACCACTCTCCACAGCACTGCCTTTTATACCACTTCACTTCTCTGCATTCCTTATAACCTTATATCGTATTTAATCATACAGTGCGTACACCACCCTACTTCCTGTCTCTCTTTACTCGTACCACCACCACCATCTCCACTACCACTCTGCACAGCTCAACGTTTTGTATTGCTTCACTGTATGCCTTACTGCCGCACCACATCAGCAATGCGCTTGTACCTCATCGCATTATTCCACGCTACATTCTTCACTCGTCATTCTACTCCACAATTCTCACCACCACCGCCACTCTATACATCACAGCCTCTTGTACAGCGTACTGCATTCCACACATCATCATTGCACTTCACACTACATCATCTTCGCACCTTACGCCACATTACTTCGTACATCATAAGTGCAGCACACTACATGATCACTGCACATCACTCTACATCACCATGCACATCCCTCCGCATCATCACTGCACTCCACACTACCTCACTGCCACACCCCAGCCCCCTGCCTCCCATTCCACCACATTCCTTGGCAACACTCAACACTTCACAGCCTTTTCTGTAATTTCAATTAATTCCTTACTGTCATAAACAACACTCAACCACACACTTCATTTTGCTGTCTCTCTACACCACGTTCCATAACACCATATCATACTACTGTCACATCTGTCATTCCACACCATATTCCTCACCGCCACCCACGACATCATAGCCTTTTGTGTAACTGCACTGCATTCCATACCAATTCACACCATGCTCAGTTACACACCACATTTCATAGCATCACATCATATTATTGCCGCACCTCTCATTCCTCACCACCACCACACACCACATTATAGCCTTTGTATAACATGGCTACATTTCATACCACCTCACATCATACCTCACTGCCGAGTAAAATCGTTTGTTGCTGGCATCATCAGACGTCGAAAACAACATCGTCGTTCATTGGGTCGCTTTCTGTGATTTTGCAGATTTCGTCACGCCTCATTATTAACGATTTATTTGCACTTAAAACCTCAACATCCTCTTCAGCGTATAAGACATTGTGACGGTGTATCTTTTAAAATATATTGCTCAGGAAGAAGTGCCCCGAAGCCTCGTACCCCGTCAGGAATAACACCCTGGGGTAATGGATAGGAATGTTAATGGACGGGTTTGGTCCCTTATAGAACCTTTATCACCCTGGCCATTGACCTCACGTGAGTTGTAGTGATATGCTGCCTTGTTTGACCTTTGTGCTGTTACTGTCCATCTTAGCTGTTGTGTACGGTAACAGCCGATAGTTCTGTGTATGTGAGAATAATCCTAGCTCTCAGAGGCCGAAACAGGTCATTATATAACCCTTTCGCTGCATGATGCTTTTTTATTCAGGGCAGAAGACGATTTTGTTCAGCTGAGAATTCTAGGAGTCAGAGTTAGATATTATCACACGTATAAGAATGGGACAGTTTCAGGCCGTTTGACTCGCTGTGTGTGTGTGTGTGCTGAAACAGGATCATCATGCACGGTCTCATGTATAAATGCATTATTATTCACGGGTGTAGCCTGCCGTGCCTTGGATGTCCCGTGATTTAAGTATATATATATATATATATATATATATATATATAATATCTCATCAGCCGTTTGAGTGTCCACTGCAGGACCGGCCTATCCCGGCCGAAGTGGGGACGTTACAGCCAATATACAGTATCTCTACCAAGTGGCTTAGGCTGTCTGGTAGAGATTGTATGTAGGATGAGAAGTGCTTGTAAGTGTAATTGTAGTTTTGGAGTGGCTTTGGATGTGTGTGTAGTCTGTGAACCAAGTGTAATCGGCCCGCGCAAGCCGACTGGGTGCAAACATACTTTACAGTATGCGACACTGGTTCAACCACAGCACCCTTTGTGTCCGCCAATGCAGTACGTGGCATGAAGAACGTTCCCAAAGTTTATTACCCTGGCGGGGCGCGAACCCTCGTTCTTCAGTGTACGAAAACGTACACTTTATCACTGTACCACAGAGGCTCTCTCTCTCTCTCTCTCTCTCTCTCTCTCTCTCTCTCTCTATATATATATATATATATATATATATATATATATATATATATATATATATACAGTAGTTTTGTTACATGACCTGTTCATTTACTCAATTAAAAACAGCTGTATTGGTGACAAGCATACAGTTGTTTGTTTGTTTATGAATGATCAGTAAACAATGAACCCTCCTGAATGAAGTAAAATAATCCAAACAATGACAGGGAGTGAAATAACAGCGCGATGGATGCACTCGCATCACACACACACACACACACACTGGGAAAAAATACGGTAATGGCTGATGGAAATATTAGATCATGTGTAAAAAAAATAAAAATAAATAAATAAATAAAGCTTGGCTATGGACAGGTGTGAGTGGGTTGTATCAGTGTGCTGCGGGATTACTGGTTGTTATGGACGGGGAATCACTATAAGCAAGAGCTGCTGACAGTTCATGATGGCTGCCGCGGACTGGAGGCTTTTAATTTTTTTTTTTTTTTTTTTTTTTACTTGGGGCCAACGGTGTTTGACATTATTCGTTGCCCTAACGGATATTTACAACTATTAAAATCGCCGCCTCAACGGACGTTAACGGTCGCGCCAATAGATTTTTAATTGTCAGCATATATGTCAGTGGTTTTAGCTCTTTTACTAGGAGTTTTTTCTCAGGTGAATGAGTTGATATAAATCAAAATTATGTAAAATAAAAAATCAAACTGAAGTTAACGTTAACGCTAATGAAATCGGCAGATTTAGCAGTAGTGATATTACAAATAATAACGTTGATACGCCCAATAAGTATTAACATCGTTTTTAATCACGGAGAACGGTGAAGCCATCAGTCTTAAGGGGCTATTGACGGTCTCGCCAGCTGTTTGACCAGACACAAACGGCCGCGGAAACTTTAAAGCGAAGTTAACGGCTGCGTCAGAGGTTTTATATGGCACTGCTGGCCACGCCAGAGGTTTTGAAGTGACATTAACAGCCGTGCCAGAGGATTATAACAGACTTGTACTCATGCCAACGGCTGACAGCAGACTTAAATAGCATGCTGTCGGGTTTAAACTGGCATTAACGGTCTCAGCGAATTTCAGTGGATATAAAAATAACCACACCCACGGGAGCTAACGAATTTTAACAGTCGCAGTAACAGTTAATGGATATAAGTTTATCAGTTGTCAGTAGATAAGAAACCTGCGTGACCGGATGCAACAGACATTACATTCCATAGCGGTTCTGCTCGGATGCAAAAAGTTAACCGTTTTGGCTCCAGGTATAAACAGTCGCGGCAGCGGGTTTTTGACAATTCTGGAATGGTAGTAATGGTTGGCCATAAACAGTTGCGTTAGCCAGTATTAACGGTCATAAACGGTTTAAGTGGTCAGTAACATCCTTAGCGAGTGTCAGCACATCCAGCAGCGTTAGTAATGGACATCGACAGGCCAGCCAAGGAGGGTATGTCGTCCTTAGCTCCAAGAGTTCAGGACGGATACGGATGGATGGTAAAGGACTGGCCATGAACAGCCGCTCAACTAACGGATGTCAACAGGGCCTAACAGGTAAGAACATCCGATCAACGACTACAGTGGACATTCACGGCCCTAGCATCTCAACGAAACCGAACGGCTGCCATATGATATTAACAGGTGCACCAACGGATGTTATCGGCCTCAACGGTTGACAGTAGATATGGTCTGCCATTCGGTATCAGTGGACATAAGACCTCATCGGTTATCGGCAGGTATAGACTCCAGCAGGTACCAACGATCATTAACGGCAGTAACGGATTTAAACAGCTGCGTCAACCGATACCAGTAGTAGGCTAACTAACGGCCTCAGCTTATACAAACAGCCAGATCATCGGGTATCAACGGACATCAACCGCTCCAACGGTTACCAACAGACATGGATACCGCGACAACAGGTGCACAAACAGCCATTAACGGCCCCATCGGATGTACAACAGCGGTACCAACGGGTATTAACCGATATAAACGGACGCGCACCCACCGTTCATCGGGACCAGACAGGCCATCGGGGTGATATTCCACGGGTTTGTTTTTAATTTGCGCCGGGGCCACATTTTACGTTTTATTCATGGCTCTGGGTGGCCGGGCCTGGATTACGATTGATGGCTGCGCTACTGATGTCCACCCCCTGTACGTCTTTCTTACTCATTGATTGTGTGTGTGTGTGTGTGTGTGTGTGTGTGTGTGTGTGTGTGTGTGTGTGTGTGTTAGGTGATTGCTGTAGTTGTGTGTGCATGTATGTTCATCTCTCATATTGTTGCTTTTGTCAGTGTGGATTGTGTGTGTGTGTGTGTGTGTGTATGTGTGTGTGTGTGTGTGTGTGTGTGTGTGTGTGTGTTTTAGGTGATTGCTCTAGTTGTGTGTGTGCATGGTATGTTCATCTTTCTTATTGATGTATTTGTCTATGTGGATTGTGTGTGTGTGTGTGTGTGTGTGTGTGTGTGTGTGTGTGTGTGTGTGTGTGTGTGTGTATTTTCGGTGATTGCTGTAGTTGTGTGTGCATGCAGAGTATGTTCATCATTCTTATTGATGCGTTTGCCAGTGTATGTGTGTGTGTGTGTGTGTGTGTGTGTGTGTGTGTGTGTGTGTGTGTGTGTGTGTGTGTGTTTTAGGTTATTGCTGTAGTTGTGTGTGTGCATGTATGCGTTTGTCTATGTGGATTGTGTGTGTGTGTGTGTGTGTGTGTGTGTGTGTGTTTTCGGTGATTGCTGTAGTTGTGTGTGCATGCATAGTATGTTCATCATTCTTATTGATGCGTTTGCAAGTGTGTGTGTGTGTGTGTGTGTGTGTGTGTGTGTGTGTGTGTGTGTGTTTTAGGTATTGCTGTAGTTGTGTGTGTGCATGTATGCGTTTGTCTATGTGGATTGTGTGTGTGTGTGCGCGCGCGCGCGTTTGTGTGTGTGTGTGTGTGTGTGTTTTAGGTTATTGCTGTAGTTGTGTGTGTGCATGTATGCGTTTGTCTGTGTGGATTGTGTGTGTGTGTGTGTGTGTGTGTCAGGTTGTTGCTGTAGTTGTGTGTGTGCATGTATGTTCATCTTTCTTATTGATGCGTTTGTCTATGTGGATATTGTGTGTGTGTGTGTGTGTGTGTGTGTGTGTGTGTGTGATTGCTGTAGTTTTTGTGTATGTGTTCATCTTTCTTGCAGGCATACATATCGCCAGTTGTGTGTGTGTGTGTGTGTGTGTGTGTGTGTGTGATTGCTGTAGTTTTTGTGTATGTATGTATGTGTTCATCTTAAGAGTGTGTGTGTGTGTGTGTGTGTGTGTGTGTGTGTGTGTGTGTGTGTGTGTGTGAGATTGCTGTAGTTTTTGTGTATGTATGTATGTGTTCATCTTTCTTGCAGGCATACATATCGCCAGTTGTGTGTGTGTAATTCACCGGGTCGGTCAGGATCACTTGATGGTCGTGATCGTCAGCTTTTACCTTCCCGGAAGGGAGCTGATAGCTCATATAGTCCGATCTAAGGGCAAGGCCGTGACCTTCACACACGCACACACCCGTCCCCTTGCTCATGGGGGATAGTGACCACCCACTTCGTCAGTGAAACTTTTCGCAACCTGAGCGAGGCGCGAACTCCCGTCTACCAGATGGCAAGCGAGAACGTTACCACTGCACCAGCGAGCGGTGTGTGTGTGTGTGTGTGTGTGTGTGTGTGTGTGTGTGTGTGATGATGCAGCGAAGATGTTGATACTTAGACAAGTTGTGTTCGTGTTAAGTTACGGAGATGATGTTGATGATGATGATATATATGTCGGAAACGGCAACTAAGGGTGATGTACAGATAGCATGGATGATGATTTGGTGGTGCTGATAATGTAGTAAAGTAGGTTATGATATGGCAGTCGTAATGAATTATGGGAATGATGATATGAGCGTAGCGGTGATAATAATGTAGTGGAAAAGGTACTTGGCAGTGATGAGTGACGATAGAGTAATGAATAAAAATGATGTTGTGAGTGTGGAGCTACGGTAGGTCAGTGGTAGTGCGTTAATCTCCTGAACTGCAAGTACCCCGAATGTGAAGTGCGAAACTCGAGCCACGGGGAAGATTTCAAGTGAGTGATGACATACTCCTTTTACGGTAACTTGACCCAGAATTACGTCCTTGTACGGCTTATTTTACGTGGCACAGTGGCATGAGACACTACTATAACAAATGTACATTCTTTCTGTAGCACGTTTTCGTGACTAGCGCTATATTCTGTTATTAATATTTTTTTAAAACTCAGCGTTCACGATTGAGAAGTCAATTTTAGGCCAAGTTAGAGTTTTAAAAAATATATAGTGCCCTATTTTGTCATAACTTGGCACCGTATTGACACAAACGTAGCCATTACAATAGTTTCACGGATATTTTACTCTCACGTCAAACACCTCTACCAGAATCGTACTTCGCCAGCATGGGAAAGGACAAATTCTGGTTTTCACTCTCCAAGGAAAGGGTTCGGTTTTGCAGTGGGTCCCATTTTGACTCTTACAGAATACCGAACAACTATACTCTGTTCACTCACTAAGTGTAAAATTCCCACCAGTCCATCTTGAATGCTGAACTATAACAGGAAATTAGCGCTAGAATATGGTGCTAGTCACGAAAAAGTGCTATGGAAAAGGTGTAGAGCCGCGTTATTATCTTTTTCTGCCACTGAGCTGCGAGGTGATAGACTGTAAAAGGACGAAAATCTCCGCGTAGTTAAAGTGAACGAATTGTATTTAGCGATGGTGACACGTTTATAAGATAGATGGTAGTGGCGATAGTGTTGTGAAGGTGATGATACAAATAGTGGTTATGAGCCTGGGAGATGATGATGATGGTTAGCAGTGACAATGTGATGAAAGATGACAATACAGTTTGCGATGATAATGATGATGGTAGTGGTGACTGTGATGAAAGATGACGATACGGTTGACAGTGATGATTTTAATGATGGTAACCGTGACATTGTGATGAAAGACCACGATACATTTAACGATGATGGTGATAACGGTGATGATATATATTATGAAAAATGACGGTACAGTTTACGGTGATGATGATGATACCGATGATACCGATGGATGTGATGATGTAATGAAGCGTGACGATACAATGAGGTAGAACGAGGATGATGGCTGTGGTGGTGGTGATGTGGACAAAAGATAGTGCAATAAGATGATTGTGATAAGTTTCTCAGAAGTTGATAGCGAGTGGCGTAACTAGTTGGTAAATTGAAGGTTCTCTCTCTCTCTCTCTCTCTCTCTCTCTCTCTCTCTCTCTCTCTCTCTCTCTCTCTCTCTCAGTAAGAATAAGAGGATTATTTTGTGTCTACTGAAACGACTTTGGGTTTCCATTTACTACCACTTCTAAACTAGTGCTACTACTACTGCTACTACTACTACTACTACTACTACTACTACTACTACACTACTACTACTACTACTACTACTACTGTTACTAGTAGTAGTAGTAGTGTTGTTGTTATGTAGCAGTAATTTTCCCAGGTCAGGATTATAAATCAGGCTGGCATGATGTACAGTGTTAACGGCAGCCAAGTTGTTTCCAGTCGGTCTTTCATCACGTGTACTGACCATCTCAGGTTAAGAAGAGATAAGTCATACTGCATTTGACTGCTTGCTTACCTTTTGCATATTACGATTGGTACCAGCAGAGGATGGTGTGTGGTAGGAAGACTAAACTTAAGCATTCTCTGTTAGTCATGCGTGAAGTTATTAGGGTCAGGTTAACAGCCGATTTTTTTTTTTTTTTAAAGATGAAAGTCATTCCAGTAGCCAGAGAACTAAATACAATCGCCATTTACTTTTTTTTTTTTTTTTTTTTAATTTGGGCGCATAGGTAATTCATGCCGGCTAACAGGAGACGGTTTTTTTCAACTGAGAATACTAACATTCAGACAGGTAGGTTGTTCAGCCACCTGTGTAAGGATCGTTAAGTTTTAAAGGTTTTCATGGCGTTTGTGGGGATGCCTTTAGGAATTTGTGTGTGTGTGTGTGTGTGTGTGTGTGTGTGTGTGTGTGTGTGTGTGTTCCTGAGTAGTGGACAGTAAAGGGTATTACAAAGAAGGGCTTTTAGTCAATCAGGATAGACTTCAGATAGCTCTAGATCCATCCCCCCAGTGAACAACTTGCACCAAGTCGTCGGTGATGGTGGCGGCGGCAAAGAGAGATGTGAGGTGATAAGGTCCCTCGGATAAGGCACTGGGCCAGCCTCATATGGGTTTATGGACCTGCCCTGCCACCGTATTTGTCATTGGGGGAGTCCCTGGCATCACCGCCAAATATGTCAGGCCACGATTTCGTGTACATGCATCGCATTGTGGGTGTAGATTATTCCAGTTGGGTTGTTACGATTTTTTAGTACGGCACGAAATACACGGTGTACAAAATATACTAAATATAATAAGTGATATTAAGGAATTAAGATTACAGCAAGAAAATTAAATAGATACAAGGTTACAACCCATCCAAGAATCGTCCAGTCCAGAAGTTGTGATAAAGATTTGTATATTAAGTGGCATAGGAGACTTCGCAGAGCATCTTCCTTGGCGATTTCTTCGGCATAGTACACCCAGACATTCTCTTGTATGTTATTTATCTTGTCTTACATCGACACAGTAGCATGCATGAGGGTATTGAGGTGCAGTGGACAAAGGAAGAGTTGTTACGAAATCTCCAGAACCACTTGCAATATGAACCAAAACCAGGTGTGAACTGAATCGAGGGACGTCTTCCAGTATAGGCAAAGCGATGGGGCATACACATACCCTACCTAATTGGAAGGATGCGCATTCAACGAGTCCTGTTTCCATTTGTTTATGGTCTTGACTAGGGATCCGTTCGACCCTAATGGACGTGAACTAAACTGTACACCAACAGCCTCCACCAAGAACTTTTTCTACCGTGGAATGCCAATAGAATAATTGAGGTCTTTGTTGTTTGCCAGTCTCTGTGGGGCGGCATTCATAAACTTGCTATGCCTACTCTGTACATAAAGTGGCTTGTTTATGTTTTTATCTTCCCTTGTGCTGCTATCACACGCTTCAAAACCCAGCAGGAGAACTTTTTTGAATACGGCTCATGTTCTGCTGTGGGAACCTGACTGAGCTATGCGCCAGTGCTCTGCTGGTATGTGTACTCACTGCTTGATTAAATGATAACCGGTGTCATTAGCCTGACTCTGGTTTCAGGCGTAGGGCAGAAGGTGTCTTTAGGGATGAAACGGAGTTAGGAAAGGGGTGGGTTCAAAGATGTTTTCATTGGTCTTACCCTTAGCACCTGTAAAGTGTTGGTACCAACCTCATTCACTTATGTATCCTTTCATCTGACAAACATCCCTGGTCGTTTTGAGTTCAGTTGATGGCCAGATGTTATTAGATTAGAGGGTGGATTTAACTAGGAACCAAGGTAAAGAGACTTATTTCTGCCTCATGACTAAGGGTCATTGAATTTCATACAACCACGACTTAGTATTCAAGTTATAGGAGTGACGCAATTCCATCAGATGAGAGCAAACTAACTTAGGCACAGGCAGCCATTATGAGTTAGGGTTGTGGTCCAAAATGTCACAAATTTTCTTTGTGCAGTATATAATGTAAACTTGGGGAAACTAGGAAATCAGCTTTATTGAAGGTAACGGAACTAAGAGTCGTATGCTTCAGCCTCAGATCGCAAAGTGGAATGCAAACCCCAAAATTTTAACGATTATATCTGATGCAGGTGTCGTAGATGCAACATATCCGACCCTCCTATATAGTTGCTGACTGCACCCTGTATTTGTAGGATGTAGGCTAAACATTCCTAATAACCACATTCGTTCCCGAAATCACCGTCAGAACTTAAGGGCATGGATTCCACTCTGTGGTTTAAGGTTTAGGCATACGACCCTTAATAGATACACCTTTTTTTCCCCACTAGGATTTGTTAGCGAAAAAAAAGTAGCCGAGTAAAAAAAATGGGAACTCGTAACGAGGCTATTTTGTATTATACTGTATGTACTGTATTATATGTACTGTACCTTCCCCTTCAAGCATCTCTTCCCCTGCCTATGAGGTCTAGTTGAAATAAACTCGAATACTCTCAGAAGAAATCATATGTTCCTTAGTAAACGTAGCGTTAAAGATGAATCGTGCTGGTGTGGAGTGCCGGATCATGCTGTATTGTTTATGCAGGTGGCACTGAAGGTGGAGTGGCCGTTCTCCTTACCTCCCGGTTTTTGTTCCTTCACCTTAACTTGGTTCCGATTTTCCTGCTGCAGCATACTACACATACCCGGTAGCTCCGTGACAGCATAAAACAATACTCCGGCTCTACACTTTTCATAGTATTTCTTCATGATTAGCATCATATTCTATTGCTGATCTGTTAATGCACCTCGGCATTCAAGATGGAGACGTGGCAGTTTTAGGTCAAGCTAAAGTGAAGAGTTCAGTATCGAAAGAGATTCATTCCTATCATAAGTAGGGTTTATCGAATTCCTTGCTACCACGACACAAGGCGTCCACGACTTAGGATTTGGGAATGGACGGTTCCGTCAGATGAGAACAGTGTTGAGAAGGTTTATCCCTCACCAGGGTCTAGAGACATAACACCGACCGCACAAGAATAACAAATGTATGTTTTATTATTAACAAGAAGCTGTGCCAAGGCACAGCAAATCCGTCCCCTGCAGTCATTTTAGTGCTGACGTATAAACACAACTGGATATCTAGTCAAAGATGTCACATATTAAAGTTGAGGTAAATCGGGTGAAAATTGACGATTTTATGCCCATTCGAAATTTTAGGCCCGACCCACCTGACATTGATCCCCCTGCTGCTAATTGGGGAGTGGCCACCCTGATGTAATGAGGCATGTTATAGGATGCAGATTTGAAAGATGCACCATTAGGTTTTGGTTTCATGCCGATATGACGAATCTAAAATGAGTTATAGCGAAAAAACGATTTTTTTATTTTTTTATGTTTTGGGCCTACAGCCTGGGTCTTAGCCCAATTTGGCCCAAAATTTAATCAGGTGATCAGAAGGTCATAGCCCATCATCCTTGTAATTTTAGTCAAAATCGCACCAGTAGTTTTCGCGTAAAGTTGTTAACAGACAGACAGACAAACAGACAATCCGAATGAAAGCAAAACCCGTCCCAGAGCCGCTTTCGGGGCGGGGACGGTTAACAAATAAATAATTAAAGCAGTAAATAAATAAGATAAACTCTGGGGTAGTGTAATGATAAGGGTCCATGTCCTGAGTGGTAGAGAAGACTAGCACCCCTTCCTCAGAGATTTATTTTCCATCTCACACTAGCTTGCTATTACGTGTGTTGGTGGTAGGTGGGGGCGCTCACCATCCACTCACTCGATGTAGTGCTGCTCTCGGGATCTGCCCTTTCCATCCTTCTTTCCTTCCAGTCTCTTGTCTTCTTTCCTTCATTCTTTCCTTGTCTTCTGCCTACAGGTGACTTTACACTCCCTCTTCTGTCTTTCTTTCCTTCATTCTTTCCTCTTCCTTCAGCCTGTGGGTGACTACACAGAGTGACAAGCCAAGTGGTTTCCTGTACACCAGAAAACCATTTACTAAGCTGGGTGGTAACCATTTAACCAAATTTTGGCGCCTGGTGGTTTAGTGGGTAATTATTGCGCTCCAATCCGATTGAGCCGGTGAAGGTTTATATCCAAGGGGTGGTTGGGGTTGATTGCTCATGTAATGCCACTCAGGGATGAATGAGGCTGGTCGCTCATCTTAAATGTCGGGACGAACTGCCTAGCCACCGGCTCCTACGCTCCTCATGGGGCAATGTAGGATTGGATGATGGTTGGATGGATGGATGGTTATATATTGTTTTAATATGGACACTTTTCTTCAGTAACATGAAAGACGACACTGAGGTGCAGTATGCAGAATAAATAGCTAAGGAAAATATATTACGAAATCTCTAAAGCCACCCAGAATCCGGCCCATGATATTTTCCTCAGAACGAGTACGAGTCGGGTTCACTAAACCCTCTCTTGTGTTGCTGCCGTTATTATTATTATCATTGTTATTATTATTTTTATTATTATTATTATTATTATTGTTATTATTATTATTATCAGTATTTTCGAACTGATGGTCTAGGTTATACGTTTCATTAACCCTTTAACTAGTTGTGGGTTCGTCCTAACTTGAATAAAGTCGTCTGGTGTTGGAAAGAATAAAGCACAAAAGCCGTCATTATACTAAAGGATTCAAAATGAGATGCCGTGTATTTGTGGTGATAATGATGATGTATTGGTATCAGTCCGTATTAGATCCACTCTCAGACGGGGCCCCTTCTTCGTATGGGGAGAGTGATAACCAAGAAATAACCATACCTCATACTGTCAGAGTACGAATGGGGAAAGGGCAGAAGATGTGTTTATTAAAGGACCAAAGTTATACGTGGGAGGAAACGTGGATTAAAAGTTATTATTCCTGGATGTACCGGCAGTGTGCGTGATGGAATAGTCGGTGAAGCGAAGTGTTTATTCTGGTAGCAAGGATGTTTTGGCTGTGTGTGTGTGTGTGTGTGTGTGTGTGTGTGTGTGTGTGTGTGTGTGTGAGAGAGAGAGAGAGAGAGAGAGAGAGAGAGATTCTAAGATCGTTTATGTACTTTTGGTTGTATAGCATAATGAGAGTAATTCACGAGATTCCCGTGCATTTTGTTATATTGTCATTCTTTGTGTGGTGGTAGGTGTGGACGTCCACCATCCACACTCGATATAGTGCTGCCTTCGGGTGACTAAAACTGAGTGACAGTCCAAATGGTTTCTCGTAAACCAGGAAACCATTTTCTACATTGTGTTGGGTGATAACCATGTTATCAAATGTCTTTTATAGAAATAAAACGCTTCTTATATATACTTGCATATAGATAGATTGATTGATTGATAAATATCTCCTAAGCTAAGCTAAATACAGAGGGAAATGATGCAGTAAACCAAATGAATAAAACAAACATTTATGCCATATAAAGAGCCTGCACATTTGTCAAGCCACTCAGCGTTTAATAGCAAAAAATATCCGTATATACACGTGATTTACCCCGTCAGCCCTAATGCATTGGAGAGTCAGCAATTTGATATTTTTGGGGAAGAGCTTCTCTGTGATGTATTTGATGCCCTTGCTGTTCGCGAAATTAATTTATTAGAATGGTATATCTGCCTCTTTTTATTACATATTTTTCCCCCCAAGTTCCTGGTATTTTTTCATTCAGGTTTTTGCCACCTTTCCCAAACGCAGATCAAAGGCCGTGACAAAAGATGTTCGCTTAGAAAAATACCAGAAACAGATTCTTTATTAAATTCCAGAGTTGGCGGGATGTGAGAGCTGAGTGTTGCCGTCACCTGGGCATATATTTTTTCCACCAGTTTATATAATTTTTCCCATTGTTATTTCACCCTGCCGACCTTGTTTTAAAATTCAGAGGTGACATGTAGCGTCAGAAGCCGAGTTGGTGATTCTTTGTAACGTGAAGTTTGAGCCCGCGCGTCTCAGTGATAAAAACGTTTCATAATTTGGGGGATATTCGTTAATGACGGCCCCAATTTGTAACGTAATGTTGACTTTTGAATTTGTACTTCCGTGGGTTTTTATTGATGTCGGCTTGCTGTTGTCTCCATTTTTAACTCGATGACTGCGATTTTTTTAATGCATTATTCAGATAGACGTTTCATTATATGCGGGATGTTCGTTAAAGATGACTCCAGTTTATAACGTTCCGCTGTCTTTTGCATTAGGCTGTATTTCCCTGCGTTTTAATACAGGTCAACATGCTCTTGTCTCCATTTTAACTCCTTTACCCCTCATTAGTGAAAACGCTTGATAATTTTCTGGACGTTCGTTAATGAGGGCCTTTATTTGTAACGTACGGTATCTTTTCAAATTCACCTTCATTTTAACTCTTTCACTGCCATGTTTATTCTTGTTTTATTTCTTGCCACTACAGGACATTATTTTTTAGAAGGATATGTCGTATATGGGTATGTTAATGAATCCCCCTCATAAACAGAGTTGTCCTCAGAGGTGAAGGAGTCTTTAATGTGTGAAGAGTAATAAAGGGCGTTTTCGTAGTAAAGGTGTTAAACATAATTACATATTGTTTCTGCACCTTTCACTTTGTGTATACATGAGTCGATGTGTTTTGTTTATTTCAGCATATTTTTTATTTGTTATTTTTATTTGTCTGAATCGTACCCTTACCCTTACCTTACAGGTAGGAGTAGGGATTGGAATGATGATGATGATTCCAGTATTGTTATTGCTGGTGCTGTTGTTTATTGTTACTAATTATTATGTCTTCTCTCTTCCCCAGACTCGAGACACTGAACAGTGAGGCAGTTGGAGTTGTCTCATGCACCTCCTTTGACCGTCTCAGCAGCAGGCCACACCCACCATCATGTAACAGGTAGGCCAGGGCGTTCCTTAGCAGAGTGGGATTGTTGATCATATTTACGATGGATTTCCGGTCATAACTTTTTTTCTTTTCTTTTTTTTTTTATAGAATGAACGAGACATGAGAAACAACCTTTTTCTTTGTGCTTATTGCAAAGCTTTTTTTTCGTATCTTATGTCATGTGCAGGGAGAAAAGACATGGGAAGGCTCTGCACTTTCCTTATCCTTCCCGCGAAAACAAATAAGCGTTACGACATGGGGTAAATCGTCAGTTTGTAAATCAGACACTATTGAGGACAAAAGTCCATTTTGTTTCACCTCTTATAATTCTTATTTTCCTCTCGTGACTAATATTTCCAGTCTAAGCTGCGAGAAGCTTAGTTTGTTGCTCTACTCACATATGATAAGATTTGTTATCATGTATTAGGCAGGAGGGCGAGAGACAACCGTTATGTGTGCAGCAGTCGCAGTGGAAGAGTATGCGAAATATTTGACCCTGACTCAGCAGTCCTTTACACATCTTCGGCTTGAAACTAATGAAGTCAGATTATAACCCTTTACACTCGCTTGAATATTACTGGTTAGTTTAGCAAGTGCTGGTTAGATTTTGACAGCTTCGAGACGGTTCGGTTCGACTGGGTGCTAGTTCTGAGAGAATCCTGCCTGCAGTACCCCCCTCCCCCCCACCGACCCCCTGGATGTCTTCTTACTGGTCGACCAGTGATTGAGTTCTTGTTTGTCTTATCTTCTGCAACGTTTCTCTTTTCCTCGTGAAGTCGTGCATAAGTCTGTTTAACCTGTTTTCTTTCCCCCCAAGTAGTCTTCCCTATACCGTCTTGCAAATTGTAAAGGATCCCTTGTTCGCAATTGCACGCCTCTGGGCGCGGGTTCAAACATACAGTACGATCAAATGCCCCCTGTAACTTTTTTTTTTTTTTCCAGGAAGGACAAGAAAAAAAGAATGCAGAAACTCACTATCATGGTAATTTAAAAAAAAAAAAAATGGTTACGAGAGGCAGTTGGTAGCAAATTTTTTGTGAATCTGGCCCAGTGTATTAGTTAGAAAATGGCCATAGGAACTCCTATGGCAAAAGGCGTCGAAAAATATTGCAAAACGGAAACGTTAAAGGGTGATATTCTAAGTTTCTGTGGGCATTTAGTAACACTTCTTTTATGGCAGTTTGTTTTACGCATTACACAACAGTATCCTTTGGTATGTCACTGAATGCACATCCATATAAAACTGACACACGTATAGGTTCCGATTCATATATAAATGTAGAACAGAATCCATCTTCCACAGAAAACAAGGCTCATGATAGCAGAATGAAACTCCTTATACTGTCGATGACAGAGAGAATATAATCCATCACACACCGATTGCTTGCAAATTGCAGATGATTGTACTTGTATGCAGAGCAGGAGAGTCTTTCGAATTGGAGAAGTTAGATGTAACCTTCATTAACCGCCTCCTGTCTGGAACAAGTCATACTGAGGTTGCTTGTGAATAAAAAAAAAAAAAAAAAAAAAATGACGTTCGGATTGACGGAGTTAGAGGCATAGACAAGTGAATCAGTTTTGCATGTAAAATTAGTATCAAACTCAGCACCACAACACCTTACATTAAATGGATGACACACATTTAGTTTTGAATCCATTAAAAATATAAACCCATTAATCCATCTTCCACAAAAAATAAGCATTAAACTTCTCATTAAATCTATGACATGTTCAGATTCCAATCTATTAAAATTATAGACGCGTGAATCCATCTTCCGCGAAAAGTAAGCATCAAACCTCACATAAAATCGATGACACACGTTTAGGTTCCGACCCACAAAAAGTATAGACGCGTGAATCCAGCATCCATCACTTGTCAACCCCGATACCTTTTCACCGTAATCAGAAAGTTTGTGTATATCAATGTATCAGGATAATGGCATGCCATTTACTTTGCCGCCGTCGATATAATCGTAACTCAGTCGTGTAAACCGTCTCATTTCGGCGCGATGTGACGGGAAAATGGCGCAGGACTTTCGGTTGTTTTTTCTGAGATTATTATTATTATTATTATTATTGTTGTTGTTGTTGTTATATACTGTATTATTATTATTATTATAGTTGGAGGAGGAGAAGGAGGCGGAGGAATACATGGTTATTATTGTTTTTGTTGCTGTTATCTGCTTCCAACCCACCCCTCTCTGTAGTGGGAAAACCTTATGATGATGAGGAGGAGGAGGAGCATAATGTATGGCAGTAGATGTCATGTTATTAAAAAATATATTTGAGAAAAGTAGAAGAGGAAGGTGGGAGGTGGGTAAGAAAAAAAAAAGTTATAGAAATGGGAATTGAGACGGAAGATGATGATATTGAATAAGGCGTAAGATAAAGGTGGAAATGGATGAAGTGGAAGATAGGGATATAAATGGAAAATGAAATGGAAGATGAGGATAGAAATGAGGATTGAAATGGAAGATAAGAGTGGAATTGGAGAATGATGTGTTAGGTAAGAATATTAATGGGGAATGAAGTGTAAGATAAGGATATTAATGGGGAATGAAGTGGAAGTTAAGGATATAAATGGGGGAATGAAATGGAAAATAAGGATATTAATGGGGAATGAAGTGGAAGGTAAGGATGGAAGTGGAAAATGAAGTGGAAGGTAAGCCTATTAATGGGGAATGAAGTGGAAGGTAAGGAAATAAATGAGGAATAAGTGGAAAATAAGTATATTAATAGGGAGTGAGGTGGATGTTAAATCTAGTGATGGGGAATGAGGTGGAATATGAGCTTGATGCAAGAGGTAAATAGGATTGGGGAAAGATGGTGGAGAAGGAGAATAGAGAGAAGCTGGGGGATCTGGGAAGAAAGGTTGGTGAAGAAATGAGAATGAAGTAGATGGTGAATGAGATTAGGAGAGGAGGGATGGAGGTGAGGAGAGGAATAAATGGCGAAGAGATGAACGGAAAGAGAGAAGAGATGGGATATGAGGTAAGGATGAGAAGTATAGAAATGGGGATGTTGATAGGGAGGGAGGGTTAGAAAAGGGATAGGAAGAGTGTGGGGAGGAGTGGGGAAGATAGAAGTTGTAGAAATCATGTGGCTGGGGAGGGTGATGATTTTCAGTAACAGATTGAGGATGGATGGGGAGGTAAATGAAGGGGAAGGGGAGTAGGAGTGGGAGTGGATGGGGAATAGAGAAGGGAAGGATGAAGGGGAGGCAGAGAAGCAATGGGGAATAATGTAGTTGGGGATGCTGATGCCGTAAATGAACAGGGAGAAGCGTGATGGGGAAGGACAGGGGAAGGAGAGGAGACGGGGGTGATGAGGGAAGGAGAGTAGGTTTAGAAAATGAGTAGTGAGGTGGTTATGGAGATTGATTATGCAAATGTAAATGTATATGAGTAGATGGGGTGGTGATGGAAGAAGAGTTGGTATAGAAAATGGGTAAGGGGTGGTTGGGGAGGGAACGCGTAGAAGATGGGAGGAAGAGGGGTGACAGGAAAAGGAAGGGTAGTAGGAATAGAAATAGGGAATGTGGTGGAGCTAACGAGTGATTGGGGAGTGACGAGAGAAGAAATGGAGGAAAACTAGCAGAGGGGAGGGGGGGGGAGGATGGGGAGGAGAGGGAAGGAAAGGAAATATGGAAATGGGTAAAGAAGGGGGGTGGGAAGTGATAGTGATGATAGAGCTGAGTATTAATCGGTGGGTAGTGGGGGATGGAAAGAGCCGAGTAGGCAGTAAGGACTGGGCAGGCAGACAGACAGACAGACTTGGGGAGGGATGGAAAGAAGTAAAGAAAATAGAGAAAGAAAATGAAGAGACGGACATGACAAAGATTTGATAGGACAGGAGGAGGAAATAGTCATACATTCATCAGCATTTAAACATCATCCCATCGCCACTGTAATGAATGGATAAGTATGTTCTAGAAACAGGAAAATCACACACACACACACACACACACACACACACACACACACACACACACACACACACACACCTTAAAGCCATCGTATGAGAGCATCAAGGTACAATGGGCCACACTACCTTTTATCCATTTACTCAAGTCGTTGAAAATATCGTTAGAATGAAAGAAAAAACTTAGTTTTAACCTAAAACGACAACAAAAATAACAACAACAATAATAATAATAATAATCATCATCATCATCATCATCAGTCGATGCAACGAGGGGATCAGCGACTAATGATACAGATGACAGCGATAATGTTTGAAAACGACAGTAGGAATAGATTAAAGAGAATACACAATAAGCCAATTGTTTTGATATGAAGGTAGTTGAGAAGGCAAAACAAGAGAGAGAGAGAGAGAGAGAGACGAAACATAATGGTGGCGAAAATAAGTACGGTACAAAAAGAAACACAAAATTAATTCAAGGTGGGGCAAAAAGGGAGCCAAATATCCCCCCATTCCCTCCCCCCCACATTTTCTCTTCCCCAGTTAATAAAAAAAAAAAAAAAGAAGGCTGGCTAATAAAATAAAAAAATAAAATAAAATAAAGAAATGGGTGCGTTTAGGTTTGACAATTTTGGCGCGCTGCTTCCTCTGGCTGCGGCCGCGTTTCAGGACAACACGGATTCAGAATTGTGGGAAGTGCTTTATTGAACGTCCCGAGAGAGAGAGAGAGGGAGGGTTGTTGTTTTTGTTGCTGTTGTTGTTGTTGTCGTTTAGGGAGATTAAATTATGTACCGTACTATCACAGACATTGAAGGTACTGCAAGAGAGAGAGAGAGACTATAATATCTGTACCGTGTCCACGTTTGAGTCTGAGTGTGGGGACTGGTAGTACACACACACACACACACACACACCTGGCCCTTGGGTGGTGTATGCCAAGCTCGGATCGTTCTCTTTACTGTGAAACATTGTGGGTATAGTTTTGTTGTGTGTGTGTGTGTGTGTGTGTGTGTGTGTGTGTATAATCTTTCTCAGTTCATACTCCACGCCCACACACTTCCTCCACTCCCTCCCATCGCAAGCAAACCCTATCTATCTATCTTTGCCAGACGCCTCAATCCCGTTTGGGGTGGCCACAAACAAATCGCCTCCAAGTCGCCCTGTCCCCCGCCATTTCACTGCCCTGCTCCCAACTCACACCCCCCTCTCTCATATACCTCTCCACCCATCCCTCCATCTCATCCTCGGCCTCCCCCTCCCTCTTCCCCCCTCCACCTCACTCACATACACTCTCTTCGTCAGTCTTTCACCCTCCATCCTCCAAATACTCCCACTCAGTCACCCAGTCCCATTCACCTCCCTAGTTGCCCCCGGTCTCTCAGTCCCACTCGTTCCCCTCAAATTCCACTCATTCCTCACAGATCCCACTCATCCCCACACCAATCCCACTCACTCCCCCGCCAGCCCCAGACACTCACCGCCAGTTCCACTCACTCCCTCAGTCGCTCTTACCTTTGCCCCAGTCACACTTTCCCACCAGTACCACTCAACCCAATCCCTCTCACCTCAGTTCCACTCATCGTCCAGTCCCATATACCTCGGTCCCACTTATTTCCTTACAGTAGTCCCTTTGACACTTGAATCCCACTCCTCCCAATCCCACTTACCTCAATCCCACTCATCCTACCCAGTCACCCCAGTTTCCATCTTCGCTCAATCCCATTCAGCACCTAATCCCACTCACCCCCACTCCCACCCACCCCAACCCCACTCACTTCCATTCTCACCCACCCCTGTTCCACTCACCTCCATTCCCACCCACACCAACCGCATTCATCCCAGTCCCACTCACCCTCAATCCCACTCGCCTGCCAGTGCCACCGTGTCCGCCCTGACCTATTCATGGGGAGGCCAGCGCTCCTGACCCCCGTGGCGAACCGGTCAACCCAAGGCCTTAATTGTAACCTTAATTGTAACCCAGCACATTTGACGCCTTCATGTGGTGGCACCGATATAACCAGTAGGCTCCACTACCTGGTTTCACAAACGCCCCTCAGTAACTTTGCTGTCCCCCAAGAGGAGGGTGGGGACTGCAGGAGGGCAACTGGTGCGTGCTGTCCACTGGGTTCATGTTTAGATGAGCCTCTGGTGGTCCCTGCTGCTGTTGGTGGCCCCTGCTGCTGTTGGTGGTGGTGGTGGTGGTGCTGCTGCTGCTAATAATAATAATAATAATAATAATAATAATAAGCCTTCATTGCAATGACGTCAGTAATCGCGCTGTCCAATCATATTTTTTCGCTTTATTATCCACTGTGGTTTGATGGTGAAGTGTGCCAGCTGTACTCTTACTCTAAACTGGCCTAAACTTGCCACCTCAACTGTAACAATAGTTTAGCTCCAGAATACGCTGCTAGGTACGTCGACCGTTATTAGGCATGTATTCTCTGGTGGTGTAGTGGTCAGGGCGTCCCAAATCGGAATAATGTCCTTGCTGGGGTTCACTTTCCAAGTGGGGACTGGAGGTGTATCGCCCATGTAATGCCACCAGGGAGAGTAGGCTGGTCATCAACTCTTCTTTGGACTACAGTAGCCTAGCCTAGGTCCCCTGTGCCTACAAGTGAGTAAAATGGGATTGACTATTACTATTTTCTCTTGTATTCTTTAACCCCTTCATTCCATTGACGTTTGTTTATTTTTGTTCTTGCTGCCTTCAGACAGTGTTATCCCATTTAATCCCTTTGGATCCGAGTGACGTCGTCTGTAACGTAGTGATACTTCTACGAGACGATGTTCTTCAGACAAGGAAAGGCCTCTCGTACAGAAGGAGTTTATGGAGGCTATATCTAACCCCTTTAGTTCGAATAGTCTTTCTTAAGCTGAATAAAACTGTCAGATGTCAAGAATAAAATGAAAAGGTCATCCCCGGGCGTGGTGGGTTAAGGAAGGCCTCTCGTCTTTAATGTGTTGATAAGGTTACATCGCCAGTTAAAGTGTCTTCTAAGCTTAATAAAAGCGTCCGTAAGTAGCAAGAACAAAGCAGTTAACACGTGACTGGATTGAAAGAGTTAACATGCTAGTATTTTTGTACCAGTCCAGTCAATATCAAGTGTTCCTTCCTCGCCTTCCGGTAGCAAACATGAAACCTAAAAGATTTCCCCCGACTGAAGAAGTAAATGACAGTACTGTCCTGACAAAATAATGAAAGCCTGATAAGCGAATTTCAGTAAAGTATATAACTAAGTAATAAGAAAATTCCGTGTCTAACGAACCAGAGCCACAGATGCGAAAGCCCATCAAGCCAGCACACACAAAAATTAAGCTCAGTCATTAAAAAAAGAAAAAGAAAATCATCATAACGAACAAACCCAGAATTTATCATGACCGTCAACCAAATTAGAGCCAAATCCGCGGCTAATGAACGCACAGAAATAAATCGGGGGCGAAAAATCACACCCACACCATCAGTACAGTGAGCAGATTCAGAACAAATTTACCTAACAAGTTGGAGGGGGGGGGGGGATCTGGTCTATAATGCCCTTTGCGAGGAGTAGGGACCCTAGACTAGACTGTCATAATTCATATCATTTAACTCTGTCACAGTCTTGCATACTCTGTGTTCTTTTTATTTTAACTAAGCCAGAAACTGCCATCAGTCCATCTTGAATGCTGGGCTGGAATAATAGAGTAACGCCGGAATATGAGGGTTGTCATGAAGAGGTGCTTTAAAAGTGACGTAGTGCCGTAGTACTGTCTTATTCTGCCATTTAGTTACGTGAAAAAAGCTGCAGAAGGAAGAAAATCTGCGTCAGGATTAGGTGAAATAACTAGTATTTGTTTCATTTCCACTTAACGCCAGACGATTTTATTCTCCTGAGAGTGAGTTAAAGGAGCCAGAGTGTGGTAATACTGGTACCGTGAACACTCTTACCGTCGGAAGACTTCTGGTATTTAGATTTAGCTAACGTCCTGCAGGCTGTTTGATTTGGCTGAGAGTGAGTCACAGGAGATGAGAACCAACCCCTTCACTACGAGAGGGTTGTCCGTAATCGGAAATTAAAAGTTTGGCGGTAACAAAAGGCGAATGATTACAAAGACGTCGTACTGGAGGGGTAATAGAGATTGTATTTATTCCCTCCCCCCTCCTACACACACACACACTGAGAGGTTTTCCCTGTGCTGAATGAACCCGCCTGACGTCAGCAGTCTTTCAAAGAAACACAGTTCAATCCCAGATATAGTCAGTCACCCAAATCCACGTAATCGGCGCCCTGATCTGCACCTAATCAGCCAGTATTAACAGCACAGACCACACCTGATCACCTCATATTAACTACACAGTCCACACCCTCAGTCGACACAGCAGATCCAGACACCATCCAGATTAATCAGATTCTAATAGTTCCGAATCATGCACAAAACACAGCACTCTACTTTCTTGTAACGCACCTGTAGTGACCTCCAACACAGTCAGTCCACTCCCAGCCACTCCTAGGGTCGTTTCTGAAGAGCTTTGGAGTTGTCGTAGCACCACTTCCTCAGCGATTTATTTTACATTACTTGTTTTCATGCTACTGTATGGTGGTGAGGCAAGCTGTGGCTATACTGCAACTGTATAAAACTATAAAAGAAGTATCAGAGTGTAATGGATGTAGTATGTCGCTGAGGAAAAGGTGTTACGAAGGCTCTTATTCCGCCTGTACAATACTTACCCTAAGCACTCCATATCAAAAGCAACGCACGCACGCACGCACGCACACACACACACACACACACACACACACACACACACACACACACACACACACACACACACACACACACACACACACACACACACACACACACACACACACACACACACACACACACACACACACACACACACACACACACACACACCGTATCCAAAGCCAGCTTGGAACTCTGAATCTTTGGTTGGTAAAGAAATACGACCAAAACCTAACTCCAGTCCAGCACAGTCGTCATTCCAGTCAACCATAATTATTCCTAAGCAGTAAATAAATAAATAATAAATCAGGCGCATCGTACTGTATTCTAGCTGACGCGGCAGGCCTCGTAGCACCTCATCGTACGCGATTTGTTTTTGCAAGACCTGCATATTATCGTGTAAGTTGGTTATATCGTTTGAGTACCGACATAATTTGCATCAGTAACATAGCCTACTGGAGGATGTTGAGGTTTAATAAGTTCATAAATCGCAAAGGAAGAAGTGTTACGAAATCGGCAAAACCACTTAGAATACGACCATGTATCTACTCGCGTATTCAGAGCCAGCCAAGAACTCTAAATCCCTTGTTGGCAAAGAAACGAGGCCCCAATCCACTCCCATCTGCCCAATCAGTGCCGCTAATCACGAATCAGGGAGGGAGGGAGGAAAGTAAGGCCTCGCACTGCCTCTACTCCCTTATTCAGAGAGTGGCTGGAGCTCTGAATCCCATGGCGACAAAGAAACACGGCCCTTCTTGTTATTCGGGTGACGGGCTGGCAGGAGGTGAAAGCTCTCGGGAATCGCGGTGTACGGCGAGGTTTTACGAGAGGAGGGGGAGTTAAGAAATCATGGAATAACAGTGAGATGTGAAGTTTGAGAGAGAGAGAGAGAGAGAGAGGAAGGGGGAGCTAAAATTAACGAAGAATTAAACCACATCGTACTTCAGTATTGAGTTTATTCTTAACCACTCCCTGCGTCATGATCATCATAACCTTCTTTGTGGTGAAAAATGAAGAAACCATCATTCACAAGTTTACTTATTGATAAATTCCCCCCCCCCTCTCTCTCTCCATCATGCTTATCAATTTTTTAGCTCATCTCTTCAATCCTTTCCAGTCCTCGTCCTCTCCGTTTTTTCTTCCCTTCGTTACTGTTCACTATCCCCTCCTCTCTCCCAGATCCGTCCTTGTCCCCCCTCTCATCCAACCCTCCCCTTCCACATTCTGCCTCTCTGCCGTCCTTCCCAATCCCATTCCTCAGTCACCTATATCTCTGACTTCCTCTCTTCCTCTTCTCCGTCTGTTTTTCCATATCCCTTTCTCTCTCATATGCTTTTCCCTCTTCCTTCCGTCTCCTTTTTTTTGTTTTTTCCCTCTCTTCTCTCCCCTCCCTCCCCTCTCTTTCTCTTCCCAATCTCATCCTTCGCTTTCATACGTCCCTTACTCCCCCTCCCTCAGTTTCCCCTTCATATCCTTCTCTCCATCTGTCATTCTTCCAATTCTTAACTATTCTTTCTCACACCTTTACTTCGCTTTACGACTTCCTTTTCCTATTCCTTTTCTTCCCTGTATTTTTCTCTTTTTCTATCCCATTCTCTCCCCTCCAGTCCTTTTCTTTCATCTTATTCCTCAATTCATTACCTCATCCCCACCTTCATTTTCACTCTCTTTCTTCTCGTCTCTTTCCTCCTTATCTCTCCATCTCTTCTCTCCCTTATGCCATCAGTCTGCCCTTCCACTAACAGGGCCCGACAACCCATCTCCCTCCCTCCATCTCCTCCCTCCTCTCCCTGCTTTCCTCTTCTCCCCTATCTTTCTTTCTCTCCCATATCTACACCTATTCCTCTTTTCCCATCCTTCTTTTTCCCTCCCTTTCTTTCCTCATATTCTGTCATTCGTGCTTTTCCGTCTTTACTTTTCCCACTTCCCCTCATCTCTCTCTCTCTCTCTCTCTCTCTCTCTCTCTCTCTCTCTCTCTCTCTCTCTCTCTCTCTCTCTCTCTCTCACTGACCATTCATTTCTCCACTCTTGTCTTTGTTATCTCCTATACCCACATCCTTCTGTGTTACCCATCCATTCTCGTCTTCAGCTGATATATTAGTTTTTAGTGATAACATTCCATATACCAAACAGCCACGGACGGATCAAGAGGTCTTTTGCTGTTTGCTTTCCTTTGTACTCTTTTTTTTTTTCCTCTCTCTCTCTCTCTCTCTCTCTCTCTCTCTCTCTCTCTCTCTCTCTCTCTCTCTCTCCCTTGCCTCTCTGTCCGCCTGCCCTGCCTCCCACTAACAGGGCAGGACAACCCATCTCTCTCGCACACACACCAACATTTTTTTCACACACATTTTCTTGTCTCTTTTGAAGCCTCCCCCATGGCACCCCGCCTGGCTTTTATCTCCATCTACACTTTTATATATTGACGTTTTTGTATTGGGGTTGTCTTTTATTTCCTACTTAGTTGTGATTGTGTAACCTCTCTCTCTCTCTCTCTCTCTCTCTCTCTCTCTCTCTCTCTCTCTCTCTCTCTCTCTCTCTCTCTCTCTCTCTTTCACACACACACACACACACACACACGCACACTGTTTAGTTTCTTGGAATCCCTTGCATGTTTTTTATTTGCTTTCTGCTCTTGCTTATTGCTTTTTTTATGTTGTTTGTAACTTGTTTGATTTGATTTGATTTAGTATTGTAGTTTTTACCGACGCCCTTTTAATAATGTCTAATACCATTTAGTAATATTTATCTGTACACATTTATTGGCTGGATTTTGTTTTATTACATATTTGGGTAGAGGTGTTGATGGCGTACTGGTATTCTCGGTTACATTCGTTCATTATCCCTTCATGACCATAGCGATTTTTTCATGGTACGTACACTATCATTAGCTGATGGTTTTCACTAAGAAGGACCTGTTGTTGTGAAGGAGATAGTAAAGGCTATTTTTAACTCCATAAGTTCGAAAAGTATTTACTGAGGTAAATATAGTGGATTAACTGAAGACGACAAGAATACACTAAAAGATAAGGACTGAAGGGCTTGATTCTAGATCCTCCAACTAATCTCTCTCTCTCTCTCTCTCTCTCTCTCTCTCTCTCTCTCTCTCTCTCTCTCTGTATCTATATACATACATATATTAGATACCAAACTTTTTCGTCGTACATATTTTTGTCTGCTGTGATGGATCTTTTCTCTTTACTGTGATATTTTTTAACATTGTTTTTGTCTTAAGCCATCCAGCTAGTTTTCATCCGTGCGTCCACTCTCCGCTGTTGTTTTTCGTTGCCATTTACCTCTTTCGTATCTTTATATGTATGCGAAGGATTTTACTATTTTTCTTGCGCACGACCTTTTATTGACCGCCATTTTCTTGCCCCGTTTTAAGTTTTATATAGGCTTACAGCTGGCTTTAAATGCGCCTTGCCTCATGTGGGCTCTTATTTTCCATTCTTTTATTGACATATAAGCATGTTAAAAAAAAAAAAAACTCATTTTTCTCACAACCCCTTTACTGCAGTGCTGTGTGTGTGTGTGTGTGTGTGTGTGTGTGTGTGTGTGTGTGTGTGTGTGTGTGTGTGTGTGTGTGCTGCCTGTACACTGTTTTATTTCAGCTTTTGTGAGGTCCCTAGGAAAAATCATTAATTCATTCGCGACATTTTTTTTTTTTTTTTTTTTTTTTTTAGGTAAACAAAATCGTCTGGTGGCAGGAAGAATCGCACTGAGGCCGTTTAAATATTCAGCGACGCTTGGCAGAAGCGTTGCACAAGGATTTTCTGACTGCAGCACTGTTACGCCGTTTTTGCCTCAGAATCATTCACTGCAAAGCCAGAGAAGAATTTAAACCCCTCAATCCGATGAAGTATTTTGCATTTTAATCAACTCCCAGATTGTTTTATTCAGTCTAGGAAAGAATCTTCGAACAAGAAGAGTTACATAAAACTAAATAAAATTGCATGAAAATAACAAGAAAAAAATAAAGATTAAAGATTGGTAACATTCCCAAGGTAACGCAGGATGATCTCCACGCAGCTACAGTACACACCTCGCAAAAGACAGTATCTGCGAATTTGTGTTGCCTCGTTTCATTACATATATGGGCGCTGGAGAGTTGCGTCCTTCCATGGTGGCATTGTTGACCACAGCCGGAGGATTTGCCTGGATCACAAAATTATGCTCAACTCCACCCCTACCTCGTGAAAGGAAGATCGTAAACTGCAGAGTTAGTTTCCTGCAGTCCACTGGCTTCATGTAGAGATGAACCTGGGTTTATAATTGCTGCTTCTGCTAAATATGTTTGAATGGTCTGATATTTGGCTTTCTCTATAAAGCCCTTTAAACGGCGTAAATTGAAAAGGGATATCTCTGGATATTTAGCCAAGGAATTGTTTCACCAAGTTTGAAAACTGGTGACGTGCTTTATGGCAACAGATTTAAACTTGTTTGGAAGAAAGAAACTAAGGAAATAAATTATGCTCTCCACAATCTGGGGAAGGACAGAAATACGTCCGCGTATTCAAGGGGTTAATTTGCACTCAAGTATGAATATTTTGACAATATTTTGTGTTCTGGGGTGGTTAAATCTTTCCTGGTCATGTCTCCTTTAGTATTGCATTCCGGTACACGCCGCACTATTTTTTTTTTTTTTTTTTCACCTTAGAGGGAGTATAGGAGTGTCAATACTGTCGCCATCAACCCGGTACAACTCTAGTAATCTCTTCCAGCAAACACCAGACGATATTATTCAACTGAGAGTCATAAGAGCCCGAGTGTTACCTTCAGCTTGTGAGTAGTATCAGTATCAGTATTTCTCATAAATACTGGAGAGGTGGGCTAGCTTCATCATCGGAGGGAGAGTGATCAACCCTCTTAGTGCTGACCAAGTGCAAATAAGGAGGCGGTGTCTATTAAATGGTGTATGTGAGTGACGATGGTTATGATGATGATTACTCTTTTGATACTAGCCTGTCCCAGATACACAGCAAAAGTGAGAAATAGGTTGATGATGATGATTATGATGATCAGAAGTTCTACATTGGCTATACTGAAGCATACCTTAGTCCCTGGCTGACTTTTACCTGCAGTCCCACACTCATTCTTATTTATCTCTGTGTGTGTGTGTGTGTGTGTGTGTGTGTGTGTGTGTGTGTGTGTGTGTGTGTGTGTGTGTGTGTGTGTACATTTTTACTATTATGTGCGTACTAGGATGGACTGGATAGCGCAGTTAATTAATCCCGTCAACTCCAGCACATTTCTTTTGCATCTCGCATGCTCCAGACGATTTCATTATCTGAGGAAAGGCGTCGAACTTGCTGGGTTAGAGATAGTCTGTATTAACCCCTTCAGTGCGAGAGGGATTTCTTTGATAGCGCCTAAGGACAGGAAAAAGGATATAAAAGTGACGTCATCAGAGGGAAGAGGTTAAATAAAAATCGGTACTGTACTTAGACACGGTTCTTGGCCGTACTCTGGATGACATAAGAGACGTCGTAGCACCTCTCCCTTAGCGATTTAGTTATTCAGTTGACGCCTTAGTAGTCTTTTATACGTTTTCTGTATCATTTTAATGTGATGTGTAGGTGTCATAATGCAGAATAAAGCGCTAAGGAAGAGGTGCTACGAAACCTTCTATGCCGCAAAGAAAACGGTGATCTGTGACATTAACTTTCCTCTCCAGAGATTTAATTACCAGGGAAACTTTGGTGATTTTTTCACGGCAGGTAAATGAAAGATTAAGTAGGTAGTTGATAAGTAAGTACGTAGACAGATATACGGTAGTTATAGACGGATAGATAAGTCAATAGGGTTAGTAGGTAGTTAAGTTTATAAGGTTAATAGGTGAGAATAGATAGAGGCATAAGTACAGACTGATAGATAGACGAAATGTGGCAAGACTTTGGTTTAACGTTGTTAAGGGTGTATAAACAGTGCTTGTGAATCAGAGACTGTTTATAGGTAGGTAGGTTGGTTGGTAGGTAGGTAGATGGAGAGAACTTGATACATACATCGATAGATAGATAGATACCGGTAGATAAACTGTGGCAAGTTGAGGTTAAGGTGCATAAATGAGGTTGTGATTCATGGGGAATGTAGAAAGGTAGAGAGAGAGATATATATAGACAGGCACACAGACACGTAGATAGATCTCTATATAGATGCCTTTAAATCATGGTGAGTGAGGTGAGGGTGACAGTTAATGGGGTGAAATTGTAGTGGCTGGCCTCCCGAGAGAGAGAGAGTAAAATTTATATATGTAACACTTATAAAACAGAGAAGTAAGAGAGACAGACAGACAGACAGACAGACAGAGACTATGACTTCGCAGAATGGAATGACTGTAGTGCTGGGAGGTGTACTAGATTGCCATAGATGGGCCTGAGGATGGTAGCTATGGTAGTGGTGGGTGGAGGCGATAGGAGTTATGGTAGCAGAGGATGGGAGTATGGCGGTATTATGAAGCGGTAGGGGGATTACGGGAGTTTGATTGTGTGGAAGGTGTTTAAGACTTGAACAGGCATGGTAGAGAAGCAGATATGGAAAAAAGCAAATGGGGACATGGTAGCATAATATGAGGAGTGCACAGTATGGTAGTGCGAAGGACACGCTGGAATAGGAGGGGAGGTATGGTGCTGGAAAGAGTATAGTAGGGTGGGAGGGATACACACACACACACACACACACACACACACACACACACACACACACACACACACACACACACACACACACTCCCCCCGTCTTAGGTAATCACAGCAGTATATCTCAGAAGCATCATACTTACACCTCACTACTATATTTTCCATCACTACTTCTTCTCACACTAGCATGCTTCCCTGGCTGTTCATTATGTCACATCAACTCATTCCTTACATTGACGCCTTATTATCTTGCTACCTCCAGACGATTTTACTTACCTTAAGGGAGATCTCCAGTGGCGAAGGATATAAACGGAGATTTTCTAAGCCCTTGAAAGCGAGACCGTCTTAAGCTGGGTATAACAAGAATAAAACCAAATACATCATCGGACTGAAGGAGTCAAGCTGAATCCCTGCCTTCACTCTCTCAGGCTCCTCCTCGTCCCGTTAATTATGAGGCAAGGACAGTTATTACCGCGCCTTAATAATGTCCCTCAAGTGTTGGCCGTAACTGAGCCGCCCCGAGCTGTAGGCAGATAAGCGCCAGTATACATCTTGAGTGAAATGCCAACGTTAAAGTAAAGGAAAACAACCTCTTCAGCCTGTGTAGATTTTTCTTCCTTGTCTACCTTCACTTCTGACCACCTCCTGTGATGATGCAGCCCGAGGACGTGGTATTTACCTTATTCCTGCTGTTCCCACACGGTTGTATTCATATTAGGAGCTGATTTATTTATTTATTTTTTATTTACTTACTTATTTATTGAGGGGTCAGATGTAACCTTCATTTGCCCCTTCAGTACGAGAGATCCTTCTTACACTATATAAAGTCGTCCGGAGGTCGCGAGAATATGCTGACCCAACATGTCATTGTAGTCTGCGGGATAAGTATTGTGTTGTGGCCTGCTTACAACACTACTTAGCACCTCTCCCTTGCCGATTTGTTTTGCCAGTTATACCTCAGTTTTACCTTGTATGTTATATCGTCCGTATATGCGTAGATTAAGAAAAATATCATTCAGTAGAATATTAGTATGGTGTATGCAGAAATGAATTATAAAGAAGACATGCTAGGGAGCATTCTGACTTCACGATATGAGTAAGGACCGTATTCTAAGAGGCTTGGATATATCGTAGCACCTCATCTTTACCGACTTACTCTGCACATTATGCCTCGGTATTCACGTGTATGTTAGTGATGCAACCTGTGGCGGTATTGCAACAATATATATAACAGTCAGAAGCATTATACGGTGTCATATGTAAATCGCCAAACAAGAGGTACAGTGAAATCCCCTCTGCCACGGAGACTACGGCCACAGGTCTAGGAAGTTTTAAAATATCATCAGGTGTTACGTAACGGTGTGGTGTTATATACTGAGAGGGCATTTTGTGTAGAGTCGCTGCTCGTAACCTCATATTCGTTGTGGTAGTTTCTTGGATTTAGTCTTTATTAGGATCAGGTCATTCGTGGGTACTAGGGTTGGAGTGATGATTGTGGTGTTATCATGCACCACACCTGTATATGAGACTAAATAGATTTGGTTAAGGAGTGAAATATATCTTCTGTGTGATGTGCTAATCACTGAGGTCTAATTGTTACAGATTTATTTTAATGAGTATACTATTTCATGTAGAATACTAGCCATAACTCCATATTGTATAATGGTACTCTCTGGGTTTGTAATAGAACTGTATATTGTTTTATATTAGATAAATCGTTAATTGCTGAAAGTTTTTTAGCTCTAAATCTTACTAATAGTTCTCTCTCGCCTCGTAATAGGCCTAGTATGGTGTTACAAATGTCAGATTGGATACAGCGTCTGTTGTTTGCCATCTCATAACTTCGTATTTGATATGTTAGTTCCTCCCGCGAGCCAGTGTGATGAGGTGCTGGAGGAGTCAGTGGCGTGAGGAGGGAAGCGGGGAGGAGGAGAGGAGAGAGGTAGGGGGGTGTGGAGGAGTCAAGTGGGGTGTGTATATCTGACCCAGGGCTGTACTCCGGCTTGCATGTGACGCGCGCTCAGGCTGGTCGAAGCTAACCGTGTTGCCGCATCTCACACTAACTCCACTTTTAAATCACGATAATCATCCATAAATGACCTCCCAGGTCCACCCTGTTTTTTGTGGTTTCCTCTGAATTTCATATTGGACTATTGGTAGTGGGTATAGGGATTTGTGTTTTTTTGTAGTGGATTATGATAAATGTTTGGCATGCGTGGTAGAGGTGCCATGCCCTCCCTAGCTCAGAACTCACTTGACAGGCGGCCACGATGTCTGGCGCTTGTACATCTGAGGTCTGTCCCCCCCCCCCACCTCCTCCTCTGCCTCCCCTTCCCCGCCCTCCTTTCCCTGCCTCACCATTCCTCCTCCTCCTGCCTCCCCTCTGCCGCTCCTGGTGTTCCCTGTTGCCACTGCCGGAGCTGCTCTTTACCCAAACTCTGCTGCTTCTGCCTACCTCCACCACCACTACTACCACATCTCACTCGCAGTACATAATATTTCGCCCTGCCTATCTCGCTGTACGAGTTTCATCTTTCTCACAATAAAGCTTATCTCCGCTTACCTCTCTCACTTCACGTCCTTCTCTCCCTCTACATAATCTCCCTCTGTCATGCTCTATCTGTCTCACTACGAATTTAATTTTTCTCGCACTACGTAACTTATTTATGTTTACCCCTCCCACCAAACCCCATACTTCTACTTACGTCACGTCTCTCGTTCTACGTGTCTTGTTTTCCCCGTCCCCACTACCTATTTTGCACTGCGTGCTCCATCTGTCTCGTATTACTTAACTATCTCTGCTTACCTCACCACGTCCCTCTCCCTGACCGTTTCATTATTTCACACTACTTATCACTTCCCTGGTCTTTCACCATAAAGCATGTCTGCTCTTCACATTCGATTCTGTTTCACGCTACATATTTCGTGCTTACCTCCCCCATGTCTTGCACAGCTCATCTTGCCTCTCTGCCTCTCTTCATCTGTCTTACACCACACAGCTCTGTCTCTGCTTATATCTCTGCTCACTTCCCATCACGTCCCCATTCCACCTTGCGGTGCAGCGTTTCTCATGCCAAGTCTCTCTCACTGCTTGTCTCGCTTGCCCTAGCTCTCACCGCCTGTATCTCTCTGCATATTTCACCTTGTCGGACTGCCTACCGATCACCCCACCCCCTTCCCTTCCCAAATACCATCTCGCCTGTCTCGCAGAGTCGCAGTACACAACTCATCTCTTTTGTCTCTCACCACCCTGTCTTTCTGACACAACACATTACCATCTGTCTCACATTACATAACTTCAGTGGGTTTGTTTTCATCGGATAGAACTGGGCCACACCCACACCTTGACTACAGAGCCGTATTTGCGTGGAGCGAGATGAGCCTTAGTTATGAGGTAGGACTGAATCGCCCTGGTTAAGTCGACCCTCTAATCTGATTACACGTGGCCATCATTTAAGCTGAGAGGGAGGTTAAGGATCCTCAGGTATGACACCGGCGCTACCGGTAAACGCCATCTTAACATACCGCTCACCACATCTTAGCCTGCCAAGTATGTCTCGCATATTCTTTTATTCTGACTCTCTCGACGACTTAGTCAGCTCTTGTATTGAGGAGGTTTAGTGAATGATGCATCTAACCCTTCCAGTTTGAAAAATCTCTCATCCTCCTCGTCACCATCATCAACAGCAATAACAAATCATCATCATCATCACCATCACCATCATCATTCCACTGCAGGATAAGCCTTCTTTCTTTTATCTTTATTCTCTTGGGTGATTAAACCCGTCTAGTTGTACTGGAGATAAAATACAGAAAAAAGTCGTCGTGCTGCATGAGTTCCACCGCCTCCAATACCAATTACTGCATCTCTCAGCTTTGTCTCACCTTCTTTTGTATTTCTGTTCCACTCCTGACTTTGCAACTGTCAGTGTTTTTTCAGTCTTTTAGTTTGTCATTTACGATTTCCGTCTCGGTTCCTTGTCAGAATTCGTTAACCCCTTCAGTACGATGATTATAAATTTAAGTTCATGCTCCCTCGTAGTGAAGGGGCTCCCAATGAAGGCCATACCGAACCCATCCAGTTTGAAATGAATGAAGCAGTTTTTGTGGTTGAGAGAGAGAGAGAGAGAGAGAGAGAGAGGGAGGGAGAGAGAGAGAGAGCGTCTTTGCATTTAATCATTCAACCCTTTGGTTATGGTGAGCGTATATCAGGTAAATTAAGTAGCTTGTCATAACCTAGAATATAATTATACTGTTCTCACTTCTTAATGTTAAGCCAGAACTTTAATGATGGTAGTTGTGTGTGTGTGTGTGTGTGTGTGTGTGTGTGTGTGTGTGTGTGTGTGTGTGTGTGTATTCTCAACCATACTTCCTATATTTCTCTGTCTCATGCAGTAATTGGTTTAGTTTCACACCCTGTCATTTCGGTCTGTCTGGGTCCATTTTTAACCGTGGATGTTGCTCTTTGTACAGTATTTTGGTGTCTGTACCTCCTCTCTCTCTCTCTCTCTCTCTCTCTCTCGATCATTCACTTCTTATTGTTGCTCAGAGGGGAGACTAACCTAAAGCATATTCAAGTTACGTTTGCGTCCAGCCATTTGGGAATTGCTTGAAGAATAATCATCCTATACGTGTTGCAGAGAGAGAGAGAGAGAGAGAGAGATTGCACACAGCATACACCCAACAAAATAAACAAGCATAACAACATACATACATACATACGCAAATAGATCCGTACGTACATGCAGACATACACTCACAAATGAATCCACTTTTAACTCCCTCCCCTCCAAACACACGTCAGTAGCTGATGTTCTCGTGGAATTAGGAGGCTCCCAGCATGTTTTAACAAGTTTCCTCCCACTCTCTCTCTCTCTCTCTCTCTCTCTCTCTCTCTCTCTCTCTCTCTCTCAGTTATGTTCTACCTCCTATACGGCATTCATATTTTATTTTTTTAGTACTACCAGAGAGTCGGCTTAGAAGGTGCCTTTGGTAGAGAAGGGGGTCGATAAATACTCCTCTGTTACAAATCACAGCATTCCTTCCACATTTTCCAGTCGTATTATTATTATTATTATTATTATTATTATTTATTATTTATTATTATTATCATTGTTATTATTATTATTATTATTATTATTATTATTATTATTATTATTAACGTACGTCCATGTTTTATTGTTTCGATTCACCCAGACACAAGACTCTGATCAGAAACAAGTGATATGGAAGAGGCCTAATTAGAGCCATGTGCTTCACCTTGACCAGCCTCGTTAACCCCGTGGAAAGCACACACTGACTGCCGTGACGTGTGGGGGGGTCTGTGGACGCTCCCTAACACCACCACCTCACCCACCTGATTCCCGTGACACCTGGCCTGACTTAACGCCTTCAACTCTAGGACGTGCTTTGTACTTCAGTCTTGTTACTACCAGGCGATTTTTTTCTGTTTAGAAGTTTTTTTTCTTTCGGGGTGGGGGCTGGAGGGTTAGATATGACATATTTACCCCTTCAGTGTGAGAGTCCTTCTTTTTTTTAGCTGAATAAAATCGTCTGGAAGTATCACGAAGGGTTTATCATGGTATATCCGGTGTCGTAGTTTTCCACTGTATGCCTCCTATGCCCAGACGATTTTATTCAGCGTAGAGAAATCTGGTAGTGAAGGTGTTATGAGGGCTGTAGCCAACCTCTCTTGTTTGAAGAGTCCCCATTGAGCCAAATGAAACAGGCTGGACACAGCGTTACTAAAATGAACAAGACATCTTGGAACTGAAAGGGTTAAACAAAAAATACATCTGCGGGGTGAAAGGGTTGACAGAGACGATGGACTCTTCGATTTGATGCAGGGTTCTACCAGACAGATTGATTTGTTGTAGGAAGGAGTAGTAGTTCATACATATACTGTTTTATACAAGTATACACATACTATAATAAATATTTACATACTGTACTGCAGCACCATCACAGCCCATTACCATTACCATTAGTTACGTTCATTGTACCATCACGTCGTTCATCTGTTTCGTTCATGGTACCATCACGCCGTTCATCTGTAACGTTCATTGTACCATCACGCCGTTCATCTGTTTCGTTCATTGTACCAATACACCGTTCATCTGTTATGTTCATTGTACCAATACACCGTTCATCTGTTTCGTTCATTGTACCATCACGCCGTTCATTTTTCGTTCATTGTACCAATACACCGTTCATCTGTTACGTTCATTGTACCATCACGTCGTTCATCTGTTACGTTCATTGTACCATCACACCGTTCATCTGTTACGTTCATTGTACCATCACACCGTTCGTCTGTTACGTTCATTGTACCATCACGCCGTTCTTGTGATACGTTCATTGTACCATTACGTCGTTCACTTGTTACGTTCATTGTACCATCACACCGTTCATCTGTTACGTTCATTGTACCATCACACCGTTCATCTGTTACGTTCATTGTACCATCACGCCGCCTATCTGTTACGTTCATTGTATCATTATGCCGTTCACCTTTTACGTTCATTGAACCATTATGCCGTTCATCTGGTACGTTCATTGCACCATTACATCATTCGTCAGTTACGTTCAGTGTACCATTACGCCGTTCACTTGTTCATTGCATCATCATTAACCCATTAGGTGCTCTGTAGACAAAATTCATCTTCCTGTGTGTGTGTGTGTGTGTGTGTGTGTGTGTGTGAGAGAGAGAGAGAGAGAGAGAGAGAGAGAGAGAAACTCGTGTATTGTTAATTTTCCGGGACAAAGGAGACGTCTCTGAGTAGGCTAGGCTTGTGCCCTGGGTTTTTGTCCACCCCTCCCCTCCCCTCCCTCTCTCTCTCTCTCTCTCTCTCTCTCTCTCTCTACCCATGTCTTAATTTGTCAGTCTGTCTATCTGTCTATCAATCTCTGTCTATCAGTTTGTCTGTCTGTCTGTTTGTCTGCAGCTCTCACATACTGAAAGGGGCGTACTAGGAAGTACTGTATGTGACTGTCGGGTGGCGTGGAATGGAATGAGACACTGATAATAACCCAGTTCCATCCGATGATATATTTTTTTCACTTTTTTCTTATTATTTACACTCTTATTTCAGCCTAGGAGCCACTGTTCGTACTGGTGGGGTTGTGTGTAAAGCCGCCATTGTGTAAGGCAATCCCCAGAGGCGCTATTTTTTTTTTTTTTTTTTTTTTTGTATACTGGTTGGAACGGTCTGATGGGAGCCAAGGCAAGATTAACAGTGCGTCATCGGAGTGAAGGGGCTAAGCGGGAATGAGGACGCGTGGCTGCATTATTGTTTGTTTATTAATCTTTAAAAGAATTGAGAAGCTTCCATGATATACTCTTACAATAAACAGATAAATAGATAAGTAGGTGGATTAAATAGATGGATAGGTGCGCACACACACACACACACACGTTTATATTATTATATATATTGTACATATTTAAATCATATGTAATATACACGATATATATATATATATATATATATATATATATATATATATATATATATATATATATATATGTATATATATATATATTTGTGTGTGTGAGATAGAGGGGGGGAATATCCCCCAAAACACAAAAAATTTCCGTCACCTCAACTTAAAAAAGGGTGATTAAAAAAAAAAAATCAAGGAAAAAAGTGTCACTGAACTCTGAGGTAATTACAGAGAAGCTGCTGAGGGTACAGACGGGTAGGTGAGTGCGATAACCCCACCCCTGTGAGAGCCAGTGCGGGGTTAAGCCAGGCGGCAACACATACCGGTAGTTATTTTTGTTGATGATAACATTGCCCCCAGGTGCAGAAGCAAGAATGACGCTGGAGAAAGAGCGTCACTGCATTACAAAGCAATAGTGTTACCGGTACAGAGTAGTAGTAGTTGTAGCAGTAGTAGTAGTAAACTAAAGGAGCCGTTGTTAATATCATTCTGTGTGTGTGTGTGTGTGTGTGTGTGTGTGTGTCCGGACAACAACTGGAGAGAGAGAGAGAGAGAGAGAGAGAGAGAGAGAGAGAGGAGGGGGGACGGGAGAGGGAGAGAGATCAGTGACCACTACTTGGATATTGACAGTGGCAGTCACCTCCTCCCCCCCTTCCCCACCCCATCCCTTCCCCTCCTTCCCCACCCCATCCCTTCCCCTCCTTCCCCACCCTTTCCCTTCCCCTCCTTCCCCACTCTTTCCCTCCCCCCCTTTCCTCTTCATCCTCTCTACTACATTGTCTTCTTCCCCTCCATCTTCTCTCCCCTCTTTTCTCCTTTTATGCCCTCCAGTCCTTTCCATCCACTCCCCTGCCTTCTCTCCCCCTCCCTTCCCTTCCCCTGCTTTCTCTCCCCCTCCCTTCCCTTTCCCCACATCCCATCTTTCTTGTCTTTCCTCTCCTCCCTTCCTCCCTCCCTCCCTCCCCACATCCTCTTATTCTCTTCTCCTTCTCTTCTCTTCCTCATTTTCCTTCTCCCATTCATCCATCATTCCCTCTTCCCCATTTCTTCGTCCTGTTTCCTCTTCCTATTTCTCCTCCTGATTCCATCCCAATCTCTCTCTCTCTCTCTCTCTCTCTCTCTCTCTCTCTCTCTCTCTCTCTCTCTCTCTCAGTAGTACAGACGGTGAAGAAGGTTTGCAGTTCGTCTCGCCTATTGCCTTTAAGATGAACCACCTAAAACCGCAACATTACAGCAGGTGTTCTGAACCCGAGATGCCTAACCTAACCTAATCTAACCAAACCTAACCTAACCTAACCTGACCTGACCTGACCTGACCTAACCTAACCTGACCTGACCTGACCTAACCTAACCTGACCTGACCTAACCTAACCCAACCCAACCTAACCTAACCTAACCTGACTAACCTAACCTAACCTACCACAGCCCAGTCCAACCTAACCTAACTTAACCTAGTCCACTGTAACCTAACCTCTCCTAATCCAACCCAGCCTAGCGTACTCCATCCTCCCCTGTCCTAAGCTTTACTACCCTATCCTAACCTAGCCCCTACCGTTCACGCGAGGCAGTTAGCGTCACCTAACCTTTAGCTAACGTGACATAACCAGCCATTGCGCTGAAGCCTAACTACCCATGTGCTGAAATGACATTTAAAAAAAATGAAAAACGCTAAACGCTTAACATTCTCAAGTCATTAATTCGTATTTTGAATTAACAAGGTAAATTTTACTCTGCCAAAACTACACAGTATGGCAGAAAGTATACGGTATGGCACAAAATATGCGGTACGGCAGAAAGAATACGGTATGGCAAAAAGTATACGGTACGGCAAAAAGTATACGGTATGGCAAGAAAAGTATACGGTATGGCAAGAAATATATGGTAGGGCAAAAAATGTACGGCATGGCAGGAAGTATACGGTATGGCAGGAAGTATACGGTATGGCAGAAAGTATACGGTATGACAAAAAGTATACGGTATGGCAACAAGTATACTGTATGGCAAGAAAAGTATATGGTATGGCAGAAAGTATACGGTATGGCAGAAAGTGTACGGTATGTCAAGAAGTATGTGGCAGAACTTATACGGTATGACAAAAAAGTATACGGCATGGCAAAAAAGTATAGCCTATAGTATGGCAGCGTTTCTTAACCTTTTCCGACCTCAGCACCCCCTGCAGTAAGGCCGCACTGTCCAGCACCCTCTTACATCTGGTTACTGGGACTACATTTGCTACATTGCTACAGTTACTACACTACTACAAAGAGAAAGTAAAGTGAAGCACTCCTTGACAGTTTATTTTATACTTTCTCCAAAAATATCAACGATGCCAATACTAAGCAAAACCAATATATGTTGCATTCTCCAGCACCCCCTAAAATTGACTTCAGCACCCCCAGGGGTGCTAGCACCCCAAGTTAAGAAACGCTGCAGTATGGCAAAAAGTGTACGGTGTGGGAAGAAAGTATATTATTTTAAAAAGTATACATCATAGCAAAAAGTATACTGGAATACAATAAATTATACAGTATAGCGAAGAAGTATACAGCGTTGCAAAATAAAAAGTGTATAGCGTATCATAAAATCGCCTGAATCTTTTAGTATCCTCCTGAACAGTATAACTAATTCAGGTTTGGGACTCTCTCTCTCTCTCTCTCTCTCTCTCTCTCTCTCTCTCTCTCTCTCTCTCTCTCTCACACACACACACACACACACACACACACACACACACACACACACACACACACACACACACACAAATATACAGGGTGTCGCATAAAATGTAGACCATTTTTCAGGAGGTGATGACTGGGAGTATTTATTTATTTATTTATTTTTTGTAATATTAAATGCTGTATCATCATCGGTTACAGAGCTAGAATTACTGATGGCTGTATGGGGGAATTATGAGGCGGTCTATCTTCGCCCCTACGGTCCTCAGTAATTATAGCTTCGTATGGGTTGAGAAATGGACCCGTGTCGGCATAGCATTTATTACTCAAAATTACCACTGGAATAACCTGCGCAAGTCTGACACAAGTTTTATGGAACACCTTGTATGTAATAAAAAAGGAAAAAGAATAAAGAAAGGAACAAAAAAAATAAAGAAATGAAAAGGAATAAGGAAAAGAAAAAGGAAGAAAGAATAGAGAAACTAAAAAGAAATGTGTATGGCTCAAGAGTTGGCATACAGACTAATTATGTATCCTGTTCAGTACGAGAGGGTTTCCTAACCTGAATTTGACGGTTTGAAGGTGGCGAGAGAGGGGGGGGGGGTTGGCGTGGGTTGTTTTTTACCCTTCCCGTACAAGAGGTCTCCCCTAACCTTAAAAAAAAAAAAAAAAAATCGTCTGAAGATAACAAGAGAAGAGACGCCATTGCACCAAAAGGGAGACCAAAATTATTTCTTACGCCATCAGTACGACAGGATTATCTTAAGCTGAATGAAATCGTCTGGAGGAAGGAAGAATGAAATATAAAATGCCTCCGTGGCGTCTCCCCCAGCCTTTACATTACCTTTACTTTAATATCATACAGGTATCCTTGCAATGACCAAAAAAAATATATATATATATAGACGCACACCTTTCTTATCTAAGCGTCTAATCAGTCAAGCGATAGACGGACATGTTCGAGTGGTAGATAGATTAGCTTCATTCATGTAGCAAGGTCCCAATCAGTCATTTTATCCCTAATATTATAGATGTTGAGAGGATAGGTGTGTGTGTGTGTGTGTGTGTGTGTGTGTGTGTGAGAGAGAGAGAGAGAGAGAGAATAAAATGGATGCGCCTTCTTGGGAGTGAGGTTGTAAGATGGTGTTGGTGGCTGTACTGGGAGGTAGTCATGGAGACAGAGGGAGGGCAGGGGGGCGTTGGAGAGATCGTGATGGTGGGAAGAAAATACAGAAAATCAAACGAACAAAACAAAGAAGCCAAAAGGATGAACAAAAGAAAGATAGACAGGTAGATAGATAGATACAAGGGAGAAATAGGAATGAGAGTGGTGCTGAGTTAAACCGAAAAAGAAATGGTAAATGGAATGGTGAAAGGAAGATGGAACAGAAAGAGTAAGAATGGATTGGAGGATGGTAGGAAAGAGAGAGGGAGGGAAAGAGAGGAGTGGAAGGAAGGAGGGAGGGAAAGAGAGGAGTGGAAGGAAGGAGGGAAAGAGAGGAGTGAAAGGAAGGAAGGAGGGAGGGAAAGAGAGGAGTGGAAGGAAGAAGAAAAAGGAGAGGAATGTTGGAAGGGAACGAGGGAGGAATATTGACAGAAATGGAAGAAAATGGATTGAATGTTTTAAGAAAGTAGGACGGAGAGAGAGAGAGAG
>NC_137018.1:39052413-39134913 GCF_032717465.1 Coenobita brevimanus
TTCTAATCATGCCTCCACCAGACGATTTTATTCAGCTCAGGAAAATAGCCGCGACCAGCGATGAAGGAATTAAAAGATTTGCGTAACCCCTTCGTAAAGCCCGCCAAACTGAATTAAATGGTCGGGCGTAGTGGAGAGAAGAGGGTTTATGTTCGAGAGAGAGAGAGAGAAAACTGAGATGGTGGTTGTGGATTATCGTCTCAGTTGCCACATAATCGATTTCGTTGCTTCATCACGAGATAATACGTACCACTTAAGCCAGAGAAAGAGAGAGGGAGAGAGAGAGAGAGAGAGGTATATATCTCTTTCACAGCCAGGAATTTTATCACCAGAACAAAATCGTCTGGCGTTAATTTGCAGCCCTTGACCGCTGGGATATTTTTTCAGCAAGACAGAAATCGTGTGGCGTTACCCAGAATAGAATGTCTGCCTGTTTACATAGCCGTGAAAGGGTCAACCGAAGGAGTGTGTGACCTCTGATAGATACATTTCTTCTCCACTGAATAAAATCGTCTGATGTGAGTATGCATAAAAAAGTGGATGAACAGCAGTAAAAGGTTCAACTTCGTCAGCCTGATGATGTGTTCTGTAATTATTTCTTGCTCGCTCCAAAAGTGTGTGCGTGTGTGTGTGTGTGTGTGTGTGTGTGTGTGTGAGAGAGAGAGAGAGAGAGAGAGAGAGAGAGAGAGAGAGAAAAAAAAAAAAAATTCGAACTAGGGGACTGTAGCTCACGCTTTGAACATTCCATGGAGGCCTCTTTTTATGCCATTCTTGCTGTCGACATAGGACTTTACTCAGGTCATTTGTAACCCCTCGTAGTGAAGGGGTCCGATACAGTTTCCATGACAACCAGTCTTCGTTGACCCCTTTACTACGAGTACGTACGGGATAGACCGAAAATAGCTCACCACTAGAAACATAGCGCATGTTACTTGTTGCGGGGGTGGCTCAGTCTGCTGATATGGGCGTGGTTGTATCAGGAGGAGTAAGAAATGAATAAATGATACAAGCTAGACAGTGATAACGCACGTGAGAAAGCACCTGGTGAAGTGAAAGAGGAGAGTTATATATATGGGTGAGCCTGTGTCATTAATTACATTCTAGCAATCTTCAGACGATTATACTTGCAAGGCTTTTGTTTCTCATTCACTTGCTGCCTGACTCTCACAAACTTAATAAAATAGCGTGGAGGGAGGAGGAGTAAAGTGTGTGAAATATGTCATCGTGGTGAATGGGGTAACACGTGTACTGTACCGTACTTACTCTAACTTGGCCTAAAATTGCCATCTCTCCATCATTAGTGCTCACTAGTAGCAATAAATTAGCACAGGAATGACGCTAGTCACGAAGAAGTGCTGTGGAGTGAATGTGGAGGTGCACTGTTCTTTTTCTGCCATAGAGGTGCGTGAAGTATACTGCAAAAGGACAAAAATCTGAATGAAGTTATATTAGAAACAGTAGTGCTTACCGAGGGAATGATGTGGCTTAACCCCTCCACTACGAGACTTTTTCATTAAGCTGAACAAAATCGTGTGGTGGTTGCAGGAATATAGTATTATAGACATCCTCGTACTGAAGAGATCACTGGATAGATTAGGTTAGGTTAGGCTGATTACGAGGTGTCTCCCTTAAGGTGAAGAGAATCTCGACATGATCGGATCTTGAATTTGGCTCTCTCTTGTATTTTGTTTTTTTTCTTGGAGAGAACAGTTATTGCGGGCTCGTGGCCTTTGGTTCCTTCTTCCTCGGAAAAAAAAAAAAAGTTAGCGGTGTTGGCGTGGTTGTGGCATTGGAGTAGAAAATATAAGTAATGCGAGGAACACACGATAAGCCCCCCTGCGGAGTGGAGCTGGAGCGTTATATATGAGCCACTGTGTATAACTGACACCGTGACACTGACATAACGAAGAGAAGTTTCTAACGCCTTCACTACGAGGTGTGACGCCTAAGAAAAATGCAAAGAGAGTGGTGGTGGTTCATGCTTGAGTGCGGAATTAAGGTGATGGTGGTGGGGGGTGTGGGGGCAGGACCTACATCGATTACATAAAAAAGAATCATGACAGCGCACCAACAGAGGTAATCGCCCCCGTACAAGAAGTCCGAGCAGGACAAGGATAGAATATAAAATCGTCCTGTGTTAACCTGAGTGAAATACCTTAGCACGGCCACAGCAGCCAGGTAACGTATCCAGTAAATCCTCGTTAACACCTTCACAACTCCCCTGAGCTGAATAAAATCGTCTGGAGGTAAACTGAAAAAAAAAAAAAAAAAAGTCACAGGATTGGTAAGGTTTCAATGGTGGGATGTGTTTAAAGACCAGTTTGATGGTTGAAGTGCCGGTGTGGGTTTGTGAGGACGGGATTGAGAGGCTGCCAGGGAACAGGAACAAAATCGTGTGGTGTTCCCCCAAGCGAAATACCTTTATGTAGAAGTGGGTAAGGTATATAGCAAAGAGATATCCTTTAGCACTCCACCTGTCAGCATTTCTCTCAGCTGAAACAGACTGACCGGCGAGTGAGAGGGTTTAATGCAAGGAGATGAGGCGATTCGTTTGGTGTATAAGAGCGTTTCGTGACTGGACAGTGGGTACGGGATCAGAAAAAAATATTGTTTGCTGTTGTATCCCCCCCCCCCTTACTTAGCTCAGATTTTCCTTCTTTTGCACTTGTTTCACGTTGTTCAGTGGCAGAAAAAAAGGGTAATACCACGGCTGAACATCCTTTCCATAGCACGCTTTTGTGATTAGCATCGTATTCTAGTATTAATTCCTTACTACAACTCAGCTTTCAAGGTGGATAGGTGACAAGTTATGGCCAAATTAGGGTAAAATAATAAAAAGTATAGTTTGAGTGGGAAGCCTCTATAACCCTGTGTGGACCAGCATTTTTCCCTGGTGCATGAATTGGTGTTTGGTGTGGGAGTGCCGGTGTTGGGTGTGAGAGAGCTGGTGTTATTTATGAGGGTGTAGGATTTAAGAGGGCTTATTGCCAGAGGGTAAATCAAACTGTAAGTGTATAAGAGGGTTTAATACTAGGTGCGTCAAATCGTCTTGTGTTTATGAGCGTTTTAATGTGAGGGGATATACCGAGTGGAGTGGTGTATAGGAGTGTTCAGTGGGTGGGGGTAGTGCTGGTATTAGAGTGCGGGCTTAAGAGGGTTCAATTCTTGGGGGTAAATGAAATCCCCTGTCGTTTAAGAGAAGCGAATCGCGCGGTGTATCAGACAATATAACAGGTGGGTAGGGTTGGTGTTAGGTTTCAGAGAGTGGGTTCAAGAGGGTTCAGTGCGAGGAGGTGAGTGAAATCGTCTCTTGCTTAAAGGAGTGGAATCTTGTGGTGTATAAGATGGTGTTGTGGTGTGAGGGTGCTGATGTTAGGCATGAGAAGGCTGGTGTTGGGTTTGAGAGTGCGGGTTTAAGGTGGTGGCGGGGGACAGGACCATCTATAACGCTGATGGCCGCAAAAACCACACCTTTTAGCCAGTAAAACCCGATGGGGGAGGGGGAGGGGAAACTGGCCAGCCGGAGAGAGGGGAGAAAGGGAGAGGCAGAGGGGAATTGTGGGTGGGGAGGAGAGAGAGAGAGAGAGGGGGGGGACGTTGTAGGGGAGAGAGAGAGAGTGAGAGGGGGGACATGGTAGGGGAGAGAGAGAGAGAGAGAGAGAGAGAGAGAGAGTGAGGAGAAACAATTGGGATGAAGAGGGAAAGAGGTAGGAGGATGACAGTGGAGATGGGATGTAAAAGAATAGAGGGGAAAGGAGGGAGGTACGATAAGAGTGATAAGGCGAGGGGGGGTGGAAAGGGAGAGAATGTGAAGAGGGGAAAAATGGGAGGAGAGGGAGAGAGACGGAGGATGAAAGGGGAAAGGGAGAGAGAAAGAGAGTGGGATGAGGAGAAAAGTGAGGAATGGGGTATAAGGAAAGAGGGATTGGAAAGAAGAGAGGAAAGGTGTGGGAGAGAAGGAATGAGGGCAACGGGACAGGGGGGAGAGGGAAAGAGAAGAAGGGCGGGGAAGGAATGAAATGGGAGAGGATGAGGGAAGAAGCGACGAAAGGTGCGAGAGAGATGGAGAGAAAAGAAGAGGGCCAAGGTCAGGGAAGGAGAGAGAGAGAGAGATTAATGCTGGTAATTTTGTGTCCACTGAGTATTGGATTTTGTTCTTATTATTGCCTTGATGCTCGACAACTCTTCCTTCACTCTTGTCCTGTATTTCAATCTTATTAACGCCAGACGATTTAATTCAGCCCCTGAGAGACGTCCCCGTAGTGAAGGGGTTTGGCAGTCTCCACCAACACTTTCAGTCCGATGGCCAGACGATTTTATTAAGCTTAGGAGACATGCCCTGGTTGTGAAGGGATTAGAAGCAGTCTTTATAAACCCCTTCAAAGTAGTGACGTCTGTGTTGTTTTATCTTTGCTACGGCCAGACGATTTCCCTCACCTCAGGAGTGACCCCGTGTAGTAAGAAGGTTAAATCACCCTTACTAACTCAACAGGTTTTCCAGGTTTCCTCCGGCTTCATTTGCACGTCTTGCTTATACTCTGCCTACTTTTACTTGACCAAATATTGCCGTCTGTCCATCATGAATACTTAAGTGTAGCAAAGGATGAACATTAGAATATAATGCTAGTCACGAAAAAGTGCTGTGGGAAGGATGTAGAGCCATACTTATTGTTTTATTCCGTCGAGAACTGCCGAGAAAGGACGAAAATCTGGGACAGGTTAAGGTGGACGAACTATAACAACATTCGTCTCTGGCATAACATAGTGACGATGTTGTTATATTCTCGCTACTGACGGACGATTTTACTCAGTCTAGGGTCCACATTCTCGTCGGTTAAGGAGGGTCCCCAGCACCTCTTCCTCAGTGAATTATTATTTTTTTTTTTCGATAAGTCTGGTTAATATCCTTTTTGTACGTTATGTGTGCAAAGTGAGGCGATGTTGCAAGGATTTACTTAACACAGAGGAGGACAGTAAAGTGCAATAATCAGAATAAATCGCTTTGGAAAAGGAGTTTGGGAGCTTCCTTAACCGACGACAATATGTGCCTAGGAAACACCTCTCGAACAGAAGTATGAACAGAGGATTTATTTCAAGATAAGTGTTGTGGGATTTTTTCTGGGATTACATTAGGATTAGATCGGTAGGATTTAGTTAGGAACAGAATAAGCTGGAAAGGATTTTGGTGGCATAGGATAGGATTAGGCTGCAAGGATGTTGGTTTCGAAAAGGTGGGATTGTGTTGATGGAGTGGGGTTGAATTAGAAAAGATTAGGCTGGTAGGGAAAGGATTAGATTGGAAGGATTTGTGCACGTAGGATGAAATAGGCTCTTACGAACTTTTTCCTCGATAGGATTGGTCATCAGATTGAACTTGGGCCAGGATTTTGTTGGATTAAAATACGATTAGGTTAACAGGATTTAGACTTAGGATGCTATTTCGTTGACTTGGAATAGGATTAGGATAGCAGGAATTAGGGTAAGACTAAAATTATGTTGGATTAGAACAGGTTTAACTTTGCAGTATTTAAGTTTAGAATGGGATGTCACGCACTGGGATTAGGTAATTATATCTTAGAAGACGATTAACATGATAATTATTTGACAGGAGTGGGGATGTGTTGTGATGATACGTGGCTGATTATAAGAGTGCGTAATTACCATCATTCTTTAACCCCAAACTTCATACCCCGAATTTGGCAACACCGTAAAACTTTGAATTGGATATTATTGTTATTATTATTATTATTATTATTATTATTATTATTATTATTATTGCAACCACTAGAAGATTTTATTCCGCTATGGGGAGGCCTTTCGAGGTGAAATGATGATAAACTCTCTCATTTATCTCAGTTACCATTGTGAAGCATTTATACAGCATTTTGCCACCGCCTGATGATGTTATTTTACTGGCAAGGGATCATATTCACAACGGATTACAGGGATTATAGGCATCGTAGAGTATTTTTTATAATCATTTATGACATGTATAAGTAAGTAGTAAGTTTGTACGTTGTGTGTGTGTGTGTGTGTGTGTGTGTGTGTGTGTGTGTGTGTGTGTGTGTGAGAGAGAGAGAGAGAGAGAGAGAGAGAGAGAGAGCGCAAAACATATAAATCCAAGACACCAACCTGCATGAAAGAGGAGCAGGACTAAAAGCAGTGAGTAGGCAAGGGGATCACAATATTGGGTCCATAAGTAACCCGGTTCAACGCTATTTCATCTTTATAGTGGCACCGCGTCAGGAACACCTTATTTATGGAACACTGCACCACCACTCCCACACCACCTACCTCACGAGAGAGAGAGAGAGAGAGAGAGAGAGGAGAATGATCCAGAGAAAGTAGGATTTGATAGACCAAGTTAAGTAATAAACAGCTAGAGATGAAGTTGTAAACCCACACACACACACACACACACACACACACACACACACACACACACACACACACACACACACACACACACAGTGTGTCCCGTGAGATAAGGCTGTGGTGTGAGTTGGATTAGGTGGTGAATTAAGAATTCTGTGCATTTGTGTGTGTGTGTGTGTGTGTGTGTGTGTGTGAGTGATTATATTATGTCGTGTGTTTTGAGTTGTGAGAGATAAGGCTGTGATGGGAATGGTGGTAAGCAGCGTAACTAAACCATTACTGCCTGAAAAGCTATGGACCAGATATTCGTTTTTCCACAGGTGATATTTTGTATAGCTGCTACTTTTCGCCTACCAGCCCGTAGTCGCGAAGCTCATTGGTCCAGATTTAAAGTTCCCCCCAAAATCACTTGCTGTTGGGCGGTAAAAATTAACCCCTTCAGTATGGTGACGTTTTTTTTTTGTTTTTTTTTGTTTTTTTTTTTTTTGCTCCTACCTGATTTTTTTTTTTTTTTTTTTTAAGACAGCCTCCTCCCGGTTGAGTTTATGAAAGTTATGCACAGTTCTCATCAGAAATGTCCGCCTTGTTCTGTGACAAAAATCGTGTGTTAGTATTAAGAACTCCAGTCTAAAAGCATGACCGTATGGAAGAAGTTAAATGGAAGTGACCGTCCCTGATTAACAGTAAGGATACCGTATTGATATTAGTGAGTGAAGGCTGGCATTGCTTAATTACTGAGACTGGGATTTGAGGAAGATGGTGTCCAAGTGTCAGAGTAGTGGACTGCAGACCGATTGAACGCGAGATGGATATCATGTGGGAGGAACAGCTTGAGGATTTAAATTTCTTTACACCACCAGTCTTTAATGATGTCACATAACCCACCCACATGTCATCAAGGAATCTTCTGTTACCACCACTCTAGTGCTGAATGAGATAATCCTAGTTTTCCTTCAGTATGGGCGGTCGTTATTAGATCCCAAATGGTGACTTGTAAAAGCATGGGTGGCGCTGTCTGTTGTGAGCAGGTGAACTTGTTAGGGTCTCAGAGAACGAGCTGTCAAATGTGTGCCCACTACCCAGTGGTATACATTAGCGAGCGCGCGCGCACACACACACATACACACACACACACACACACACACACACACTAGCTGTAGTGTTAAGTTATGCAGACGAAATTACAGTTGCAACGTGAAATGAACATTAAATATCATATCTTCGCTTGAAAAACTGTATCTGATAATAAAGATTGAGACCTGATTATTATGGCGTCTTAAATCTGATGAGCAGTGTGAATGAGAGCACTACGCCCGTACATTATAATAACAATAATTATTATTATTATTATTATTATTATTATTACTATTATTTATTATTATTGTAAGGAACACTCCATTCCTGCCTCCAGTCCAGTAACCTGATATAGCTCAGTCTTTATACCAGCAAAGATGCCTAGACCACAGCGAGATCAAGACCACCACGAGGCCAGAGCGAGACCGGGATTGAGATTGATAATACAGCGAAACCTACTGTAAGCAAGACCGAGACAGAGACCGCCAGGAAACCAGCACAAGACCGAAATCCCTCGACCACAACGACTGAATGCCGCGGGACCGAAACAACCCACAGCGGGGGCAGGGAAATCTTGCCAGGTCAGCGTCGTCTGAGGGTGTATTGTAAAGACTCTTGACAAATTTTTATATGCGGGGTCATCTCTGGGAGCGACAGTGTCCGTCTGTCTCTCTCAACTGATTTTCCAACGCGAGGTGCATTAGCCTAGCCACACCACACCACACACCACTCCACACCACACCACACCAAGCAGCCCAATCCAACACACCACACCACCTTCTCACACCACACAAGACAAAATCACCCTCGCACACCTCACCACACATTATTGCCCTGAAGCCCCTGCATGTAGTACGTTGGTATTCGTTACGATTTAGAAGGTTCCGCAAGTCATTTATGATCACATCGTTTTTTTATATTTTCGTTTTTTTCACCTTAGTATTCAATCAGAGTTGATGCTGAAGTGTTTGGTAGTCGTGTGAATGAAGATAGACGTGCAGTATACCTAAGCAGCCTCATACACAACTTTAAGAGAGTTTATAGTTATGGTCCCAAATATTCTCGGTGTGAAGTGTACGGCAGTAGTATGGGTGCAGACAAACTTACATACAAGCAATCCTATACACAACTTAAGCTTAGGAGAGTTTATAAGTACAGCTCCCGGAGAGTGTGTTGGTCGGCCCTCGCGGTGAAATATTGGCTGAGTGTCGCAACCCTGGGTCATGGCCGCCAACCCGCTTTGTCCACCCACCCTCCTAGTTCTTTTTTCCCTCTTCACCCACTCAACCGCTTCTTTTCTTTGTCTTTGGCGTTTTGTTTGTGCATTTGAGGGTGGCGTGATAGCGTATTGAAGGCTAGTTTGGTGGTTTGGAGGGTTATTATGCGATAAACCGGTTTGGCGGGAAGGACACGGCTCTTCTCCCTACCCTCAGTTCTCCCCCCAAACCCCCTCCCACTAGTTTGACAAAGCCATTTTTCAACTCTGAATTACAGGCCACATTTATTGCGCTCCTTTTTTCATGATGATTCTTTATATTTTCAGGGCAACATTGCCGGGTATTCATACACTACAGTGTTGAATAGTTTTTCCTTGGCAATTATCCATTATTTGGCCATAAAGCTTTTCATCCCAGCGAATTATTTCGACGAGGTGAGGAAAGAAAAGCGTCCGAGTATATTTTCATTTATTTTTTTATGTAGTTACGAGAAAAGGAGGAGAGATGACAATTGTACCGTATGTAATTTTGTGTTAGGGTATCGACTGGATATGTGGAATTTGATGCCATTAATCTCGTCGCATCCCATCCATCCTTTCTCCGTCCCTTGTTCTGTCCTCTTCCCCTCGTCCTCCCCTCATTCCCTTCCTCCTCTTCCCCCCCTCCCCTGCCACCAGCGTCATTAATTACATATTTCGCAAGATATATGTGTTCGAGTCGCGAGGTCGGTGCGGGTAATGGTGGTCTTTTACTGTGATCTTCCCGCGCTTTTTGCCCCGATGTTCTTTTGTTCCGTGTTTACCATTTCTAAAACCCGGGGCCTCCGCGGAATGCATGCAGTATTTTTGCCTATTCAAGCAGGCAGGAAGCAAGTACAAAGTTTTTAAGGCACACGCACACCGCCCCGTCCCGCGTTTATTTTTGTTTTTCTTATTTTTAGGGGAGTGTAAAGCCGCCGCCATTGATTTTGCGAGAGAAAACGGAGATGCCACCAGAGAGAATGGCCACGGGTGACTCTCCAAGGGTCGTGTTCGAGTTGCTTTGGAGATTTCCCAACATCTGTCCTCTAGCCACTTATTCTATGCATTAGACCTCAGTATCCTTCAGTATATCGTTGATTCAGAGTGTCTCAGTATTAAAAACGTTATAACAAACATACTGGAAGGTGCTGGCAACCATCATCCACTCACTTGATGTAATGCTGCCAATTCTTTCACTTTTATCTTTCATTTTTTGTGTCTGCCGTCCTGTCTTCCAATTTCTCCCTTCGTTCCTGTCACTTTTTATTACTCTTTTGTCCTTCTCCGGTGACTCTACATTGAGTGGCAAACCTAATGGTTTCTTGTAAGCCAGGAAACCATTTACAACGCTGGGTGGTAGCCATATAACCAACCATACGTGTTCACTATGTGTCAACAGGTGGGTTGGCGGAGGGTTTAGTGCCCCTCCCTGGAAAAACAACTAGCTAATAGAGAACCAGCACCCCTTATAAGTTTACAGCTTCTGGCTGTAGAAAGATAGATAAATAACATACATGAGAATGCGAGGTGTTATACATAAATAAATAGCTATGGAAATGTTACGAAGCCTTCCATTCTGTCTAAAATACCGGCCTGGGTGGAGGTGAGGAAGGGAAGAACAGGAAATAAAAACAGAATGGGAATAATAAAGAAAAGAGGAAGTGTAACTGAAGAGGAGAAGGAAATCAATTTGATGAGGAGAAAGAACAAAGAGTATGAAGGAGCTGGAAGGAGAGGGAAGGAGGGAAAGACGAGGATATAATAAGAGAAAGAAATTGAAAAAATAAAGAAAGGAATAAGTGAGAATTGCAACGAGTCACTCTTGAGGCAGGAGAAGGAGCTGGGAGGATTTGAGGAAGAGGAGGGGAAAGACTAGGAACTGGAAGGGTTGGAGGGGGGGGGGAAGTGAAAACTAGGAACTGAGAAGATCTGAGGGGGAAAGGGAGGAGAAGAAAGAAGAGGGGGAAGGCAAGAAACTGGGAGAATTAGAGGAGGAGGAAGAAGAAGGAGGAGGAGCAGGAGGGGTGGGTGATGATGAGGAGGAAGAAGACTAAAACTGTGAGGACTTGAAAACGTGAGACCGTAAGAACATAAGGGAGGAGGATAACTGCAGCAGGGAAAAAATAAAGGAAAGAAGTGTAACTGAAGAGGAGAGATAAAAGAAGCGAAACTGAAGAGGAGAGAGAAAAGGGAAATATGAAGGAATTGGGAGGATTTTAGGAGATGGGGAAAGGAAGAACAGAAAATTGATAAAAAAGGGGAAAGTAAAAAAAAAAAAAAAAAGATATAATTAACAGAAGAGGGAAGAGGAGAGTATTTGAAATAGTGTGAGAAAAAAAAAATAAGCTGAAGAGACGAAACGAATGAATGAATCGACGAAATATAAGGTCAAGGAGAAAGAGAAGAATGAAAAGGAGATGGAGGAGGACAAATATGAAGGAGCTTAAGAAATATATACGAAATTGGAAAGTAGAAAAATGAGGAAGGTAGAGAAATTATGATAAAGAGTAAGATGGTGGAGTAAGACTGAGAAGGAAGAGAGGATGGAGAATACTGTACTCGTATGGAGGGGTAAGGTGAAGGAAGAAGAAGGAAGGAAGGAAGGGGTGAGACGTAGGAGAGTAAGAGGGAGGAAGAACAAGGAAGGGAGGAGTAAGAAGGATGAGTAGTAGGTTGAGGTAGAAAGATATATGGAGGAGGAGAGTTTAAGAGAAGGAATTAAAAAGGGAATTAAAGGGTACGAGAAAAAGAGAGGATGGGAAATATGGGTGAGTGAGATGGAGGGCGAGGAAGGAGGTAGTGAGAAGCAGGAGAGTAAGATGGAGGAGGAGCAAGGAAGTAAGGAGTAAGAAAGTGGGGTAGCATGAAGAAGGAGGGACATATAAAGGAGAGTGTGAAAGATAATTTAAAGAAAGGAATGAGGGTGTACGAAAGATGGTAAGGGGAAAAAAATAAATGTCCACTAAGCTGTGAACCATTAACTGGATAGAGAAAAAAAGAACAATAATATGGTACAAACATGAGTCATCTTCTAGGTGGCATAGGAGGCTTCGTAGCACCGCCGCCTTAGCGATTTATGCTGCACATTAAACATCGTTGACCTCTTGTACCGTATATAACTGATGCAGACTTTTCTTCCTAGGCGTCTCAGAATACTGTCCATGATTTTTCTAACCTATTTGCTTAGACATAATAATAATATTATTATTATTAATATTATTATTTTTTATAATAATATTATTAATATTATTATTTTTATTAATAATAATAACAATAACAACAACAACAACAACAAAAGAGTCTGAGTGAGGCAACAGAATATCGTTATACAACGTACTCAGCACTTTACTATTCTGGTGAACATGTTTAATCAGGAAGGTACTTAAAACGGTAATAAACGTTTGGGGCTAACCCGACTAAAATATAAAGTGCCACGTCGTATTGGCGGGGTTAGTGATTGCCACCCACTCTTTCAGTTAGGGGGTCTCATGAGCTGATCAAAATCGTTTGACGTCATCGTAATCAAGGGTTAGCTTGTATTTGTGAGTTTTACGCTGGCCCCAGACCCTTTGAAATTTATTTAGCCGTGGTGGCTGAGTGGTCAGCGTCGCTGACTGCGAATCTGTCGGCTGTTATCGCCAGGGTTTGAATCCTGGTGGTGGCAGCTGGCGTCACTCCTTTCAGGTATCCATCCACTCTTTGTGGGTTGGTAGGAAAAGTGAGTACCTTGGGTAACACGTAGGGCAGGTAACTGTGGCAACCTGCATGATGCAGTGGCCTTGTATCATAGGCTATTGGATGAAAAACCTGCCACGGGCTCAAAGACCTGAGTTAAAGTTGAGCATCGCGACTAAGCGCCTCACGGCGTCTGCCCCCGCCTTTACCTTTATCTAGACTCTTGTATTATTATTAATTATTATTATTATTATTATTATTATTATTATTATTACTGCTGCTGCTGCTGCTGCTGCTACTACTACTACTACTACTACTACTACTACTACTACTACTACTACTACTACTACTACTACCGTATTATTATTATTATTATTATTATTATTATTATTGTTGTTGTTGTTGTTGTACCTAATGTTGCTATAGTCAATAAATTAATTAATGTACATATCGGACATTAAATAATCTGAGGTGTTTCATAATATCGAGCAGTTGACAATTGCCAGTGTTGTTACATCACACACATGTGTATTGGCTGCCCCATCTGTGTAGCCTAGCATCGCTGCGCCGCCTCGTTATACCTGACATTATTTCAACCACCTCGTTATCTCTGCCACCTGCCTCTTGCCTCCGTCTTATGCCAGAACCTCGTTATTCTCACCATCTTTATGTTGGCCCACACTGCTGTATTCCCGCCTCCTTGCATTGCACACTATACTGATATCTAGTACTGTAATACCTGCCATTCACCATTATCTCATTACTTTTCCGTCAGGGATTATTATTATTGTTATTATTATTATTATTATTTTTTTTTTTAATATTTGTCGAATAATTTTTTTGTTTCTTTTTGTTGTTATTGTTTTTATTATTGTTCTCACTGACACTTATGCCACGGCCTCACACCTTCATTTCTACACCGATTAGCCTGAAGAATTACTTCGCATATTCCAGGGCATGGCATCTTAAGACACCTAGATTTTTTATTAAGACCTTTAAAATTGTGTAGCCCTTCTAGAGAGAGAGAGGGGGGGGGGTCAATAAGACATCAAAGCACCCCTCCCAGTACGGGCACGCGTTCTGGTCGGCGTGGAACACGGTATAGGTACTGAACGGGTTAGATTAGGTCGGGCCCGCTACCCTGAGTGTTATGTGAATCCCTCGTTCCGTGGGAGGTACAGGTGAAGGCCGATAGAAGTAGTAGACTGTGTAAAAAAGAAACTTTGAGAAATGCCACGTATCGTCGCAAAAACTTCTTGAGTATATCTGTTATTCCCTGTTACTTGTTATTTACTGTCATCTGTTATTCTCTTTACTGTTATTCATTGTTATCTCGTCATCTCTTATTTACGATTATATGTTATGCATTGTTATCCGTTATTCTCTGTTCTCAGCTGTTGCCTCTTATTTGTTATTCACTGTTATCTATTATTTAGTATGATCCATTATTCACTGGTATCGTTTCTTATTATCTCTTATCAGTTATTCACTATTGCCATACTGTCAGTTATTCTGTGTCATCTTCTAAACTCACCACTCCTCTCATCCCACCACCTCATCTTATGCGTTATTCTTGACTCACCTCGGCTCTTCTCTCGCCTCGACTTATCTGCCCACCTCCCTTGACCCATCTATCCTCTTCCCTTGACTCATCTACGTACCTCCCTTGACTCATCTACGCACCTCCCTTGACTCATCTACGCACCTCCCTTGACTCACCTACCCTCCCTCTGACAGATCTGTCCTCCCACCTTGACTCAGCATTTCTCTCTCTCTCTCTCTCTCTCTCTCTCTCTCTCTCTCTCTCTCTCTCTCTCTCTCTCGTTCTCACCTCACCCCTCTCTTTACCCATGTCTCATCAAAGTCATCTCCTCTCCTGCATTACTTATTTCACTTCTCTTGCATCATTTTCCTCACTGTCTTGTCCCTTCCATTGCCTCTTGTCACTTTCCTTCCCTGTTGCTTCAGCCTTTAGTTCTCTTTCATCATTTTCACTCTCCTCATTTTCCTCCCCATTACCTTCATTTTCTCTGTTCTCACTTTCAAGCATCTCCACATCTTTCCCTCATAGTTGTTTGTTTATTTGTTTGTTTATTTGTTTGTTTGAATTTTTGTATCTTGTGCCCTCCTGACTTTGTTCCTTTTCACTTGCAGTTTCTCCCTTCATTGTCATCCATGTGTCCTTTGGCTCCCTGGCTTCACCTTCATCACTTTCATTTCCCGTCCTCCTCTTTCCTTCATTTTCCTTCATTGGACACGTATCTTCACTCCCGTCACCTCTCCTCTCTCTCTCTCTCTCTCGCTCTCTTAATATGCTAATTGACTCCCCTCACCTCGCTTCAGTTTTCCTCCCGGTACCTCCTTTTCTCCTCTTACCCTCCCCTCCCCCTTCCCTCTCTATCCTCATCCTTGTCTCGTGTTGCCTTACTTCACCTCATCTCACTTCCCTTCCATTTACCTACTCATTCTCTTTCCAATCCTTCCCTCCCTTCCTCTCCCCACCCCTTCCCTCAGTATCCTCACCCTTGCCTTCTTTCTCCTCTCCCCTTCCCTCATTATCTTCACCCTTCCCTCTTCTTCCTTCCCCTTCCCTCGCCATCCTCACCCTTCCATCCTCTCCCCTCCCCTTCCCCCAGTATGCTCACCCTTGCCTGGTGCCGCAGCTAGGGAGGGCTTAAAAGTTAGTGTCGTGTATTATTTAGTTTAAGCACCACTGAAGCTGGCTGGGCTGGAGTGTCACCTGGATAAAGTTGGTGCCGGGTGTTGTATGACCCAGACATTCATACATACGTACATACAGATATATACTTTCACCTACAATACACACATACATGATTACGTGTATGATTTTGTGCAATGACACATGCATACATGTACAGTAACAGGCAAGGGTTTAGAGGGGTGTGGGCTGACGTACATCCACCCCCCCACCCCTATTTTCGGCAGACCACAGATTACTTATGATAAAACAACAATGTTATTACCAAAGTGTATATGAAGCATATGTTTCATACACATGTTATCATAGTAAATTTTCAAACAGAAGATAAATATTATTGCACTCCAGCTACTTGACATACTTGAGTGCAACAAACAGGCCAACACTGCGCGTTGCATGCCTTTCCTGAACAGTATGCTTAAATTGAGCCCTAAACAAGTATATCATGAGGGCATAATTGTCTTCGCCATCCACCTGGCGTTGTGGAATGCACCGTGCGTTTGGATGTTAACTGAGTCGTTTGGGACTTCACCCAAGAACAGGAATGCTAGATGTTCTGCATCATCATCCCAAGGGTGGGATTTCTGCCCCAATGCTGACTTGAGATACTCGACAGCTGTCGCCCTTGCCTGAACTAGATCACCACCATCAGAGAATCGCTGTGCAACATCTTCATCTTCTGTGGGTAGAATCCAATTTCCACTGCTTCTGGAACGCACAAAAAGTTCAGTGTTCGGTATCGATGCCGGCCTGTATGCCTTCCTGAAATCGTCAGACAAGACGATCTCACAAACATAGTATCGACACGCTGCCCACAGCAGCGCTCAATTCAGACCTTACAGTATCTTCACACATGCCTTGTCAGACAGGCCAGTGTTTGAAGCAGTAATGTCAAACACTATGCTCCTGATGTTCTTCTCAAAGCCGTATTCTTGAAGAAGGCTCAGACAGGCATCTGCTTGAGCAGTCCCAGTGCTACTGGTAACTTTTGGAACACCAAGCAGGATTTCTCGATCATCACCCGTTACCAGGACAGCGGCAGGGGCAACTTAGTGTGGGTTAGGACAGGCAGCAGCTTCGTGTCGCAGTGTAAGAGAAGATGCACTGTTGGCGGAATGTCGTGTTTGTTGGCTTCAGCTGCTGTCGTTTCATGGTTCTTATTCCGATGGCGATGGATAGAGCTTCTGGAGAGCGTCAGTTCATTCAGGTTTTGACCAGTCACCATTGTTAAGGCTCCCATCGCAAACATTGCTGTCCTGTCTAATATATAAACTCGATCCAATGTTGAAGTCACCACAGGAGGAAGAAAGCATGGGCAGTCTCCTTGACCCTTTTTGGCGTACTTGCTGTTCGACTGAACTTGGGGGTAATCGCCAAATCTCCAACATCTTCTACTTCCAATGACGAAGAAGAAGAGAGAGAATCAGTCTTCGACGAATCGACTGTCTGAGCCATAGCTTCCTTGTCTCTATCAGATTTTTCCTTTCTCTTCTGTTCTGTCATCATTCACCTGCATTTCACCTTAGAGGATTTCTGGAGCAGCTGGTCGACTCCTGCCATTGTCAGTTGCATGCGATCTTCCTGCTGACTGATTAGGAAAGCCTTGTCTTTCTCATTTGTGATCTGCATCCGGGCATCTCGCTTGGAGATGTCAAGCAGTTCTTCAAAGTCTCCAATAAAGATGTCTCCCATCATTTGACATGACTCTGAGTCCTTCAGTCAATTTTTCCTCAGCTTTTCATACTGCTCGACTAGTCCCAGAAGCTTCCTCTTACAGTAACAGACGGTCGAGGTCGGAACATTGGCTGAACCCCAGAAAAAAAGAAGTGTCGGTCACTGCAGACGTAATGTCAGACTTGGTTTTGTTCAGGATGACCGATCAACCAGACAGAAGCACTGCTTCATGCAGCGGTTGTAGTCACATCACCTGCAAACAGAAACTCAACTGGAAATGAAGGAAAGCATGCCAAGTAGGCTGTACAAAACAACACACACACACACACACACACACACACACACACACACAGAAAGAGAGAGAAAGAGCGCAGTATGCACAAGTGCACATTGCAGTACCAGCCGACTTCGCGGCACGGCCGCTTGCGGGTATTTGTAGACTCTTGGCCAGCCGCTCTAGAATATTCCAGAATTTTCTAGAACCGTTTCTAACCGTCAAGACCTTTCTAGAACATCGTACAATCTGCATTTCTCTGGAACCGTCTATATCCTTTTCAAATTCACGTTTACAGCTACCTCGAAACGTTATCAGATCGGCTTCATTTTTTTGTTTACGTTACTAAGGCAGTGAACTGGTTTAAGGGTACCTTGTGTCTGAATAAATATACGCTATGTGAAGTATCAGTATATGACCATGGATCACCCTAAAATACAGTATATATTCATTCATTCATCATCCAATCCTGCGTTGCCCCATGAGGAGCGTAGCAGCCCGGGGCTAGGGAAGTTGGTCCTGACATTTAAGATGAAAGTGACCAGCCTCACTCATCCGTGAGTGGCAGTACATGAGCAATAAACCCCAACCACCCCTTGAATATAAACCTTCACCGGGTCAATCCGACTGGAGAGCAATAATTACCCACTAAACCACCAGGCGCCAAAATTTGGCTGTATGGTTACCATCCAGCGTAGTAAATGGTTTCCCGGTGTACAGAAAATCATTTGGCTTGTCACTCAGTGTAGAGTCACCCACAGGCAGAAGGAGGAGGAAAGAATGAAGGAAAGAATGACAGAAGAGGGAGTGTAAAGTCACCCGTAGGCAGAAGGATGTAGAAAGAATGAAGGAAATAAAGACAGAAGAGGATGGAAGGAATGAAGGATGGAGGAGAGGAAAGGGCAGACATCCGAGAGCAGCACTATATCGAGTGAGTGGATGGTGAGCGCCCCCACCTACCATATATATATATATATATATATATATATATATATATATAAATAATTTATTTATCCTCGTATATACTGTATACGTGAAATATCCCTCTCTCTCTCTCTCTCTCTCTCTCTCTCTCTCTCTCACACACACACACACACACACACACGGTAGGTTGTAGCGATCAATCTCAGCTGCGAACGGTCTTGCTTTCCTTCCCGGTTTCTCTTCTTTCCTCCAGCCCTCCTTCTCTCTCTCTCTCTCTCTCTCTCTCTCTGTCTTCCGTTCTTCTTACATTCATCTTAACTCTTCTTCGCCTTCCATCCAATATATTACCACTGCTATACCGTTTTTCCCTTGTAAAGGACAGGTTTCTCTCTTCTTTTACGCCTTATTGTACTTTCTTTTTCATTTCATCGTTTTCTTTCCTCCCTCATGTATCTTTCCCCTCTCGATTTAGTTCACTTCACTTTCCTCCTCACCCTTGCATCATCATCATCATCATCATCATCATCATCATCACCATCACCCTCTTTCCCACGTAGTCGCCAAACTTTCCACCTGGGCCACCTAGCCGCGAGAGGTGGGTAACGGGTGCTGGCAACAGTGTATCTGTTTGTTTGTGTGTACATGCTCGACGAAAGTTCGGATCATCAATTCTCGTGTTCCGTAGTGAACCGCAGAGTTCATCCCAATATTCAGTCGACGATTTCTAGCCGATAGAATCTCAAAGGAACTTCTTCAGAGTATTGGATATTGCGAGTATTGAAAACAGTAAGTAAAATAATCTAAAAGACCGCATCTTTACATATATTACATATTAATAAATGTGTTCTTTTTCATTATTACATGATGAACTCATGGATAAAAATTGTCTGCTGAATATTGGGGAGAAGAACCGTCATAAGACCGGCCCTTACGGTTGAAAAATAGATACCGGTGTCTGTTCGTTTTGCATTTCGTCAGTCCTGCGCCGGTCTCGATTAAACCTATTGAAATACCGTTCTTGATCCTAAACATGATTAGATAAGTTGGGTCATTAATCGTTACAGGATTACTCATTGGGCGGATATTAATTCAAACTATATAAGGAGGAGAGATAGGAACCGTAGATGTCGGAGGTTGAAACTCGTCCGTTGAGGCAGAATACTGCCTCGAGTCAGCTAGTCTTAAGTCGACCGACGTGGTGTATCCATCCCTGAGATTATTATATATAATAGTGTATATTTATATCATAATATTATATGTATTACCTTATTATAAATTTAATATAGTCATATTTATTTGGCCTCGGTCAGCCCGACCTGTGGCACATAATTTTCCATGCGAACAGTTTCATGTGACTGGCTGAGCCGATGGGAGAGCCGCCTCACTCCTGAGACATTTTTCTCCCCACCCAACTCCGTACCCAGCCATCTATGGGATGAACTCTGACGGAGGTTCACTACAGACGAAGAGAGTTGATTCGAGCTTTCGTCGAGCATGTAGCCTACACACGAACAAACAGATACATTGTTGCCAGCACTCGTTACCCATCTCTCGCGGCTAGGTGGCCCAGGTGGAAAGTTTGGCGACTGTACATTTTCCTCCTACATTTTCCTCATCTCTTCATCATTGCCTAATCACTCCGGTTCCTTCTTCCTTCCTGTGCATCACACTCTAGTACTTCCTTTTTCTTCCCTTCCTCCTCTTCAATCTTGCATCACTTCTTTCCCTTCCGCCTCTCTCTCTCTCTCTCTCTCTCTCTCTCTCTCTCAACCTGCCTCTGGGGATGCTCTCTAGATTCCTCTTTGCTCTTCTCCGAGGCCCTCCTTCACCTCTCTCCTTGCCTCCCTCACTCCTCTCTCCTCTCTCCCTCTTCTTTTCTTCTCGCCACCATTCATTCCCTCCTCTCTACTTTCAGTTCATCCTTCCTTCATTTCTTCCATCTTCTTCTGCAGCCTTCCTTTCCCACCCTTTCTCCCCTCAACTTTCCCTTTCTTCTCTCTCTCTTCCTCCTTCCATCCTTTTAGCTTCCCTTCTCTCTCCTCCTATTCTCCCATTCCTCCACATCTCCCTCTTTCTTTCCTCCTCTCCAGGGAGTATGCCGGAGGAGGAGGACAAGGAGGAAATAGAAGAAAGGGAGAAGGAGGAAGGAGGGGGAGGACAAGGAGGAAATAGAAGAAAGGGAGAAGGAGGAAGGAGAGGGAGGACAAGGAGGAAAGAGAAGAAAGGGAGAAGGAAGAAGGAGGGGGAGGACAAGGAGGAAAGAGAAGAAAGGGAGAAGAAGGAAGAGGACAAGGAGGCAATAGAGAAAAAGGGAGGAGGATGGCTTGATAGCTTAAGAGGGAGTCGATGAAGAAAGGGTGTGGTAAATAATAATAACAGTGTTGCTTATGATGAGGGTCACGAAGAAATTAATCCATCAGTAAGAGCGTTGAAGCATGAGTCTCTATCAACCCCCCATTTAGTACCATTACCTATTTATCAACCCCCATTTAGTACCATTACCTATTTATCAACCCCCCATTTAGTACCATTACCTACTTATCAACCCCCATTTAGTAACATTACCTATTTATCAACCCCCATTTAGTAACATTACCTATATATCAACCCCCATTTAGTACCATTACCTATATATCAACCCCCCATTTAGTAACATTACCCCCTATTTCATTCGTGTTACATCCACATTTTATTTTTTATCCGGCACCTCTACTGCAGTGGCCTCTCTCTCTCTCTCTCTCTCTCTCTCTCTCTCTCTCTCTCTCTCTCTCGCTTTTATTCCTGCTGCCTCCAGACGGTTTTATGATACCCAGGTGAGACCTTGGGATTTTCAACTATCCATTAACCACTTCACCAGGATGACACTTTTGTTTATTCATTCCTTCATTCATTCATTCCTCGCCTTGTTACGTGGGAAAAAGTGCCCGGGGTGATGATGCTGATGATGAAGATGAAGGTAGTAGAGGTGGTGATGATGGTTATGAAGATGAAGGTAGTGGTGGTGATGATGATGATGATACCGTTAGATGACGTAATTCAGTGCAGGAGAGAACACTGGTACTGACAGCTGACACAGATATTGGAGTTATGACGGAGTGAGTGCTTGTTGCTGAGTAGGGACAAGTGCTGGGTTGATACTTGTCCACGACACCCCTCACAGGATGCAGCTCAAGCAAGATGCAGACAGATAGATACAACACACACACACACACACACACACACACACACACACACACACACACACACACACACACACACACACACACACACACGCACGCACGCGGTCTCTCTCTCTCTCTCTCTCTCTCTCTCTCTCTCTCTCTCTCTCTCTCACACACACACACACACACACACACACACACACACACACACACACACACACACACACACACACACACACACACACACGCACGCGGTCTCTCTCTTTCTCTCTCTCTCTCTCTCTCTCTCTCTCTCTCTCACACACACACACACACACACACACACACACACACACACACACACACACACACACACACTAACGAGCACCGAGTTTAACGGTAAGCCAAAGCCCATTAACACGTACCCCCCAAGTACACTTCATCTCTTATACAGTGTTTAATTGTTGCCGCCGCCACACCTTCTTCAGCCTGGGAGAGACACACCGAACTGGAGGGGTTAGCTGTAGTCTTCATTAAAATTTTCAGTATTGTAAGTCATTCCCAAGCTGTGTAAAATGGTTTCTTCGGTACCCAGAATAAAGCAAAATAGACAGCACCGTATTGAAGGGGTTGATGTTAAAACCAGCAAGAAGTGAAAGTAACGCAATGAAGAATTTATTAAAGACGAAAGGACGTGTTCACATCAAAATTCCTGATAGATGAACGTCAGTATGAAAATAAATATGCGGTACAAACATTTAATCTGTTCTGTCTTGTTCTCTCCAGACGATTTTGTTCAGTGTAGAGATTTTAGAACGACAGGTTGGATAATTACTGACCCTCATTAAGAAAGGACGTTTCATAGTAAACCGGGTAACTTAAAAATACAGCTTTAACTCCGTCAGTCTAGGTGCTTTTTTGTTTTTTCTTTGCTGTTTGACAATTTTTAAGTTAATTGCAGAGTACCCTAATTGTGAAGGGGTCATTGAAGGCTGTACTTAACCCTTTTAGACTGGATATTCTCCCCGTAACTGAGTAAAATCGCCAGGAAGTAGCAAGAGTAAAATGTTTCCAGACGTTATCGTACTAAAAGGGGTTAAACAATGGCGTACTGTAACCTGACTGCACGAAGATATTAACGAATATGAAGACGTGGAAAATTCAGGCACTCGTTACAGAGAGAGAGAGAGAATTTCATTTACAATGTACAGGGAAAAATAAAAATAAAAAATCCGTCAGAAGCACCAACCATTAACGGTACATGTCCATTAACAGTGACAGAAAAAATGAGATAAGAGAAAAACAGGAGAGAGATGAAAGGCGCATCTCCCTAGCCCTCTGCCCTGAGAGACTTGACTTACACGTGACTTCATTTAGGCCAGTTTTGCTGTGTTGCGGGGGTTATCGTGTGACCGACCGACCGTCTCTGTGCTGCACGGACGGTCAGCGGGAAATCTAAAGAAAGAGTCGTGTTCGTTGTTATTATTAAGCTTCGCTGTATAAATGGCATAGCTTCTTGTTTTAGTCAGTATTACTGGGGTATTATTTTTCTTTGCACTTTTTTTTTTCGTCGATCTTGATGATATTACACATGAAAGCACCCTTGGGTGGCCCAACTCCTTGTGCCAAATATAAATGACCTTGACGTATTTTTGAAGATGATATATTCATTTTTATTCTAAAAATTGCATATTTGAAATCTCAGAAACTAATTGAGATATAGCTATTTGTTTGAAAATCATATGTTAAAAATGTTTGCTGAATAATTTTGGCTTAATATTTTGCCATTTAGCCTGATGGAAAGTACCGAATTCAGATCTGCTCAGTTTATTCTTTGTAACACGTTTTAGAGAAAACCACAAAGCTTTAGAACTGTAACACTCCAGCTTTATAGCTGTGGTCCCTCTTAAGATGTGAAAGGAGTATGGTTACAGTTAAGCATACAGTCAGCCAGTTATTGAAACAAACGTAAAATTTACACATGCGTTCTTCGACACCTTTGTTTTCAGATTACTTGATGTTGCACAAGAAGTTACCAAAGGTCTTCAGATCTTGTTTATATTGAATATACCTTATCTACCATGTGGTGAGGCTTCCTTATTTTTTGGCTACTAAGTAAGAACAGGTAACTACTGTAGCATTATTATTATTATTGTTATTATTATTATTATTATTATTATTATTTTGCCTGGTTTTGATGTGTTGACGGGGGATGGTTTGATGTTGATCGCCTTTGTTTGTGTTGCAGGTACGGTTGGCTGGAAATTTAAAGGGGGGTGTACAGGTATGTTCATTGCATTTTATAGCTTTATTAAACTTTATTTTCGTCAGTTTTGATGTGTTGCTGGGGTTATACCAGTCGCCATTGTGGTGCTGGTACGGCTGATGGGAAACTCGAAGAAATTGTTGTTTTTGTTAGTTTGGTTTATATATTTCAGTTTTCTCAAGCGATATTAATGTTTGTCCTTCACTACGAGAGTGCCATCCTAAGATGAGTACCAGTCCGGTGATAACTACAGCTAATAAGTAAAGGTCATTGTACCCTCGTGGTTGTTGGAGAATGATCACGAGAGGTCTGTCGTAAGCTGAATGAATATTTTAGTGGTATTAAGAACGTAATAGAAAAGGTGTCGTGATGCAGGTGTCAGTGCAGCAGCGCACCTTTGTCATACGATCATTTTCACCCACGACACAAACATTTCGCAACGCACTCTCCCAGCCATCGCTACCAGCGCTCCTTCAAAAAGACTCAGTAAGTGCATTTCAGTATCCTGGAGTATTTCCCTGGAGGCGGGGCTGTGAGGTGGTTTCCAGGAACAGGTGAGCTTTGATGCACGCCTCGTCTTGTTCCATCTCACTCCTCTTAAATACCCGCTAACGAGCCTACCAGTTGTTCCAGTATGCAGCTGGCTCTGGGTTGTTGGGTTGAATGATTGATTGATTGATTTTGATTAACTGATTTATTTTTAAAGGATTGATTTTGATTGGTCCATTAATATTAAATGATTAAATCCAGTTTTCCCAGTAGCCTACTGAGTTGGTTTTTTGGTTGATTGTTTTGGACGTTGTATTCATATCTGAGGCCTCGTCTTGTTCCAACTCACATTTCCTAACTTTCTGTAACGAGCCTCGCAGTTGCTCCAGTACAGTGTTGGTAATGGCTTATCGGGATGGTTGGTTGATTCCAGTTGTTCTAGTACTGGCTTGGTTCTGGGCTGTTTCGTTGACTTTTGGGTTAATAGTTTCGTGGGATTATATGTCAGGCTTAATTCAGGTTATCACACACTCCAAGGAAGAGGTCGGGTCCTGCAGAGTCTTAAATTATTTAGATGAGAGTCGTATTGTTACTGGCATAGGAGGCTTCATACCACCTCTTAGATTACACCTTAACATCCCATTGTATCTTATTTTTATAGTTCTCATATCGACGTAGTTTCCGTCATTAGTTAACGAAAGGATATTGAGGAAATATGCGGACTAGATCGCCAAGAATGAGGCGTTACGATATCTCCAAGGCCACTTAGAATGCGGCCGTAATTCTTAGTATCATTATCCCTCTGAAGAGAACGTGCATACCTACAGATTGTGCATTGTTTGGATTAATGATACACGCATTATTAACGTATAGTAACCCTCTAATGGTGGGGACAACTCTAGTATTCCATTGCAGCTAAGGACAGACGATTTTATTCAGCTGATAGTTAAAAGTGCCTGAATGTGTTAATACAGGTACAATTAACCTTCAGGTGGTCGGGACATACCTGGTGTTCCCCTCAGGCTAATTATTATCTTTTATTCACCGTACGTACTTACCAATTTATTTATTTAATTATTTGACTTCGAAGACCCTGAGAGTGTTAATTCTGTGGTTAGGAGCGAAACTGGTGTGCCGTATGTTTAACCACTTCACTTCGTTGATGTGTTTTATATTTTTTTTTTCCGTCCGACGATGTTAGAGAGAATTTACGAACTGGAAGAATTGGCATTAGTTGTCATGACTCCTTCACTACTACCAAAGCACTGCAAAGCTGAATAAATCGTCGGAGGGTGAGAAGAATGAACACAAAAACCCTTCATGTGTTGTTAACCCGCAGCGCTGAGTAACTTGAAACACGGGACGAAGTATTCTGGAACACTGGAGGAAGCGTTGATGGACGGGCTGTGATGCGGCGTTGTGTGCAGTGTGGGTGTTATCGTGGGGTGACCTCAGTGATAAGGCTTTGCTGCTTTAGTATTGATGGGGGGGGTGATTGTGGTTTGGTTTAGTGCTAGCTCTGTGGTTGCATTCTGTACTACGACTACTACTACTACTACTACTACTACTACTTCTATACTTCTTACCGTATTTTGTGGTGTTGGCGGTAGTAGGGTAGTTCTAGTATTATTATTAGTAGTAGTAGTACTAGAACCACACACACACACACACACACACACACACACACACACACACACACACACACACACACACACACACACACACACACACACACACACACACACACACACACACCACCTGAAGCATAGAGTGTTGCTACGTACACAGGAGCATGATGGAGTACTAGTACATTTGTGTCGCAATGTTACTGCAGTGTTACGTCAAGAGCGGGAGACGGCACTTATCACGTACTGTACAACTGTGTGTGTGTGTGTGTGTGTGTGTTAATTAGTGTGAATGCGTGTAAAATCTGCCTGTGTGCTGCATACATGTATAATTTTGCACTACTGTGGTCATAGATTGTTTTCTGTATGTGGACAATGTATGTTTCTCTCTCTCTCTCTCTCTCTCTCTCTCTCTCTCTCTCTCTCTCTCACACACACACACACACACACACACACACACACACACACACACACACACACACACCAAGCGGTATCTGTGGGGGGACCAAATAGAGTCTTCACTGTCAATGCCTGTGCGGTACTTAAATGCCAATGGGAGGGTCTGAACTTGGAAATGTCACTCCCTACCTCATCCCTACCCCTCCATTCTCTCTCCCTCTCCCTCCCTCTCCACATCTTACCCCGTTCACCTCCCCTCCCCCTGCCTCCTCTCTTACCCTACTCCTCTCTCCCCTTACCTATTTCGCCTCCCTCCCTTCCTCCCCCCTCCTCTCTCCCCTTCCTTTCTTCACTTAGCCCCTTCAACCCGTTTCTCCCCCTCATTCTCCCCCTCCTTCATTCTCATCCTCCACGCTCCTATATTCTACCTCTCCTCCTATGCCTTCTCACTCTTCACCTCTCCCCTCCTTCCCCTCACTGCTTCTATCCCACTTTTCCCTCATTTCTCCCTCACCCACATCTCCTCCTCCTCCTCCTCATACTCCTTTTTCTCATCCTTTCCTTTTTCACTCCCCTTCCCTCCTTTCTCAATTCTTTCTCCCTCCTCCCCCTGCCTCTCCTTTCCTCCTCCTCCTACCCCTCCGCCCCGTCGGATGTGTATCATGTCACGATTCGCTTTATTCATTCTTTATTCCCCAGTCATTACTCCCTCCAGCACACACGTGGTCTGCTGGCTTAACCCCTTACGTGCGGCTTTGTATTTCTTGATCATTTTCTCTGCTACGCAAAAAAGGCCCATATCCGACTTTTTCAGAATTAGTAAATAACCATTCACAGTAGTAAAAAAAAAAAAAAAAATCTAGAAGTAACATGTTGTCTTGGTTTTCTGTTCCAAAGCCCTTGTGGATTTTTTTCCCCTTACGATAGACGCTCTTTGCTACAAGATCACGGACTTTCAAACCATCTATACTGAGCGACATTATTATAAAATGGAAGAGAATCATGCACAATATTATAATATGAAAAAATATTGTTACTGAAGCCTTCTGGATTTTTTCTTCATGTGATAAATCTCACTAAATCCCATCTAGCGTAAAGTCCTCGGACGTCTCTGCTGCATCAGGATATATAACTAGCACAATAAAATAGAAGGTAAGCATATACAGTAACCAAACACAGAAATAATCCTTCAGTTACCATAGAGCAAGTGTGGTACTTTTTTTTTCTTTACAATAAATCCTGAGAAATCCCAAAGATCAAAAAACAAAGATTTTTCAGACCTTTCTGAATAAGTAAGTGACATTATGAAGAGAAGCATGATAAAAAAGAAAACAAACAAACAAATCATTTATACTGTGGTGTTACTGTCTATGTACGAACGAACGTAAGGACGTGCCAGTGGTAGGCTAAAGGTCAGGGAAAGGCAATCGATGGATATTTGGGTGCTTGTTTGAGGGGACATTTCCTGGGTCTGCCCTTCATAGCTGTTGTACGCCTACTGAGGCCTACCGTACCGCCTACGCACTTACGCAATCCTTGTCCACCAACCCACTGCCTCCCCAAGACCCGCACTACACCGCCAAGCAGCCTACCAGCTCTTATCACCCATGTCATATTTACTGTAACCGCGGGAAAATGCTGATTCCCGGAACGACGGCCGCAGCTCCATAAAAGGTAGTCTTGGGACGACGGCCGCACCTAGGGGATTACGGCATCAGTCCAGGCGATGGATTGGCCTCCTGCATCTGGCTTGGCTGTCCTTTGATTGGCATGCTCCCGTCATCTTAAATTTGGGCAGATATTCGTAATTTTGGTAGCTTATTTTACATAGCTCGGTTCAGGGAAAAAAAAAAAAAAATCCGGTTCTACATTCATTCCATAGCAGTTTTCGTGACTAGCCCTATAGTTTCATGTCAATCTTTTGTTTCAACTCAGCATGCAAGAGAGACAGATAATAGTTTTAGGCCAGGTTGGTGTAGAGGGAGGGTAGCATTTCTCTCAGCAACACCACATTAACCTCTTCAACTCGAGGACGTCTTTTTCGTATTTCCTTGATACTCCCAGACGATTTTTTTTAAAATTAAATTAGGGGAAGCTGTATTTAACCCCTCCATCCCTGAAACGTCTGTCTTGAGGTGAATAAAATCGTCAGGAGGTAACAGGAAGACCTAAAAAAAATATATATATATGAATGGGAGAGGAGTTAAGGATAAAAGGTGTGTCCATAGAAGCGGGTTATGTTTTGATATCTACGTATTATCAGTTGTTATCCATTATTATCCAGTTATCCATTATTTTTTATTTTGTGTCCATCTTTCTGTTTATATATCATCCATTTATTTTCCATATATAATTGTCCATTTGTTCCTGTATTATTAATGTATTTTTTATAGATTTATTACCTACTACTATCCGTGCATCCTTTCTCCGGTTATTATCCATCATTATTCATTTATTTATCCATTTCTGCACCAACTGATGAAGCTAATGGTATTTCTGAAGATTGCAAATACATTGAGTTACATTCAGTTTACCTGCATAAACTTAACCGTTTGTTTGCCACTCAGGTAGTTTGTCGAGGCTAAATCCATACTGTTTTATCTACGCGAGCAATAATCGTGCACTGCAAAGGTGACCAATATTCGTGCGCTGCAGAGGTGAACAATATTCGTGCACTGCAAAGGTGAGCAATGTTGAAGCAATGCAGTGGTGAGCAATATTCCTGCATGCAAAGGTGAGCAATAATGGTGCACACCAAAGGTGAACAGTATTCGTGCACTGCAGAGGTGAACCATATTCGAGCACTGTAAAGGTGAACAAATGTCGTGCGCTAGAAAGGTTAGTCGAGACATTGTTGAATCCTTTGATGAATAGAGTAATGCAGTACTTGAACAAAATCATGTGGAAGCCTGAATAAACTAACTTGAATGCACCGACGTGAGACGAAGGCTTTCAAGTGTTGTAAGGGCATGATAGGGTGGTGGAGAGGGACGCCTTCACGTGGTGACACCGATGTAATTGAGCTACTCCTCTGCCCGGTTATGCAAGCGTCCCTCGATTCCTTCCCTATCCCCCAAAAGGTGGATAGTGGAATGCAGGATGAGGACAGCTTCAGCCTGCAGTCCACAGGGTTCACGTTTCAGATGAACCTGCAGGTAACTGAAGCACCGTGTAGCTCAATCCTTTTAACCCCTTTCATATGTTGGTCTATTTTAGTTTATTCCTGCTTCATTCAGACGATTTCCTTCCACTTAGACATGATGACCAGCACTGAAGGGCTTGATAAGAAGCCATGTGACCCCCTACAGTTCGGTAGTTCTCTCCTAATTCAAATAAAGTCGGCCGGAGACAGCAAGAATGAAGTGAAGAAGACGTGATGGGCGTGAAGGATTTACAACCGTATTACCATAACACTTGTAGGGCAGGCCGTCATCTTGGGTATAATATTCTGGACCTCATTTATAAAGGATATTTACCAGTTCATACAGTAAACACATTTCCTTATCAGTTAATTATCACAAGGAATTATTGTTTTATTGTATAACAGGAGGAAATTCTGTCATCAGTGGATGGAAAGCTGTATTGCATAACTTCTTTGGTGATTAAATATTTCCGAGACGAATAACATAGCGTGGATTTATTAGTATGAATGAAATGCCCCGCTGCTTCCATGACAACGACAGGAAGTCGTATTTTCAGTTCTTACACTTTTTTTTTTTTTTTTTTTTTTACGTTTCTTGACGCTATTTAGTCCTTTTTCGATCTTCAGTTTTTGCTTAAATGTTTAGTTTTATTTTTTGTCAGAACGCTGTTTAACATCATGTGACTCGGTTCGTTGATAAAATGAGAAAAAAAAAAAAAAATCCCGTGGGAAATGTTTCTCGCTCGTCATTTCCTTTTTTTAACGTTTTCTCTTCAGTTTCATTTTTTTTTTCCTGATCGTTCTTGCAGTCGTACAATTGCCGCTAATAATAATAATAATAATAATAATAAAACAAATATTAAAGATAAAATATCTTCTGGACTGAACTCATCACGTCATTGCAACGCTCCTTTATAATTTATCATCAGGCTTGGGCTGCTTACTTTTTTGTACCTAATCTCTTCACAGTGCTGTTTACCGAAAGCTTGAACACCTCGACCCCAAAATATGAGAGAGAGAGAGAGAGAGAGAGAGAGAGAGAATGAAATACGAAGCACTGAGGAAGCTACATACAAAAAAAAAAAAAAAAAGATTGAGAGACTAAAGTTCAGAGAAAAATGCGGTAATAAAAGAACGGAGAATCGAACAGTAAATTTAAGAAAAGGGACGAAAAAAAAAAAAAAAAAAAAAAAACTCCCGCCAGTTCGAGGCATAATGTCGAACCGTTTTGAAAAAGGGGAGTGACGCGTTACAAAAGGTCACGCTTGAATAACTGATGTAACGACTCTTCCCGCCACTGCAGTCACCACCACCAGAGAGAGAGAGAGAGAGAGGTTGGCGCACTTTTGTAACCCTTTGTAATTTTGGAAAGGTTAGAGTGGTAATGTACAGATTTGGGGGGATTATATGATTTTTCTGGATTAATCTCTCTCTCTCTCTCTCTCTCTCTCTCTCTCTCTCTCTCTCTCTCTCTCTCTCTCTCTCAGTATTTGAATATAATGTATAACGTTCTCCCTAAAGTATGTGGTATTCTGTCAGTCACTTTTGTATATATCATTTTTTATATAATTATTTGTGTATGTGTATTTCTGTGCGTGCGTGCGTGCGTGCCCGTGTATTATTTTGTGTGTTTTTGATCACACAGGAATATGACTTTATGGAATGGTGTTCGAGTTGGGACAAGTTTTCTTGATCACAATTCCTGCAGAGAGAAAAATAGTTTGATATCAGGTTTGCTTGTGTGCTTAGATTACCTTGTCATATATTCCTTGGCTTCGTTTCCGTTAGGTGCTTGAGCAGAACACACACACACACACACACACACACACACACACACACACACACACACACACACACACACACACTGTTATGGATGCTAGTTTCGTATAAGTCGACTAAGTACATTAGGCGAATTGACGCTTACGAGATGAATTCAGATTTGCTTAATCTGATATTGTATGTTTTGTTTTGCTGTTTGGCCGATTTTATTCAGCTTAAAAAATATCTTTCCTCCTGTACGGGTTAATGAAATTGTATCAATCCTCTCAATTTGAAGTCTCGTTGTAAGATGGGTAAAACCGTGGGAAGGGGGCAAAACACAATGGAGAATGCGTCGTTAAAGGCAGATGAGGAGAATGCTGAAAGAATTAGTTGCCTTTAGTGTGTGCATGGAGTGTGGAGGAAGAGGGTTGTTGCTGTGTTGGGCCAGTACTGCAACAGCCTTCCTCCCGCACTCTCCACCCTCCATACTCTGCAAAATAATTAAATCTTTCAGCCTCCCTCCACATCTGCTGTGGGGATAGATGATTGGAGGTCTTGTTCCAGCCGCCATATACAGGATGCGGCCTCAGGCGATAGATTGGTATAGATAGAATGCTGGTTATGATGCAGTAAAATATTGTATGGTAGATAGATATGTTGTTGGTGATGTTTCCTGTAAACATTCAGGATAAATGAGTCTCTCATGATCCGGATAATTCGGGTTTTCAATACTGGCAGGCAGACGATTGTATTCAAGCGAGGGCACAGGAGCCGGAGTGTCAAGTTCGAAACAGTTCTTGTACACTTCTCCAGGCAACTCCAGACGATTGTATTCATCTGAGTCATAGCACCTGAGTGTTAGCATTTATAGCAGATATTCAAGATAAGATAGCTAAATAGATTATTGATATTTGATGTAAATATGGTTAGCGTCAAGGAGTTTCCCGGTGGTTAAAAATAGCCAGTCCATCTTTATCCAGGCACCTTCTGCTGGGGGTGGCCACCAACAAGTCTCCTCCATGCCACCCTGTCCTCCGCCATGAAACCGCCCGCCCTGCAACTCATACCACTCATTTATATACCTATCCACTCCATCCCTCCACCTCATCCTCGGTCTTCCCCACCCCCTTCCCTCTCCCCCTCAAAATTGCTTGATAATTATTCGATATAAACGAGAACTTTCAACTTGTGATAATTTTGTTCATTATTTGTGTTGCGGTTAACCCATGAACTTCGATGAGTCTCTCTCTCTCTCTCTCTCTCTCTCTCTCTCTCTCTCTCTCTCTCTCTCTCTCCCCAGACGATTTTTGGAGGCTTTTCAAATTGGATGGGTTAGTACGTAGCTCAGGACAGGCCTTAAGTATTGAATTGATCATTGAGGCTGTAGCTAACCCTTCCTGTTCCAAGTCTACCCCATGCTGAATCCAATAGTCTGAAGGGAGCAAGAATGCAAGGCGTCATCGTAGTGAAAGGTTCCGATCAGAATGTAATTTAGAGCTGCGTAGTGGTTTGAACACCCGAGTGACGGCATTGTATCCAGATATCTTAAAATAGAGTCGAACCAAGAGGTGACGACTGGAGGGTGTTCTATCGTGTAATGTTGCCAAGAGGAGGTGGCCTGCAGTCCTAATGGACCCAGTTTCGAATCCCAGCTGGGGCAGGGAACAGTTTAAGATTTTGAATATCATAAAAGGCTTTACTGATCTACCAAAAGACCCGCCGACGTGTCGTAAATGTACCCCCGCTAATGCCAATACGCCAGTCCTGTATGAGACAACTTCAGCATGTGTTCAGTCTGGATAGTGGGTGTTTGCGCCGAAGTGGTGACATGTGGAGGTGTATGATAAGCAGGACTACCGGGCCTTGGGAGCAGGCTGTGAAGCCTATGCCTAGAGACGAATAAGAAAAAAAAAAAACCTAGGGCCCCTACACCTCGCAGGGAGTAAAATGGAATTGACTATTAGCAGTCCAGTGGGAATAAGTTTGGATAATTATAATCCCTGAATATTAGAAAACAAGTCTTTTTTCCTGCAGCTGTCCCAATATTTATAGAAAACTTAAACATAGATCGATAATAATACCTGTTCGAATATTCGATGTCTTCATTACGGGCACTATAAATACTGGATAAAATAGCGATAAGAACAGTTCATGGGTAATAATAACTGCGGGTCAATATCGAGCCCTTTTAGCATTTTAAAAAGGAGACATTTAATAATAATACCAGTTTTACCCATTATGAGCGCGCACCTCTCCAAGGCTGATAAATTGTCCAGGATGAACAAGAAAAAAATGAGTTCTAACTTAGGCTATTTGGATTTTTTTTCTTTAGATCTTATAACCAAGCGTCACTAAGTTGAACAAAATCAGTTGCCGATAACAAAGGTACAGTAAACCAGGCCTCTCATCCTGAAAACGTTAAGCGAAGTGTAGATCCCAGGAAAAAACCGTGGTCCAGTATGGGGCCGTTTTGAATATTTTAAAATAAGCGAGAGTATTAATTCCCGCCAAGACATTCGGAGACATGAACAGACTCCAACATTTCTGGCGCAAAGCCGGTGTGAGTGGCAGGCAGGGTGAAGGCGTGTTCCTTTGTGGCAAGGTAAGAGAGAGAGAGAGAAGGGAGGGATTTGTGAGGCAGGAGAGGGAAGGGAGGAGAGAAAAACAAGCGAAGGTGGTATGGCAACACTGAACCTTCCCGGAAACAGTGTTGCCGTCTCACTCATCTCCCTTTAACTCCCCCTTACCCATACCCTTCCCTATATTACCTTATTTACGTACTTTAAATGCCCTAACCTACCTATTTCGCCGGTTTTCATACCATTTTGCACAGCACAGGCTAGTTTTTCGTTGGCTTTCGCCCGCTCTCCGAGCTGCCCTCCCGCCAACTTTGGTCCTCCTATCAACGGTTAATATTTTGCCATAAACTTTCGTTGTGTCCGCTGTTCGCTTTCGTTCAATTTATGGGATGGGTCTCTCTCTCTCTCTCTCTCTCTCTCTCTCTCTCTCATATGCGGCTTTGTCAGTGCTTGACATTTTACATCACATTCTGTCTCTCCTCTCAGTGCTTGATATTTCCCATCAAATTCTCTCTCTCTCTCTCTCTCTCTCTCTCTCTTTATATATGGAGCGTTCTTAGTACAGTACTTGGCATTTCAGCAGTTGCTCTCTCTCTCTCTCTCTCTCTCTCTCTCTCTCTCTCTCTCTCTGTTTTTTAATGTGCAGCCTTCTTAGTACAATACTTGGCATTTCATCTCTCTCTCTCTCTCTCTCTCTCTCTCTCTCTCTCTCTCTCTCTCTTGGCTTATTATATGCAGCCTTCTTAGTACAGTGCTTGGCATTTGAGCGTAGTTCTCTCTCTCTCTCTCTCTCTCTCTCTCTCTCTCTCTCTCTTAGCTTATTATATGCAACCTTCTTAGTACAGTGCTTGGCATTTGAGCGTAGTTCTCTCTCTCAAAACATGAAAAAAAAAAAAAATACGTAGTACGGACATTGCTTACACCCTATTATTATTATTATAGGAAAACGCTGGAAGTATAGTGTTGAATGTTTGTTGTTGTTGAGGCGTGATATTGAAGATGATGTTTGTGAATGTTTAGATGCTTGAAATGTTTGCTGTGTTTATGAAGGAAAAAAAAATAAATGTTTAAACTGTGATGTCCATTGTTACCTCCGCCAAGGAGGTTATTTGTTTTAGCCTGCGTTTGTTTGTTTGTTTGTCTGTTACCAGGATTACTCAAAAAGTTATGGACGGATTTTGATGAAATTTTGGGGAAGGGTGGGCCATGGGCCAAGGAAGAATGGTTAAATTTGGGGGCGGATCTAGATTTGGATCCGGAGTATCCTCACAATATCTCCAAAAGGTCTTTACGAATTTCTGTGAAATTTTGTGAAAAGGTGGGCCATGGACCAGGAAAGAATTAATTTGGGAGCGGATCCTGATCAGGATCCTTTATCCACGGGTCCAGATCCGGATCCTTTTTAATGGCACTGGGTGAGGTATGCTCTCTCTTAGTTCATTCTAGTTAAATATATGACTGTTTGAAATGTTATGTGGAATGCAAACGTTTGACTGTGGAATGTTTTGTATTTTTGAAATGTTATGTGGAACGTGAATGAATGTGAAGGAAATGATTATGAGGTTTGAAAAGTGATCCTAATTGTGATATAAATTTTTAGATGTTTAAAATCTTTTGTTGAATGTGACAGGCTGAATACGGTATGAAGATATGTTTGAAATGTGATGCAGACTGTGATATGGAAGTCTATGTTTAGATGTTTGAGATATGCTAAATGTAATTAATATAGATATGCTCAGTGTAATGTATGTAGATGTGCTGATGTGATGCTGTGTGAGACAAATGTTAAGTTGTTGATTGACCAGTGTGTGAATGTTGGGATACTAGGTGTGTTGAATGTTAAAATGTTTATACTCCCGCTGTGGTGAGTGTTGTTGACATGGTTCTGTGAGGGAGGGATAGAGTACGTGAGTGAGTGAAAGGAAGAAAGTAAGTTGGAGAGATGGCCAGAGTACTGTACGAGAGAGAGAGAGAGAGAGAGAGAGAGAGAGAGAGAGAGAGAGAGAGAGAGAGAGAGAGAGACCTCTGTTTTAAGGTTGATCATGTAAGCAGACAAACCTGATTCGTGCGACTGTGATTAAACGAGACCTTCACTGGGACAGGATGTTGCCTGGGAGGATGTTGAATGTTGGGAGGGAGGATGTATATTGTGGTGAAGATGTTGAATGTTAGGAGGATATTGAAAGCTGTGGTGAGGTTGTATGTTGTGTGGAGGGAGATTGTTGTGTTGTGTTGCGAGAGGATGTTGTATGTTATGTTAAGGAAGGATGTATGTTGTTATGAGGAAGGATGTATGTTGTTATGAGGGAGGACGCTGTATAATGCGTGGGATGATGTTGAATGTTAGGAGGGAGGAAGGATGTTGTGTCTCTATGAGGAAGTTTCAAGTGACTTGTTTCAGTGAAGTTCATGTTTCTCATATTAATCCTTTTTTTTCTTCCAGTCTGCATTCTTTTCTTGTCTCGTTAATTCTCTCTCTCTCTCTCTCTCTCTCTCTCTCTCTCTCTCTCTCTCTCTCTCTCTCTCTCTCTCTCACCGTCATAAAATAACCTCCAGTGAACTTGCACCTTCACAGTCCAGTTGTATGCCTCACCCTCCCTGCTGATTCACACACACACACACACACACACACACACACACACCAGTTTATGGAGGCTTGGTACAATGCAGACTCAAACTATAAAACAGAAAGGCTTAGTGAAGTGAAACACGCACCCTTTGAAACCAGGTGAGTGCGTACTGTAATGTGTTGCCGTTCATGGGGGGATTTGTTCATGATATTTACTTTTTGAATTAGAATTACCTGAGTTCGGTCGTTTTCTTTTCTTTTCTTTACATGATTTCCTTTATTACATCACTGACCGGGTTTTCCACGGGTGAATAAGTCATTCCACATCCTTCTCGGGCGTTTGCTCCGTTTTGCTCTCTCTCTCTCACACACACACACACACACACACACACACACACACACACACACACACACACACACACACACACACACACACACACTTCATGTATATTGTACGGTATGTATGTAGGTATATATATATATATATATATATATATATATATATATATATATATATTAATCCTCTTTTCAGGGAATAAGGTGAGGGCTATTTGTATTACCGGGCCCCGAAGAAGTCCAATTACATCGGTGGATGTTTGAGAGGGACGCCTCCACACGGTGGCACCGATGTAATTGTACCTCTTCACTGTCCGGTAATACAAACATCTCACATCTTATTCCCGGAAAAGAGGACATGGATTGCAGAAGGGCAGCGATAGCTTACATTCCACGCGGTTTAGGGCCAGGCGACCCTTTGGTCACAACAACAACCCTTTGTGGTCAGATTGGGGAATTATTTTTGTGAACGCCAAGCGTTTTTTTTTTTTTTTTCTGATAAGTGAAATTCTTAAAACAGGGGGTTAAGTTTCTGTTGGTCTGTTTATCCGTTACTGGTCGTCGCATCCAGGCCAACAATGTGACCGCAAAGCATTTGTTCCCTTACCCAGCACCCACCCCTCCTCCCACACCACCAGCCATCACACCACACTACCTTGTCCTTACACCTGTCCTCCACCTGCCTCGCTTTCACCTGTACCAAGTGGTGAGTAGTTGTGCCGTGCATCGAGGCTACTTACTGAAGTCTTAATAAAGTTACTGGACGTTATATGGGAGAAGTACACCCTCTAATTGGCTTTGTTTTGAGAGTAATGCTCGGGAAGTAGGCCTGTACTGTGATTGGTTACACACACACACACACACACACACACACACACATACAGAAGGATCGATTAATATATATATATATATATATATATATATATATATATATATATATATATATATACACACACACACACACAGTTGTATGTCTCTCGCAAACATGGGTATTTACTTCGTTGGATGGTAACCATATATCGCAATGACGCCAGGTGGTTTAGTGGGTTAAGCTACTTCAACAGAGTTCAACCCGTAAAGGTATATATCAGAGGAATGGTTGATGTTTATTGCTCACCTAATGCCACTTATGGACAAGTGAGGCTGGTCACCCTCGCCTTAAATGCCGGACTTAATTAGTTTAGTCCCTGGCTCCGACACTCCTGGTAGGGCAAAAAAGGATTGGGTGGTGGATGGATAAAGTACGATAGTGTATATTTTACTGAGCATAACAAAGTACAGTTGTTATGAAGGGTAGGTATGGTTTAGGCCATATGAAATAAAACATGTTGTATGGAGTAGGAATTGCTGGACTGAATATTACGAATTCCATCCGTGTTATCGTTATGATGAGCAGAATGGCAGTAAAATCTTTTATATAAAGCAGTGATGATATAACTGAGCTTAACAGACTGAATCCCTTATACACAGTAGTGACAATATAGCAGCACTACAAGAAATTCTGTTATGTAAAGCACAGCTGATGTAATTGTGCTTAACGATTTTAATCTGTTATATAATCAGAGAACTACAAAATGATCCAGGCCCATATTCATAAAATCTTCATCAGTTCTTAAGATAAACGATTTTCCCTGTCACCAGTTATTGGTAAAACTTTTACACACACACACACACACACACACACACACACACACACACACACACACACACACACACACACACACAGCGTTATGATTCGCCCTAGTCTTGTAGCTCTATCGCGTTAGTAAAAACGCAGATAAACCTAAACACTAATTAAAGTAGGCACAAACGGTCTTATACGCAGAAATATAAATACAAACAAACGGTATTATACGAAAATTCGAAGCAGAAACCAAAGCTCTTACACGTAACTTAAGATAAAGAAGTTTTGTAAATACAGATTGTGTTGTATAATGCAGTAATGACGTAATTGATGTTAACGAACCGCACTAACATCTGCTTCCCCCCCCCCCCGTCTCTGACAGGTAAGGGGAAGATCCCAGTAGCACTCAAAAGTAAAATAATTATAGTTATTATCTCATTTATTTCTGTTATTATTTATGTTATTGCTTCACCTTTTCCATTATAATCTCTTCTTTCACCTACTACCTTCATCATGGATTTCTTTGCTTTTCTTTAACTGTTAAATCTTTCATATTTTCCTGGTGGCCTTCGTGCTTTGGCTTTTACTTTGTCATTATATCTTCTTTTCACTTCTGTTATAATTGATTTCTTTGGTTTTCTTTAACTGTTGTCTTTTTTCATTTCTTTATATTCACAGTTGTCTTTTCCTTTTATTTTGCATTATATATATATATATATATATATATATATATATATATATATATATATATATATATATATATATATATTATTGTGTTTCATCCATCATCATACGTTCCTCGCTCCATCTTTAAGTGGAAAGAAAGGGTGATGATGATGATGATGACGATGATGATTTGACGCCTGCTGGTGTCGTGGATAGAGCACCCCATCGGGAGACACGGATTTGCCACATAAATGAGCTCCATCCCCAAATGGTGACTGGAGATTTTTCGCTGCCGCCATGCCACCAGGGGCAACAGACTGGTCATCCACCCTTACACGTCCAGGGCCATGGCAGCCTGGTTGTTGTATGTACCTTATTCAGCTTCGGGGACGCATCGTGGGGTGAAGGGGGCTAAGGGTGGGTGACATTCCCCCCTCCCCAGTTGTCATTATGAGATCAAAAAATAAAGAAAGAAAGACAGTTGCCTTACAGGATTGGAGGTCGTATTTCAAGTGGATTTGGAGATTTATTAACACTTCTTCCTTACTGCCTTACTGTGCACCCCACACTTCCATATCCCCTTGTATGTTATTCTTTCAAACTGTCAGTATGTAACACCTAGAATAATGTTAAGGTGCAATATGCAAAATAAATAGCTAAGGAAGAGGTGCTGCGAAACCGCCTGTGCCAGCCGGAATTGATCCCGTCCACCGACGTGCTCTTAGAAAGAAAAGGATATGTGTTGGTTGTGATGAATTAGTCAAGCGCAGTAAGAGGGTTTGACACGGCTGACGGGTGCATGACACAACTATGCATGTTTTAGTCAGGTTTTGCAAGTCCTGAAGGGCAGCTGACGCGCAGGACTGAAGGACACGACAACGGTTCTCATGTAGGGGTAACATATAGCAAGGTCTAGTGAGAACCCCTGTAATATGATGACGTCTTATAATTTGTTTTTTTTTTGCTATCCGGTCTTTTTTTTTTCTTTTTCTCGAGAAATTTTTCGAAATGAACTGCAGTATCTAAATCCCACGAATTGGAAAGGTCTCCTAAAGTAAATAAAATACTCTGACAGTCATTAGATGGATATGCAGGGCGTCCTTGCCCCTCAAATGCGAGGTCTGAGGGTGAGCTAGGTTTGCAATTGGAGAGGTGAGAGGAAGGATGGGGCTGGAGTGTATTGGTGTTGTGATGAGGAGAGGTAGGTTAAGATGGTTTGGGGATGTGGAGAAGATTGGGAATGACAATTGGATGCAGGAAGTGAGATGTGTGAATGTTAGGGTTGAGGATGCTAGAGGCAGACCGAAAAAGACCTGGGACGAAGTCATAGACTATGACCTCAGGGATAAGGGACTGAATAAGGAGACTGCCAGAGGTCGAGCAGCATGGAAAGCCACCATTAAGTGACCACGACCGACGCATGCAAGGTTGAAGCCTTTAAAACGAAACAGTAGTAAGCTTCGTAGTACGTCTTCCTCAGCGATTTATTTTGCATATTTCACCTTAATATTCTCTTGAATCGTATGTTATTTATGTCGCTTTAATGTCGGCATAGTTTCAAGCAGTAACATTCAAGAGGATCAATCGCAGAGGAATAGATGTTACGAAATCCCCAGATCAGCTTGGAATACAACCTTTGCATACCGGTGCTTCATGGGAGGAAGCAGGTCAGGCCAGGGACTTAGGATAACACATGCCGGGACATACTAACCCATCACTGTGATAGTGTACGGCACAGGGAGGGATCGAACTGGGATTAGGATGGTTGGTAGGCAAACACTTTACCCACATGACCACCGGAGGCTCTAGAGTTGATGAGATTTTTATGATGTGATGATGTAAAGCGTGATGATGCTAGATGTCATGAGGTTAACAGGTGGTGTGAAGCAGGTGTGGTGAGATTATAAGTGGTGATCAGATTGGTAGGTGATGGGAGACAGGTGTGGTGAGATTATTAGGTGATGAGAGACAGGTGTGATGAGATTATTAGCTGATGAATTAGAGACAGGTGTGGTTGAGAGTAATTATGAGGTGATGAGAGGCAGGTGTGACGAGAGTATTAGGTGATGAGAAACAGGTGTGATGAGAGAAGTGTGATAAGATTTTAAGGTATGATATTACCACGTGATGAATCAGACAGGTGCGCTGAGGTAATACGGCGATAAGATACAAGTGTGATGAAATTATTGGGTGATGAGGGGCAGGTGGGATTATATTATTAGGTGATGATAATGATGATGTTAAGGTACAAGTGTGGTGGGATTGTTAAATGGTAAGATACGCGTCATAATGCTTAGTGATGAGGGACAAATGTGGTGAGGTTAATGGGTGATGAAATTATCTAAGTGATTACATAATTAGGTGATGAAAGACAGGTGTGATGAGATAATTAGGTGATGAGAGGCAGGTGTGATGGGATAATTAGGTGATGACAGGTGTGATGAGATAATTAGGTGATGAGACAGGTGTGATGAGATTATTGAGTGATGAGATAATTAGGTGATGAGAGACGGGTGTGATGAGAGACAGATGCCATGAGATTATTGGGTAGTGGGAGACAGGTGTGATGAGGTAATTAGGTGATGTGACAGGTGTGATGAGGTAATTAGGCGATAAGATCCAAGTGTGATGAGATTACTGGATGATGAGATGTGATGAGATTGTTGGTTGATAAGAGGAAGATGTGATGAGATAATTAGGTGATAAGATCGAGGTGTGATGAGATTGCGAGGTGTGCTGATAGGGCAGGTGAGAGTAGGTGAGGTGATGCAGTAATTACCTAGGTGGCGGAAGAGTGGCGATGGGGGTGACATTACCCTGTGACGTCACGCAGGGGACACCTCTGATTGGTGGAGGCCGCAGGTGAGGATGGTTGCCCCGGCGACGGTGTGTGGCGGTGGTGGAGGGGAGGAGAAGGAGAGGGAAGGAGAAGAAGGAAGTGAAAGGAAAGAAAGTTGGAGAGGAGAAGGAGTGGGAGAGGAGGTGGAAACAGAAGGAAGTGGGGTAACATGAAGTAAGGGAGGAAGTGAAGGAAGGAAAAGAAGGAGGTGAGGAAGGAAGAAGGGAAGGAAAGGAAGAAGGAAGTGAGGGAGGAGAAGGAAAGGAAAGAGGGAAGCGGGAGAGGGGGATGAGGATTGAGGAGAAGGAAGTGGGAGAGAAGGAGAGGGAAGAAGACGGAAGTGGGGGAGGGAGAAGAAGGAGATGGAAGAAGCAAGTGGAGAATGAGGAGAGGAAATAGAAGGACATGGGGGAGGAGAGGAAAGGAGAAGAAGGAAGTAAGAGAGAGAGAGAGAGAGAGTAATGGGGGAGGAGAGGAGAGAGAGAAGGAGAAAATGACATGGAGAACGAGAGGAAAAAAGTAGAAAGGAAAGAAGGAGGAGGAGAGGGAAAGAGAAGAAGAAAGTGGAGGAGGAGAGGAAAGGGAAGGAGAAAGATGTGAGAAAGGAGGGGAAGGAAGAAGAGTGATATGGGGGAAAAAAGAAGGAGGCGAGGGAAGAAGTGCTGAAGATGATGATAATGGTGCAGATGATGATGATGATAATGATGCAGATGATGATGATAATGGTGCAGATGATGATGATGATGATAATGGTGCAGATGATGATGATGATGATAATGGTGCAGATGATGATGATGATAATGGTGCAGATGATGATGATGATAATGGTGACGATGATGATGATGATAATGGTGCAGATGATGATAATGGTGCAGATGGTGAAGATGATGATATTGGTGCAGATGGTGAAGATGATGATAATGGTGACGATGGTGAAGATGACAATGGTTCAGATGATGATGATGATAATGATGCAGATGGTGAAGATGATTAGGGCTGAACAAAATAATAGCCAATATGTTCAGTCTCTAGCAATTTTAAAAAAGCAGAAAGAAGGAAAGGAAAAGCAAAAATATCCTGAGAAGCGAATTGGAATATTAAACAGCTAACTCGGCCGCCATCACCATGTTAAACCACACCGGTGTTCGTGTCGTGCCCCGCTGACGTGGAGGGAGAGAGAGAGAGAGATGTGTTGGGGATACAAAGGTGAATTTTTGAACAAGTATGGGAGAGAGAGGGGGGGGGGTGGAGGGGAATAGAAAGGTGAATGTGTGAACAAGTATGAGAGAGAGAGAGAGAGAGAGAGAGAGAGAGTAATCATCTTGAAGTCGTCTCGTGCAGCAAACAGGAGTAGACGTTTGGAGTGGTGACTGGCTGGCTCTTGGTAGGTAAAGGTCGTACTCCAAATTGCGTAAGAGACTTCGTAACACTTCTTCCTTAGCTATTCATTTTACACCTTAATATTCTCTTGTATGTTGATTATATCGTTGTAATATGTTCGTACTTTGCATCGGTAGCACTAATACTGGATGCAATGTGGTAAGTAAATCGCTAAAGAGGAGGTGTTGAGAAATCTCCACAACCACTGACAGTATGGCGTAAAATGGGGTGGCCACTTGCTCAACAGTGTCTCGAAGCCCAGATGATGATTATTATTATTATTATTATTATTATTATTATTATTATTTTAAGATCACCATTTTCCTGTGAGGTGGTGTGGGAGTAGCAGCCATGACTTCCTTCACCACTTATACTTGAATTTCGTTTGTATCTGTTACAGGGAATTTATGTAACCAGTGATTTCATGAAATCCCAAGTGAATTCGTGAAATGAGTTTAAATTAGGATGGGTTAATGAAGGTTAGGTTAATTTAGGCTGCGGTTAGGTTAGACTGGGAGAATCTAAGTTAAGTGTAGGTTGGGTTAAGCTAGGTTAGTTAGGTTAATTTAATTTAATTTAAATGTACGCTTAACGTAACTTAGCGTTCATCCAAATTATCGTAACCTAACCTAACCTAAACTTAACCTAGATTTTCCCAGCCTAACCTAATTTAATCTAAATTAACCTAACCTTAATTAACACATCTTAAACTCATTCCACGAATTCACTTGTGATTTCATGAAATCACTGGTTACACAAATTCCCAGTAACGTATCCTAGGCTATTACTGTCCAGCGTCATTTTGTAGATGTAAAGATGGATTTTTTTTTCTTTTTGGTTCGGGAATAATTAGATCTTCTAATATACTACAGCACTAGCCGTGTGTCTATATGGTCTAAGTGTGTGTGTGTGTGTGTGTGTCTGTGTCTGTGTATTTTGGGCAGCCAAAACTACACATTCAAATCGCATCAAAATTGGCACAAAAATCGTAAAAAATTCGCTGATGTGAAAAAAACTTGGTCCCATCACGATTGAAAAACTTTTACTATATTTAATGAGCGATCACATTTTGACCAAAAAACGCCGCTCCCGGCGCCCGGCATAGGATCTCCGTAGAATTTTTTGCCCATAGCTACAACTGAAATATACTACAGCAGTAGCCATGTGTCTGTGTATGTATTTCGGACTTGCGTTCGGACAATTTGGGTCCCATTCCCGAAGCTGCAAATAACACGATTAGTTGGTTAGCTGCAAAAAATCAAAGTGACCGCACTAGACTAGAACACCACATAAACGTGACTCGGATTACCTGAAATGATTGCAACGCGTGCGCGAGGCGCAAGGAAACGAGTGAGAAGCACGAGGAAACGAGACGAGAAAGGGAGTGCAGCGCGAGAGCCCTCCGCAGGAGGAAGTGCGAGGGGCCCGAAAGGCCCACGAGCACTTGTTTATTCACTAAGAAAGTAGAATAAAATAAAAGATACAGTGTTATGATTAAACGTACAGTATACACCAAGAGCATCACAGTATTGTACAGTTTTTGCTTTGCATTTCCTGTTTTCAGAGCAGCATTTATTCTTTTTTTGGTGAAATAGTAACAGTTTTGTTGGGCTAGTAGTTTTTGCCTGTAAACAGTCCTAGTGGCTTGAGGAGGAAGAGGAGGAGGGAAGAAGGAAGATAATGTTCGTGAAATGGTTAAAGGAGGGGACGAAAGTAAATGATGATGTGGTAATAAGAAGAAGTGAAGGAGGAGAGAAAAGGTTTCAGTGGAGGAGGCGAAGAAAGGAAGAGAAGATCTGGTAGGAGGAGGTGGAGGAGGAAGAGACGACTCAAGGAAGGGTGAAGTGGCAGATGATGGGGAGGTGTGAGGTAATGGAGAAGTTTGTTTGTGGGAGTCACTGCTGAATGGCCGAGGAGCCGTGTAAGGGAAGAAGGGGCACGGGGAGTAGTGATGATGATGAGGAGGATGGTGATGGAGTTCGTGGTGGTAGTTTATTTTAATGATGATGATGATGATGATTATACTGATGATCATGACATTGATGGTGGTGGTGATGATGATTGCAGTGGTGGTACTGATGGTGATGATTATACTGATGATCATCATGACACCGATGGTGGTGGTGATGATGATTGTAGTTGTGGTACTGATGATGATGATCATCATCATGACAGCGATGATGGTGGTGATGATGATTGTGGTGGTGGTAGTGCTGCTGCTGCTGATGATGATGATGAAGATGATGATGATGATTATAATAATAATTATGATCATCATGATAGCGATGATGGTGATGGTTGTGGTGGTAGTGCTGATGAGGATGAGGATGGTGATGATGATTATAGTGATTATGATGATCATGACAATAATGATGGTGATGATAATTGTGGCGGTGGTACTATTGATGATGCTGGTGCTGATGATTTTAGTGATAATAATGACCACGACGGCGATGATGGGGATTGTGGTGGTGGTACTGATGATGCCGATGGTGTTGATACTAATGGTGGTGTTTGTGTCAGAATCTTAATAATGATGATGACAGTTGTTGTTAATGATATGATAATGATGATGATGATGATGATAGTCGTGTGATGATTACGAAAATGACGGAGATGATGGTGATAATGATGATGGTGATGATTGATGTTGATGATTGTGATCATAACGATGGTGGTGGTCATAATTCGCTTAGTGCTGCTGCTGCTGCTGCTGCTGTTGATGATAGTGATGATGATGATGATGGACAGCAGTACATAGGGACTGTGATAATGTGTGGACATAACAAGATAGTGTGATAGGAGAGAGAGAGAGAGAGACGTACGGATGAGAAGCAGTACGAGCAGAAGCGTGAAGAAAACGAAACAAACGTGCCGTATATTAAGACACAGGACACTGAACCATTTATAGGACTTTATATCAGTCAGTCACGTCCAGAGCACCAACAGAATACAAACCAAATGTAACCCCTTGAATTTGTTGACGTATTATAAAGGTGATTCTTGCCGCTTCCAGGCGGTTTTATTGAACTTACGAAAGGCGTGTGGCTGTGAATGGGCTAATGATGGCTGTTTCTAACTCCTCTAGTTTCAAGAGTCTCCCTTGACGTGGACAAACTATTTTGGAGATAGTGAGAATACAGCAAGAATATCATTGGATTGAAAAGGGTAATTTAGTAGTAGTTGAAATAATATAGTGTTCCGTTGTCTTTTTTGTTGTTCTCAAAGTTTACTTAACCCTCTCGTTGTTGAGACATCTTTGGTATCCTCTGCCTGCTAGCGCCAGATGATAATATTCAGCTAAGGAGTGTGTCTCGTTATATTTTAGTGTCTTGTTATATTTTGATCTTGCTAACTCCAAGCGATTTCCTTCACTTTAAGAGAGTCATTGAGAACTGGAGGGGAGATCTACGAAGAGCCGGTCAGTCTGTTCACGTTACATGTTGGTATATGTGAGGGTGATGTGTTGACCACTGGACTCCACCACACCCATTGGTTTATTAGGGGACAGGTTTACAGGTGAGGCGGTGTGCTGTATGTGTGGTAGTTATAGGTGTGATGGTTAAAGGGGTGATAGTTATAGGTGTGGTGGTTACTGGTGTGGTAGTTATAGGTGTGGTGATAATTGGTGTGGTAGTTATAGGTGTGGTGGGTATGGTGATATGTTAAGTAGGTACCACTAGATTGAACCACACCCACTAGTCTTGTTGGGGGCAGATGTGTATGGGTACGGTAGGAGTGGTAGATATAGATGTGGTATTTATACGTGGTGTAGCGTGGTAGTTATAGACGTGGTATTTGCAGGTGGTATAGGTAAGATAGTTATAGGTGTGGTATTCCTAGGCTGTGTGTGGTAGTGCTAGGTGGTGTAGGTGTGGTATAGTGTAGTGTGGTAGTTATAGGTGTAGTATTTATAGGAGGTGTAGGTTTGGTAAAGGTGGTGTGGGTGTGGTATTTACAGGTGATGCAGGAGTGGTAGTTACATGTATGGTGTTTATAAGTGGTGTAGGTGTGGTAGTTGTAGGCGTGGTATTTATAGGTGGTGTACTGTAGGTGTGATATTAATTGGTGGTGTTGGTGTGGTATTTATAGGTGGTGTAGGTGTGGTATTTATAGGTGGTGTAGGTGTGGTATTTATAGGTGGTGTAGGTGTGGTATTTATAGGTGGTGTAGGTGTGGTATTTAAAGGTGGTGTAGGTGTGGTATTTATAGGTGGTGTAGGTGTGGTATTTATAGGTGGTGTAGGTGTGGTATTTATAGGTGGTGTAGGTGTGGTATTTATAGGTGGTGTAGGTGTGGTATTTATAGGTGGTGTAGGTGTGGTATTTATAGGTGGTGTAGGTGTGGTATTTATAGGTGGTGTAGGTGTGGTATTTATAGGTGGTGTAGGTGTGGTATTTATTGGTGGTGTAGGTGTGGTATTTATTGGTGGTGTAGGTGTGGTATTTATAGGTGGTGTAGGTGTGGTATTTATTGGTGGTGTAGGTGTGGTATTTATAGGTGGTGTAGATATGGTATTTATAGGTAATTTGTGTGATAGCTGGGTCGATATTTACAGGTGTGGTAATGGCAGGTGTGACTATCGTAATTACAGCTGATATTGGAGTGGGTTATGCTACCACCTGACGGAACTGCACCATTCTTACCACCTGAATACTAAACCACTGCAGGACATCGCATAAGCCTTAGTTCTGTGGTAGGCATGAGACTCCTTGGTTACTAGTCTTAGCGATCTTCTCATCTGTCTACTCTTGCGCGGTGTACTTATAAGAGATTTTTCGTTCTTTTCGTATTTCAGTGGCGGAATAAGACCGGCTCAGCATCCTTTCGATTGCACTTCTTTGTGACTAGTATCATATTGTATTGTATCTCTTGTTATAGCTCAGTATGCAAGACAGATAGGGGCCGATTTTAAAGAGTGAAAGTGAAGGGAGTATAGTTATAGGTGTGTGTGTGTGTGTGTGTGTGTGTGTGTGTGTGTGTGTGTGTGGGATGTGGTGGTGACTCAGCCCATAGTGTCAACATAACTCTCTCTCTCTCTCTCTCTCTCTCTCTCTCTCTCTCTCTCTCTCTCTCTCTCTCTCTCTCTCTCTCTCTCTCGTATTAAAAACTTCGAACACAAAAATATGTGTATATTTTTGTGTAATGAGTAATATGTTGCATGTAAGGTGGTAGTGTTGCTGTGGTAGTGTGGTGTGAGGTGTGGGTAGGATACTAATTTGATGTGGCAGTTGTGTGGTAGGAAATTAGTTTCACTTGGTAGTTGTGTGGTGCGAGATAGGAAATTAACTGTGTCATGGTGGAAACAAGTATTCTGGCAGTTTATTCCAGCTAACGCCAGATGATTTCAGTCAGCTGAGAGTGAGTCATAGCAACCTGAAAGTGTACATCGTTACCCTTAATCGTCTCATCGTTGGATTAACTCTAGATCTGAGGGAATGCCAGACGATTGTGTGGAAATGTGTCCAAGGAGCCTGATAATGCACACCAGAAATGTTTTATGTATACTTTTGTTCAGAATCGACGGAGTGACCTTCTGACAGGTGTATGTTAAACGCATGTACTGTATTGATGCTTTATATATATATATATATATATATATATATATATATATATATATATATATATATATATATATATATATATATTGCCAGACGCCTCAATCCCGTTTGGGGTGGCCACAAACAAATCGCCTCCCAAGTCGCCCTGTCCCCCGCCATTTCACTGCCCTGCTTCCAACTCACGCACCCCGCTCTCATATACCTCTCCACCCCATCCCTCCATCTCATCCTCGGCCTCCCCCTCCCTCTTCCCCCCTCCACCTCACATACACTCTCTTCGTCAGTCTTTCACCCTCCATCCTCTCCACATGGCCAAATCACCTCAGTGTGTTTCTCATAACGCTTCCTATCACATCCACATCCACACCACAACGCTCCTTTATATCCTCATTCGTCAGCCTGTCTCTCCACGTGACTCCACAGGCTCCTCTCAAATAACTCATTTCCACTGCTCTCACTCTTGACTTGTGTCCTTCCAACAATGTCCAAGCTTCACTTCCGTACGTTAGAGTTGGTATCACAATACTGTCATGTAGTAACTTTTTCACTTCCATGCTCACTTCCCTGTTTCTTATCACTGCTTTCAAAGAACCAGCAACCTTTCTTCCCTGCTGTACCCTTTCAAGCACTTCACCCTCCAAACCTCCATCCTTACTCATCACACTACCCAAGTACTTAAACGTACTCACATTTTCCAATTCCTCACCATCCAACCTCGCTGTACATTCACTAACTTCACCTCTCTCAAAGACCATCACTTTACTCTTCCCTACATTCACCTTTAGATTCCGTTTCTTACACACTCTCTCAAACTCATCCACCAAGCCTTGCAGCTCCCCTTCGTCTTCACTCAACAACACAGTATCATCTGCAAACAACAGTACAGGGAGTTTCCAAACTCTATGCTCTCTCACAAGGGCCACTCCAACATCCACTACCCTACCTTGTACCTCTTTTATTACCCCATCCATGTACAGATTGAACAACCATGGAGACATGACACATCCCTGTTTCAAACCAACTTTCAAAGAGAAAAATTCACTTAGTTCACCATCCACACGCACTGCAGCCTTCGCACCATCGTACATACTCTTCACAGCATTCAACAACTTCCCATCTACTCCATATATTCTTAACACTTGTCTATCCACCCTGTCATATGCTTTCTCCAAATCCATGAAAGCTGCATACAACTTCTTTCCCTTCTCTAGAAACTTTTCCACTAAATATCTAAGAATGAATATCTGATCTACACAACCTCTTCCCTTCCTAAAGCCTCCCTGTTCTTCTCCAACTAATTTCTCTGTTCTTTCTCTAACTCTGTCTATAAGTATCCTACCATACACTTTTCCTATTATACTAAGAAGACAAATGCCCCTGTGATTACCACACACTTCTTTTTCCCCTTTCCCTTTGTACAAGGGAATAATTATACCTGTCTTCCAATCCTCCGGGACTCTACCTTCCTCCCAGGCCAATCTGCACATCTTCCACATCCATTCTACTACTATCTCTCCCCCATGCTTCAGCATTTCACCACACACTCCATCAATTCCTGGGGCTTTTCCCGATTTAACTTTCTTCATTGCTTCCACAACTTCTATCCTACTGATTTCTTCCTGCCTTCTCACCTCCCTCCTTCTCCCAGCCATTCCCCAGCCACTTATACTCGCATTACTTCCATCCTCTACGTTCAACAATTCCTTAAAGTGTTCTCTCCATCTGCTCACTTTTTCTCCCTTCTCCACTAGTAATCTACCATTTTTATCTTTCACTCCCCTGCTAACTTCACTTCCAACCTGTCTTACTCTTTTCACTTCTCTCCAGAACATTTTCTTACAGTCCCTCCACTTTACACTCAGATTCCTTCCAAATTCCTCATCCACCCTCTTCTTACTCTCTCTTACTAATCTTTTCACCTCTCTCTTTCTTTCCACATATAACTCTCTCTTCCACCTCTCAACTTCTTCCACGCCCCTATTTCTCATCCATTCATTGTATGCTTTCTTCTTTTGTGCCACAGCCTGTTTCACCTCTTCAGTCCACCACGCTGTTCCTTGCACCCCCCTCCGTCTTCTCTTTCTTCCACACACCACATCACATGCTGCACATATTTCTTCTGTAAATATCTTACACACACCTTCCACGTCTCCCATCTGCTCCAATTCATATTTGCCCAATCGTTCCTCCACTTCTCTCTTATACTCTGCCTTTTTCTCATCCTCTTGTAACCTTTCCACTCTCCTTGCAACTACTCCTTCCTCTCGTCTTTCCCTTCTTCTATTCCTCCATCTTACTTGCATTCTAATTCTGGCCACCACCAAGTAGTGGTCAGAAAGTCCACTCCCCCAACCTCTATACACTCTTGCATCCTTTACACATCTTCGCATCCTTTCATCCACACACACATAATCAATCATTGCCTTCCTTTCATTCAGTTCACCACCCACCCTTCTCATCACTCGCCATGTATACCTGTGGATCATTTTATGCCTGAAGAGGGTATTGGCTATCACCAACCCCCTCCCAGCACAAATGTCCACTAACGCACTCCCATTCTCATCTATCTCAGCAGGCACACCCCACTCACCAACTATTCCATCCACCTTCACATTCCCAACTTTACCATTCATATCACCAATCAAAAACACTCTCTCATTCCTTCCAAACTTTTCCATGCACACTTCCACATTTGTCCAGAACTCTTCTCTCACTCTTCTACCACGATCTTGCGTTGGCGCATACACACACACAATCGCCCACATTTGTGTTCCAACTTTCAACTTTACCCACACAATCCTTGACCCAACTGATCCATACTGTCTTATGCTCTTCTTCCATCTTTTACTCACAACTATACATACTCCTTCCTTTGCCCTCTCATTCTCACCTACTCCTGCACATATACCCCATCCATACTCCCATTCTCTCACACTTTCTCCTCTCCATTTTGTTTCAGTTATTCCACATACATCCACTTTTGCACCCTCAAGCACCTGGACAATCTCTCTCTCTTTCACCTCATCATTTGCTCCTCTTACATTCCATGTACTCATTACCAAGTCCTTTGTCCGGTCCTGGGTCGTCATCGTTTGGTCAGTCCTTGTCCGAGGCTTCTTGTTTGTTTTTTTAGTTAGTTGTTTTCCAGGGAGGGGCACTAACCCTCCGCCAACCCTTTTAGTCGCCTTTTACGACAAGCAGGGATACTGGGGGAGTATTCTTGAAAACCCCCCTACCCCAGGGGGTATATATATATATATATATATATATATATATAGATAGATAGATAGATATATATATATATATATATATATATATATATATATATATACACACACACACACACACACACACAAATGGTTAGGGTTTTGAGGTGGAGTCAGGATTCTGGGGGCCTGAATGATGTGTGAAGGACTGTTTGGCACATTTCATGTGGCATGCTGTTTATAGAACTCCCATGTACAGTATATGTTTTCCTTGTTTCAGGATCCCACCTCACTTTTAGTGGAAATAAGGGTTTTGATGATGGTGGTGGTGATTGTACAACAGCAACACCACCACCACACTGTAACATATTATTCATTTAACAAAAATCTAAATGCCATTTTTGTGGTGTTCTCCTTTGATCAGGGATGCTGCTGTCGTCGGAGATCCGGGATGAAAACTGATGAAAAGTTGCCATTTTTAGCACTATGAGCCCGTGTGTGTGTGTGTGTGTGCGTGTGTGTGTGTGTGTGTGTGTGTGTGTGTGTGTGTGTGTGTGTGTGTGTGTCTGTGTGTAGAGAGACTGAAGTAAGAGATTAAAATTAATGTGTTTTGAACCTCTCCACCAAATACCAAGGTCACATACTTCCACTGCACTACACTAGGCACACCGCTGTAGTGTTGATGCCAATCGGTCTCGCATGGGCTTAGGACGCTGCCTATCACCTTTTCCTTACCGATATATTTTGATTAGCACACCTCAGTATTAGCTTGCACGGAATTTTATCTTCTTTATATTATGACTTCATTATACTCCATGTCTTCTTTATATTGACATCTACGGTATCTCTTCACCTAGGCTGCTTCCCCCAAAGAAATAACCCAAAGGAATATATCAAGGGACAAGGCACCAAAAAAACTACTAAGACAGTGAGCCTCTTTGGGTGTGTATTCTCTGTAGTTTAGCAGACTATCAGCCCCTTAGTTTTTAGCACATTAGCACAGTACACCTTGCCTCCACCGTGTGCGATGGTTACGCGTATGTTTTTAATACAAAGATAGATTCCATGCCTACCATACACGAGAAACGTAAAGTATCTTTTCACTACTAATATAGGTTACTTAAGCACCGTACAAGAGACCGCTATACGCAAAAATTAAAAAGAAGAGCGTTAGGAAGCCTCAATAATCGACGAATATATGGGCCAGTTTTAGAGAATACGGGTAATGGTGGTATCTTGCAACTGTAACTTAGGCTGCCGATTATCCACCATCTGGGGAGGAGTGAAGTGTTTTTCAAGCCTAAAGGATGTCTTGATTATTTACACCGTGCCTGTCAACGCCGTAAATTTATCCATCTGTTTACACCGTCCCTGTCAACGCCGTAAATACTGTATAGCCGTCTGTTTACACCGTCCCTGTCAACGCCGTAAATATGGCCATCTGTTTACACCGTCCTGTCAACGCCGTAAATATAGCCATCCGTTTACACCGTCCCTATCAACTCCGTAAATATAGCCATCTGTTTACACCGTCCCTGTCTACGCTTAAGTATAGCCATCTGTTTACACCGTCCCTGTCAACGCTTATATAGCCATCTCTTGTACTGTTTGTCTCGTCGCGGTTACATTCAACTCACTGGCCCGTCTCCTGGCTGGTGTAGGGGTCCTCGTAGCACCCGTCCCTTAGCGATTTATTTTGCGCACCACATGGTAACATTGTCGTTTATGATATTTAACATGACCGTATTCTGGTTGGTATAGGAGCCCTCGGAAGTTCGTAACACCTGTCCCTTAGCGATGTGTCTTACGTAATACATCTTAACATTGTCTTCAGTGCTATTTATACTTATCATAGAGACCATTTTCAGCAGTAACATACAAGACTATATTAAGGTATAAAGTGTAGAATAAATAGCTACGGAAGCGTTGTCACGAAATCTCCAAAGCCAGTGAAATAGGACATAGTGTTTTTTGTTGGTGTGCACCCATCTCGTACTTGCCAGTCTCTCGTCAACCCCTTCACCACGATGACATACTGTTTATTTCATTCTTTCTCCCTCCAGACGATTTTATTCAGCTTATGAGGGACTTGAAAATGAAGGGGCTTGATTTATCCTTCATTACCCCTTCCATATGTGTAAGAAAATCACCTGGATGTAGCATGAACGACCTGTAAAATACGTCATCGGGTGGAAGGGGTTTCTTTAGAGATTTCGTAACACCTCTTTCGTAGCGATTTATTCTGCACACGACACCTCAATATGCTCATGTATATTATTGATGCAGCCTGTGTTGATGTTAAAGATGATGATATAAGCTGCCTACAAGAGAATGTCAGGGTGTAGGAGTAAATCGCAACGGAAGAGGCGCTACGAGGTCTGTCAGGCCGCATAAGGACAGCGCATAATCATTTCACGTTTCTATATATATATTTTTTTTTTAAGGTTTGGCTTGTCCTTTGAGCCACTGGTGACGTCACTGTTCCAATAATATCCCTCAGACGACATGATGCATCCAACCTTACCTTTGTGTGATGGTGGTGTGGTAGTGGTGTGGTAGGGACCGGTGCATCCAACCTTACCTGTGTGTGGTGGATGTGGTGGTGGTGTGGTAGTGGTGTGGTTGGGACTACTTATGTGTGGAGGGTGTGGTAATGGTGTGGTAGTGGTTTAGTAGGTATGGTAGGGACTAGACACAAAGCACTATACATAATATGTACGTTGATGTTGTGGTAGTTCTGGGGTCGAACGTTTGGTAGACATGTGGTAGGTATGGTAGTAGGTATGGAAGACGGTAGATCAGTGATAAATGGTAGTTGTATGATCAAACGTTTGGTTATAGGTAGAGGTGTGGCAGTGTAGTGGCATTTGTGAGGACAGTGTGGTAGTTATGGTAGGGAGGGACTAGACAGGAACCACTCTGTATGTAAAGGTGTGGTAGGTTGAACATTTGGTAGACTTAGCAAGATTTGTGGTAGGTATGTGGTTGTGTGAAATAGAGGTATGGTTGTGGTGGTTGTGTGGTAGAGTGTGAGGTATAGGTATGGTAGTATAGTGATGTGTGGACAGTGTGACAGTGGTGTGGTAGCGGTGTGGTAGGGAGGAACTAGACAGGAACCACTCTGCATATAAGGTCCCTTCTCCCCCACCTCCTTATGTGGGCCTTCACTGATGAGGCAGGGGGGAGGGGAGGGGAAAGGGTGGGTGGAGGGGGAGAGGGGAGGGGTGGAGGGGGAGGGATGGGAGTGGGGAGATGGGGAAAGGTAGAAGATAGAGTGGGAAGAACAAATGAGAGAGAGAGAGAGAGAGAATTATAGTAGGAAAGATTGAATGAACGAACGAAATGTGTGTGTGTGTGTGTGTGTGTGTGTGTGTGTGTGTGTGTGTGTGTGTGTGTGTGTGTGTGTGTGTGTGTGTGTGTGTGTGTGATCCAGCACAAACACACTCCACCCTTACAACCTCCCCCTCCCCCTTCCCGTTCCCCCCTTCCCCCTCCCTCATTCCCCCCCTATCCCCACCCCCTTCATCTACCACTACCACAACCACACCCACCCTCACCAGAGAGAGAGAGAGAGAAAGAGAGCGAGAGAGTTAAACAAAGGTGGTAAAACAAAAAAAGAGTAAGCGAACTGAATGATGCAGAAGGATCCAGCATTCAGCACACACACACACACACACACACACACACACACACACACACACACACACACACACACACACACACACGTCAATAAAATCACAGGGAGAGAAAAACGAGGTCCATCTGTACTCTCCCTTCTCTCCTTTCATCTTGTTTCCTCCCTTTCTCTCTTTCCTTCCTTTCCTTGCGCCTTTTTTCTCTCCCATCTCTACATTCTCCTTTCCTCCCTCCTTTTATCTTCTTTTCTCCCTTTCTCTCTCCATTCTTTCATTGCCTCCTGTCTCCCTTCCATCTCAACTCCCTCTTTTTCCTCCCTCCTTGTATCTCCTTCCATCCTTACCCTTTTCTCCTCTTCTTTTCTCCTCTCCCTTCCTCCCACCACCTTCTCTTTATTTTTGTCTTTCCCTTTCTCTCTATCTCCCCTCTCCATTCCTCCTCTACCCAGCCTCTCCCTTCCCTCTTTCCCCTCTCTCCCGTAACCCCATTCCCTTTTCTCTCCATCTCTCCCCTCCCTTCCTCCTCTTCTCCCCCCGGCCCCCCCTCCCCATTTGCTCCTTTTCTGTCAACTCTCTCCCCTCCCTCCCCTCTTTTTCTCTCCCTGTCTTGCATTCTCACTGTCCTAACTCACTCCCTGTCCCCACTCTGTTTTGTTCTCTCCCCCATCTCCCCGTTACTCTCCTTTCTCTCCCTATCCCCCTCCCATTTTTTTTTCTCCCTGTTCCCCTCCCTTTTCCATTCCCTCCTCCCCACTCCTTCCCTCAGTTTCCTCCCCTTCCCGTCGTTTTCTCTCCCCACTCTATTTCTCCTCCCCTTTTGGTGTGTTTCTCTCCCCACTCACTCCCTGTCCTCCCTCTCTCCTTTGCCCTCTTTCCCCTCCCTCACCACCTCGCTCCCTCTGTGTGCCTCTCCCCTCACCGTTTTATTCGCTCACTCTTCCCTCACCCCTTTTGCTCTTTCTCTCAAATTCCCCTTTTCCACTCATCCTCCCCTCTCCCCTTTGTTCTCTTTCTCTCCCTCTCCCCTTTGCTTTCTTTTTCTCCCCTCTCCCCTTTGCTCTCTTTCTCCTCTCTTCTCTCTCTTCTCTTCCCTCCCCTTTTGCTCTCATTTTCTCTCCTCTTCCTATTTCTCTCTTTTTCTTCTCCCATTTATTTCCATTCTCTGCCTTTTCCCAGTTACTTTATTTCTCTTCTCCCTTTTGTTCATTCTCTCCCCTCCCCTTTTTGCTGTCTTTCTCTCTCCCCCTTCCCTTTTGCTCTCCTCCTCTCCCCACTGCCTCTCTGTCGCCTTCCCTTTCACTCATGCTGTCCCCACTCTCTGCGTGTCCCGTCTCCCTTTCGCACCTCCTCACCCCACTCAGCCTGTCCCATCGCCCATTCACTCTCTCCCCACTCTGCCTGCCCCATCTCCCTTTCAGTCTCTTTTTCTCCCCACACTGTCTGTTCCATCTCCCTTTCGCTCTTTTCTCTTCCCACTCTCTCCCTGTCTCTTCTCTCGTTCGCTTCCTCCTCTCCCCACCCCCTCCCCGCCACTCTGCCGTGCCGCCTCCGTGTCACTAGTTCTGAGAGCTGTCCGGGCCAGCCTCCCTCTGACAAGGACATGAGGGCTTGCTCGATGGGGAGAGGGGAAGGAGAGGGGAGGGTAGAGGGAGGGGGAGGAAGGGTGGAATGAGAAGAGAGACGAAGGATGATGATGAGGGTGAAGAGAAGGAAGGGGGAGAAAAAGGTTGAGGTGAGCAGAGACGGGGGAGGAAGGTTGCGGTTAGAGTAAGGGGGACAGGAAGAAGGAGGGGGAGGCAAGGAAAGGGGAGAGGGGAGGGGGGAGAAAAGGACTGGGATGAGGAGAGAGACGGGGGGAGAAGGAAAAAGGTTGGGGTTAGGGTAGGGGAGAGAGGAGAGGAGGGCAGTAGGGGGCAGCTGGGGATAGAGGGGAGTAAAGGTTTGTGTTGGGGATGGGTGAAAGAAGAGTGGGAGGGGTGGGGGCAACAAGATGGGATGAAGAGGTGTGGGGGGGGGGAGGGAAGAGACGGAATAGATGGAAAGAGAGGAGAAAAAGAGAACGTTTGGCTGAGAAGAGGAGGAACGTTACTCTTCCCTTCAGTAGGATAATGTAAAATAGAATATGGTTTCCTTTCATCCTCTCTTACGAAAACTTAATGACAGCTTTTCTATACTGCATGCTGGTCCTTCTCACTATTTCCTGCCGACATCTGCTGGAGGTTTTGGTGATTGAAGTCCGCCTGCTTTGCTATCCGTTTCTTTGACTCACATAACAGCTACGGTAGTTATGTATCTAAGTGCACCGAAGACAACATTGAGGCTGTTGCTATTTGATTTCTTTTTTTTTTCTTTTTTCTTTTTTTACTAAGGTGGAAAGAGAGAGGAAATGAGGAGGGGAGTGAAGGTGTGTGGGAGAAGAGAGGGAGAGAGGAAGAGGAAATGGAGGGAGAGAAGAGTCAGGAAAAAGATGGCGAAAAGCGGGGAGAGAGATTTGGTGGGGGGGAAGAGGAGAGTAGGGAAAGAGGGAAGCTGAGCTGAAGAGGGGAGAGAGACAGACTGAGGGAGAGGAGAATGTTCGAAAAAGAGCGAGAGGAGGAGAGAGCGGAGAGAGAGATGGGGGTTGGGGGTGGAGAGAAAGGGGGGGGTGTTATTGAGACACAGACAGACAGAAAGAAGCTAGAGTTAGTGGGGAGAGAAGTTCAAAGGCTCCCTCCCTGGCCGCCTCTCCCTCCGGCGAGACATCTCCAGGGAAACGAGAAAGAGAGAGAGACTGAGACAGAGACAGAGAGACTGGGAAACCGTTTATATAAGTTTGAATACGCTTAAGACAAACATTGTGTAGTGTATATATATATATATATATATATATATATATATATATATATATATATATATATATATATATATATATATACACTCTCTCTCTATACACCGTACAGTGTATAAGAGAGGGAGAGAGAGAAATGACTGGTATTGACGGGGTATTGGAAGAAGTGTAGGAGGAGAGGGGGAAGGGGGTAGGAGGGAGAGATTGCGGAGAGAAAAGGGAGAAAGAGGGAGGGGGAGGGATAGTGGGAGGGAAGACGTAATGAGTGGGAGGAAATGGTGATAAAAATAGGTGATAAAGGATTGATTATGAAGGAAGTGTGAGTGTTTGAGAGTAGTTGTGTTTGTCTTAAAAGAAAGGAGGCTTGGATAGCGTGTTCTTATGCACCTCATAGCATTAGATATCATTGTCATAGTCTTAAGTACCATTAGGTCTGCTGATGCTTGTTTTCCTCTACTCCTTATCTCTCTCGCTCTCTCTCTCGTATGTTTGTGCGTGGCTGCTTGACCTTACCTATCCTCTCCTTTCTTAATGTTCCCTCTTCCTTCCCTCCCACATCATCTTTCTCACCTGCCCCTCCATCCCTTCCCTTCCTTCATCTTCCACCTCTCTCTGCTGTGTCGACCAGTGTATTTACTTTTTTCCCTTCATATATATATATATATATATATATATATATATATATATATATATATATATATATATATATATATATATATATATTGTCTTCCTACTTTTCGTATTCTCCCACCGTCTTCCTTCCTTCCTTTATTTCTTCTGTCCTTCCTTCCTTCCTTCCGCTCTTTCTTTATCCCCTCCCTCCCTACTTTTTTTCGTTCGTGTCTTTCCTTCTTTTTCCTTCCTTCCTTCCATCTTTATCGTTCTCCTCTTCCTCCTCCCGACTTCTTTCTCTTGATTGTCAGGTAGCCTAATAAAGGTCGTATTCTGTGTGGCTTTAGAGATTTCGTAACACCTTTTCCCTGGTGATTTATTCTGCACATTACACCTCCGTATCCTCTTAGCTTTTATCATTCTTTTTCTGTGCCTGCCCTCCTCTTTTCCTATTTCTCCTATCTTTCCTGTCACTTCTTATTCCTTTTCTTTCCTTTACAGGTGGCCTTACATTGAGTGACAAGCCAAATGGTTTCCTGTAAGCCAAGAAACCATTTACAACGCTGGGTGGTAACCATATAACCAAACCATACGTGCTCCCTACGTGTCAACAAGTGCGTTGGTGGAGGGTTGGTGCCCCTCCCTGTAAAGCAATTAACTCAGTGTCAAATGGCCACCCTTTGCGGGATTATGGTGTCTGGCAATAGATAGATAGATTGATCCTCTTACATGTTGTTGACGCAAACCATGTTATTAAAACGACATACAGTGACAGAGAAGACAATGCTTAGGTGTCATATGGAAAATAAATCGCCAAGGAACAGATGTTACGAAACTTCCAATTCCACACTGAAAATGGCTTTTTTCTGTTTTTCACCTTAACTTGATTATTTTCCTTTTCAGCTCATTTTCCGTATCTTACCCCTGGTGAGCAGAGCCTGTGACCGGAGTATGTTATCACAAAGCCCGGGTAATATTTACTTAGTTTTTTGGGAAAAAAAAAGAAAAAAAGTTAAGATTTATTGTATAGCAAAAAATAAAATGAAAATATAACATTAATTTTTTCCCTAAAAACAGATCCTTAAAACTAAAAACTTGTACTTTAGGGGTGACTTAAAAAAAAAAAAAAAATGACTACAGTACTGAACATTGAAATCTAAGCTAGGGTAAATGTTGCAGCTGCAGGCTTGAGTGTTGGCCTATGTACACCCAGGTCACTGGAGCCTCAGCTGGTGGAGCCACAACCTCCAGGCATCAGTACAAACTGTAGTGGAGATAGACAAATAAGGGCACTTCATTAGTATAAATAAATTATGCAGACAACTTCAGAACATAATGAAAATTATTTATATACCTACAGACAACTGTATATACGTATATACATACAGACAATTTCAGAGAACATTATAACTTACCTGGTAGTACGTGCAGTTGACACAGACAGGATAATAGTGGCGAGGGCACACCGGCTGGCAACAGACGTGGCATCTGTGTCGCGTCTTTCTGTCAGAGCCTTTAGGACATAGCAGGCACCGCACCAAGGCACCGCTACTGTCTGCCACCACTGGCCCTCCTTGGACTGAAACAGAGCTAGGTGAAGGGAGGTCACAGACGGTGGAGATCACTGTCTTCAAGGCTCGAGGCACGGAAGGAGATGCGAGCCTGCTCCCAGCCCATGGTGTGATGAGTGCCCATGCCAGCTGCTGCATGAATTTGCGCCTTATCATTGGTTTGCCTCCAGTCCTTATGCTGTTTTCACTGTGTATGATCCACGAGTTGATAATGGCGGCATTCATCATCCCATAAAACACACACATTGGCCATCGTTGTGTCTTCCGTCTGCAGGAATAGTAGGCACACATTTGGTCAAAGTTGTCCACACCACCTTTTGTGTGATTGTAGAAATCAATTATCTCTGGCCTGCCCTTTGGTCCGATGGTTGGCTGGGTGTGGAATGAAGACAATAGCAAAACCAACTTGTTTTTCGTTTTGTTAGTTGTTGGCATGTATGACACCAGAGCCATATCCTTTGTAAACAAGAAGGCACTCGACCCCAGCTTACGGTTTTTCTTCTCCGTCATTTCCTTCGGGATCTCCTTTTTATTACCCCTCACTGTTCCCACAAAGGTCATACCGCAGTTTTCAAGGAGATCCGACACAAGGGGCACTGACGTGAACCAGTTATCAGTAGTCACGTTTCTGTTGCTCATGTGATATGGCCTGGTCAGCTCTTTCATAAAATAATGGCCCAAGTTTGGGACATCCTGGATTGACATCCCCTTCTTTCCCATGTAAGGAATCGCACCAAGTAAGTATTTGCTCTTGCTGTCAGTAATAAGAACGAGCTTTATCCCATACTTTGCCGGTTTGTTGGGTATATACACTCTGAAGGGACACCATCCTCTGAATCCCAGCAGCTGTATGTCAACTGTCAGATTTTCACCAGGTATGTACATCTTCCCACAGTTCTCTATGAACATGTCCCAGATCTTCCTGATTGGTGCGAACTTGTCAGTCACCTGCCTCTCCTTCCGTGTCTGAAGGTTGTCAAATCTCAGACAACTGAGCAACAACTCAAAACGTGTCAGAGACATGCCCACACGGTAGATGGGTGAGCTGCTGCTGGGATTCCACATCTCTTTTGTAGAAAGATGATTGTCTCTGTGACAGCCACTGAAGATGAGGAGCCCCAGGAGTGCTCGCACCTCTGCTGCTTCTGTTCTGGATAGTGTTTCTGTTCGCTTCTTGTAATCAAGTGCCTTCACATCAATACGTGCGTTGGTCCACTCAACGATTTCATTTATGATTTGGTCCTTGAACAGCAAACTGAAGCACTTTTCTGGGGTGTCAGCACTCTGTGCTTCCTGTGTTGGTCCTGGGGTGAAGGCTGACATGATATTTCTTGCTAGTGTTCTGGTAGACGACAGGTTATGTGGCTGACAGCTCCACCTAAATCCAGAACTGCTGGACAGGGTGCTAGAATGGAAGTTCACTATTGATGAATAACCATCGTTACCATGTTGCTTTCTTCGCCCCCTATGTTTAGCAGGGGTAGCAGATGAGGCAGGTGAGGCAACAGGGACAGCAGATGTAAAGACGACCACCTGGCTGGTGGAGGGTCCAGCTGTGGCCGCATGGGCGGTGGCGAGGGTGGAGGTTATACGTGGTGTGACTGGAGCCGAGGTACACCTCACTGTCTGCTTTCCACGTGGACGCTTAGTAGGTGCCTCATAGTCACTGTCACTATCACTGTCACTTGATTCCTGTATATAGTCTTTGTCAACGTCACTTTTGTATAACACCTCATTTTCTAGGTCATCATCAATGTCACTGTCATATAACGCCTCATATTCCAAGTCGTCATCAACGTCACTGTCATATAACACCTCATATTCTAGGCCATCAATTTCACTGTCACTTTCGTCTCCATCCTCATGCATTGCTTCACCAGTGTTCATAAGTTCTTCCAACTCCTTCTGGGAGTAGCACTTGACTGCCTTTTTCATTTGCGTATCACTTTTTAGGCAATAACCTGTAAATCTCAATTCCTGAAAAAAAAAAGTACATTACACATAGATATACATGCACAATAACAAAGGTTGGTAGATTTCCACCGGCTACAAATTACACCAGGCATAACAAAGGTGGGTTGGAAAACTGCCAGACAGCGCCGTATGGGAAGGGGAGAAAAAAAAAAAAAGGGAGGAGGGAGCTGAGCTGCGCACAACTACTGCTCTTCACAGGCCCACAGTGTGCACTAGCTACTGAGAGAATAGAGATGGACCGCCAGGGCCCCATGCTGTGCTGCTCCGCCCACTACACACACTCTGGTCACGTGAAACATATAGCGTCGGGTGAAAATCACCCGGATTTTGTTCACCAGGGTTTGCCTCCCCCCCTCCAAAAAAAAAGACAATACTGTACAAGGTTTCGGTATTCTTTCTATAGCACTTCTTCGTGACCAGCACCGTATTTTAATGCAAACTTTTGGATACTTCTCATCGTTCAGGAGGAAGAGCCGGCAATTTAAGGCCAAGTAAAAGTGAAGAAAGTGTAGTTGGTGAGACGGGTGGTGTGAGTGTGGTGTCCCCAGATGGTGAGCTGATGTGGCCCAGTGCGTGAGGGAGCGAGAGGAAGGGGAGGGGGGGAGGAAAATAGTGGGAAGGAAACAGGGAGGGAGGGAGGGAGGGAGGGAAGAGGTAGATTGAAAAGTAGAAAGAGACAAGAACATTAAGACAGATGGAAACATGAGCTGATACATACATGAATGAGTTAGACATTGGTGGGTGAGAGAGAGAGAAAGAGAGAATACATCAGTTAAATTCTTACGTAACTCAAGAAAGCCTTATTCTCTTGGTTTAAAGTCGTCTGTAAGGCGACGTTGGTGTAGAGTGCTGAGAGAGAGAGAGAGAGTATATTTATGTGTGACAGGAGAGAAAAGAGTGGGTGGGAGAGGGAGGTAGGAGAGACGAGAGGGATGCAGGCAAAGAGCGAGGAGGAGGTGGGGTGAATAAGCAGGCAGAAAGGGAGGGAGGGAAGAAGGGACCAAGATAGGCAGGAAGGGTGGGAGGGAGGAGGGAAGGAAGGAGTGTGAATATAGTGGGACCTCTGCTTCTATACACCACCTGTTCTCCCTCCCTCTGCTTGCTTGCCTCCCTCCCTCCACTCCTCCTCCTTCCCTCCATCCCTCTTTTCCTCTCTTCTAGCCACTATCCCTCTTTATTCCTTCATTCGCAGTATTTCTTCACTGTCTTTCGCTTCTGCTCTTTTCTCTGCTTGCCTCTTCTCCCTTTTTCTCTTTGCCTGTCTGTCTCTGTCTTCCTCGCTGCCTGTCTGTCTCTACTTTCCTCCTTTTCTACCTGTCTCTGTCTCTCGTTTTGCCTGTTTCCCCTTCTGCCTGCTTATCTTCAGTCTTCCTGCCGTCCCATCTGTCTTCTCTGCCTGCCTCCACCTCTGCCTGCCATGCCTCCCTGGCTCACCATTGTCCATCTGCCTCATCATCAGCCATCTTTCCTCCCGATTAACCCCTCTTCTTCTGCCCCCTTACCAGCCTGCCCCACTCCCTTCTACCCCCTTCCTCTCCTCCTGCCTTAACTTCTGCCTCTCTTTCTTCCTTCTGTCATCTTTCCCTCTGCCTTCATCCCCTCTTCCCTAGCTGTGTTTTCTACTTCCCTTGCTCTGTTTACCTCCTGTCGCCTTTTCTCTCTGCATATCTCCCATTTTGCTCTCCATGGTTGCCTCTCCGTACCTCCTTTCTTACCTGTCTCTCTGCCTTCCTCCCACTCAACTTACAGTATCTCTCTTTTACCTTCCTTCCTCCTGCTGTCTCATCCTGTCAGCCTTCCATTTTCCTGCCATCTCCTCTGCCTGCCCCCCCCTCCCTGCCCCCCTCCCTGCCTGTCTCCTCCCCTGCCTGCCTCCCTCCCTTCCTGCCTCCTTGCCTGCCTGTCTCTCCCCCTGCCTGCCTCCCCCCCCTCCCTGCCTCCTTCCCTTCCTATCTCCCCCCCTGCCTGCCCCCTCCTCCCTCCCTCTTCCTGTGCTTGGGCTCACTTTCCCAGTATTACGTAAGGCCTCAGGTTGCGCCCCTTTTACTGGATTTCACCACCGTGTACCCAGTCGCACCCTGCCTCACTGCAGCCTGGCTCACCCTGCCTCACTGCTTTCCTCACCCTACCTCCCTGCTGTCTACCTTACCCTGGCTAACAGCTTGCCTCACCCTGCCTTACTGCCTGCCTCATCCTGCCCCACTGCTTTCAACACTGCCTGTGTTACTGCTTTCCCTCCCTACCTCACTGCACGCCTCACGTGCTTACCATTCACTCTACCTCCCTCACCTCCTCGTTGACAAAGACATTACTAACATACACAAGCTGGATGTCGGTGCTGGCAGGGAAGGAAATGGTGGAGGCAGTGATGAGAGGCTGACGAATGACCGGGAGAGTGGAGGAAGAGGGGTGAAGGAGGTGGAGGGTGGGTGGTGGAGGGTGGAGGGAAGTTGTGGTGATGTGTACTTTATTACGGCCAGGTACTCACCCACCTTCCGCACCCCACCTGCCTCATTCTCCTGCCCCACCAATCTGCCTTAACTTACCTGTCGTCACGCCTGCCTATCCTCATCTCGTCACTCAACCACCTTGCAAGTCTGGCTCATTCCACTGCCTCACCACACATCACCATACCTGCTTCCTCTCAATACTTCATCTCACCTGCCTTACCACCCACACCATACCCATCTCATCACACCATCTCACCTTCCTCACCACACACATCTCACCCGCCTCACCACAGACCATCACACTTGTCTCATCACATCATCTCACCTGCCTCACCACCCACCACCATACCCATCTCATCATACTCCATCTCACCTGCCTCACCACACACCATCTCACCTGCCTCACCACACACCATCTCACCTGCCTCACCACCCACCATCACACCTGCCTCACCACACACCATCTCACCCGCCTCACCACACACCATCACACTGTCTCACCACACACCATCTCACCTGCCTCACCACACACCATCTCACCTGCCTCACCACATACCATCTCACCTGCCTCACCACATACCATCTCACCTGCCTCACCACACACCATCACACCTGCCTCCACCCACCATCACACCTGCTTCACCACACACCATCTCACCTACCTCACCACACACCATCTCACCTGCCTCACCACACACCATCTCACCTGCCTCACCACACACCATCTCACCTGCTTCACCACACACCATCTCACCTGCCTCACCACACACCATCTCACCTGCCTCACCACACACCATCTCACCTGCCTCACCAGACCATCACACTGTCTCATCACATACCATTTCACTTACCTCACCACACATCACCACACGTGTTTCATCACACCTTTCGTACCACACACCATCAGGCCTGCCTCGTCATATACACACACTTACCTCACCACACACCACTACACCTGTAGTCTGATCTGCTTCACCACACATCACCACATCCATCTCTTCTCACCTGCCTCACCTTCTTGCCATATCCTGCCAACACCTGTTTTGCCCACCTTCATTACCACGCCTACCTAACTACACCTCTGTGCACAAACCTCACCACACCTGCCTAACCACCAGTCTCACCCACCTGTCTCATCACCCACCTGCCTCACTTTACCGGTCGTGTCGTAACTGCCTCACCTTCTTTATCCAGTTATCCCTTTGGCTTTTTTTTTTTTTCGCCTGACCATACCTGCCTCATCCATCTGCCTCACCACACCTGCTCATCTGTCTGCTCACCACACCTGCTCATCCACCTGCCTCACCACACCTGCTCATCCACCTGCCTCACCACACCTGCTCATCCACCTGCTTACCACACCAGCTCATCCATCTGCTCACCACACCTGCCCATCCATCTGCTTACCACACCTGTCTCATTCACATCTGCTCATTCACCTGCCTTACTACACGTGCCTCATTCACACATTCATAATTACATCTGCCATACCTCACCTGCCTCACCATCCTGCCTCCCCCACAACTCTCCCACCTGCCTTGCTATGCATTCCTATCAGCATTGCCTTACCTGTATTATTGCGTCCTTTGTAGCCTCAGTACATTCTCTCTCTCTCTCTCTCTCTCTCTCTCTCTCTCTCTCTAATCTTTTGCCTACACCCTCCCTCCCTCCCTCCCTCCCTCCCTGTCTCCCTCCTGCCTGCCTTAATTTCTTCCTGCCTGACTCCTTGCCGTGTCTCTGCCTAATTTGCGAGCCGCTTCTTTCTTTACCTGTTTTCCTTCCTCCTCTACTGCTGCCTCCTGCCTGCCTCTCTAGCTGCCTATTCCTTCTGCCCTCCCTCTCTGCCTCTCCCCTTCCTGCCTGCCTTTCCTTCTGCCCTCCTCTTTGCCTCTTCCTTTCTTTCCTTCACTCTCTCTGCCTCGCTGCCTCTCCCTCTTTTCTCTCTGTTTGTCCCTCTGCCTATCCTTTCATATCCCCTGCCAGTCCTCTCGCCTCTCCCTGCCTATCTTGCCTCACTCCTATAGTCAATCCTGCCGCGCTCCTAACCCATTCTCCCTCACTCCTATAGTGTTCCTCCTCGTAACATAGGGTTTGGGTGGAGTCACCCCCTCCCTACACTATTGCCATGTTTCCTAACCCTACGATGTATAACGCCTGTGGTTTGTGTAGTAGGAATGATACATAAACATAACTCATACTAATATAACTGTAATGAAAGTGCTGACATGTATCAAGGAAGAATAAAACTATTCTGCATACTATATTATACGATAATAGAGAAACGTGGCATAAAAATTTGGCAGTGTTGCTCTAAAAATATTCTAATTATTATTTACTTCCCCAACACTTCTAACATTGCTAATTAATTTAGCAAGTATAATTGCAAGAAAATTTGAAGGGATAAAAGTGGGAAGAGGCGATCCTTTCATAATTAAAATAAATATATCAAACAGCTCTGGGGTGGCAGCACTCACGCGACACGTGTTTGTGTGTACGCTGTGGGAGGTCACCAACCCCCTACAGGATTTAGGCCTATTGGGAAACCTCTATAAAAAAAACGCGCCGTGACTTTTACCTCAAGGGTGGTGCGGAAATAAAGTCAAAATTATAATCCATACATAAAAATGGAAGTAAAAAACCATGGATGACACAACAAAATCTAGCGAGAGAGAGAGAGAGAGAGAGAGAGAGAGAGAAATAATAATAATAATAATAATAATAATAAAACTTTATTTCCACTAAACAGTGGGTATTCTTATACATTATACAGTAGTACAGCATACAGTATGAAAGTTCTATACACAATATAATACAAGTTGATACATATGGTGGAGAATAGTGACAGAGAGGTAAATGGTTTAAAAGGTGTGGGGACACTTAGGTTAAAAATAGATCAATTAAGGGATTTAGGAACGAAGGCAGTGGGAAGGATTAAGACAGATGGGATTGTAAGATTAGGGAGTTTGAGCAATAGGGTAGAATGTATGCTCTCAATAAAAGTATAGCAATTATCAACGGCTAATTATTATACAGGTGTTGATGGTGGGGGTCTATATTTATAGGAGGTGTTGGTGGTGGAGGTATAGCGGGTGTTGTTGATGGGGGTGTTGTTGGGGGTAGGGGTATAGGGGGTGTTGGTGGCAGGGGTATAGGGGGTATTAGAAAAACGGAGATCACAAGAGGGAAACAGTGTCAAGGTCATCGCTGATGGAGAGGTCAGCTCGGAAACGTGGCAACAGTGCAGGGAGGGGGTGACTCCACCAAAACCCTACGTTTCGATCTGTCAGACTATAGCCCACCCTGCCGCACTCCTAGTCCATCCTGCTGCACTCCTAGTCCATCCTGCCTCACTCCAAATCCATCTTGTTTCACTCCTAGCCCATCCACCCTCAATCATAGCGCATCCTGCCATACTCCTAGCCCACCCAGCCTCACTCATGCCTTATCCTGCCTCACTCCTAGCCCATCCTGCCTCACTCCTAGCCCATTTTGTCTCTTCTAGCCTATCCTGTCTCACTCTTGTCTTGCCTCACTCCTCCGCCAAGGAAGTTATGTTTTACCCTGGGTTGTTTTGTTTGTCTGTCTGTTAGCAGGATACTCAAAAAGTTATGAACGGATTTGTGATGAAAGTATGTGGCAGAGTGGGCCATGGGCCAAGGAAGAAATGATGAAATTTGGGGCGAGTATCCCGCACAGTGTCTCCAAAAGTTCTCAATGAATTTCAATTTTGTGGAAAGGTGGGCCATGGACCAAGGAAGAATTGAGTAAATTTTGGAGCGGATCAGGACCCGGATCCTTTTTAATGGCAATGGCATTGGCGGAGGCGTGCCCTTTGTGAGTGCTTTATAGTTTTTGTTGTTACTCCTATGATTTCACTCTTCTCAGGTTTCACCTTCATTCTATTATTCTTTCATTCTTCCTTTAGTTTTCATCCGTACTTTCTCATTTTCTTACTTCTTCCCTTCTTATTTTATTTCCCATTCATTTCTCTTCTCATTTTAACTCCCGTTATTTTCTCCTCCATACTCTCATCTTTTTCGTATTCCCTTCATTTTCTTTCATTTCCTCTCGTCCTCCAATCATCATCATCATCATCATCACCGTCAGCGTCATCATCATCGTCCTTTCATTACTTCGTTCTGACTAAAATTAATGATATTGTAATCGTCTACGCTAGCACCTTCAGCCCGAGGACGTTATTTATATATTACTTTTGCTGCCCCCAGACGATTTTTACTCAGCATAGGAGGATTATGTATACATCATGAGAGGGAAGGGCTGAGAGAGAGAGAGAGAGAGAGAGAGAGAGAGAGAGAGAGACCAGTTGGAAATGATGGAATGTTCGTTAATATTTGTCTTTATTTATAGATTCTTCCTTCTTCCTGTTTCTCTCGTCTTTTATTTTCCCTCATGGGTTTCCCTCGTCTCTTCCTCCTGTAGTCTTCCTTTTCTTCGTTTTCCCTTCATCTTTCCTTCTCTTTTCCTGCCTCTTTGTCATTCAGTCTTTGTCTTTTATTTCATCCTTTTTTTCGTACATATATACTTCGTTTGGCTTCTGTTTCCTCGTCACTTGTCATTTCCCTGTCTTTCTTCTTCCTACCCTTCCCATTTTAGCTTTCCATTATCCTTCCTTCCTTCGCTTCTTCCGTCCTTCCTTCCTTCCTTCCTTAATCATTCCTTCTTGTCATTCTTCCTCTCTTCCTGTATTTCATCCATCCTTCCATCCTTTGTCGCCTTTGTCGTATTATCTTCTTTACCGGTCTTCCTTTCACCTCTCTTCCACCTTTGCCTTTCTCTTTTCATCCCCATTCCCTTCTTTCTTCTTTGTTTTCCGTCCTTCCATTTTTCCCCTCTTTTGTCTCTCCCTTACTTCCTGGCTCATTATAATTCCGTCTTTTTCTTACATTCTCTTCTTCTTTCGTCTCTCCCTCTTCCTGCTCTTTCTCCTCGCTGTTGCTTCCTTTGTCTTTTCCCCTTCTGTTCCACCTTTCTTTATCTTGGTGTCTTTCTCCTCTTTGTTTTTACCTTATGTTTTTGTGTCGCTTTCTTGTCTCCTCTCTCTCTCTCTCTCTCTCTCTCTCTCTCTCTCTCTCTCTCTCTCTCTCTCTCTCTCTCTCTCTCTCTCTCTCTCTCTCTCTCTCCCTCCCTCTCTCTCTCCTTTACTGATATTGAATGGTCTTTGCCTCTGACGTTCATCTCTTCCTACCTGCCCTACCCACCTGCCTACCCAATCGCTTGTGTGTCTCGGCTTTACCTTTAGCTTGTCGACACACCTGCCTTCTTGCTTGCCTATCATGGTCCTGCTCTACTATTTATTTCCATGCCTCTCTTTTTGCCCGTAATCCCTCTTGTTTACCTGCTTACCTTCCTGTTTGCGTTCCTGACTGCCCTTCTGTCTGCCTACCTGTTTGTCTGCCTGCCTTCCTGCCTGCCCACTATCCGCTTACGTACCTGCCTATCATGTTATCTTGTTCCGTGTTACCCTGCTCGCCTGTCTGCCTGCCTTCCCCCCTGTCCTGCCCACCTATGCTGTGTTCATTTATCCCATCCTAAATCGAGGTCTTCCTATCAGCTTGCATGCTTTTGTCTCATGTGCGCCCCACTTCCTCATTGCTTTCCTTCGCTCTCCCGCTGCCTTCACTCTTACTGCTCTTCCTGTCCCCACTCTTACTCCCCTGCCTACCCCCACTCCTCCTCCCCTGCCTACCCCCACTCCTCGTTCCCTACCTACCCCTACTCCTACCTTCTTGCATATCCTCATTGTGCCTCCCAGTCTATCTTACTGCGTACTGATCAGAGGTAATGCATGCTGGTTGTCGCTTATATCATTCTTATCTACTCCTACTTTCATGCTTGTTTCCTGTTTGCCTCTCTGCCTGTCCTCGTTCCTGCTTCCCTGCATACCCACACTCCTGCCTCCCTGCCTACCCTCCTGCCCACCTCCCTGCGTGTATGCCTGTCCACAAACTGGCCTAACATACGCTTTGCCTCACATGAACCCTTGTCTCCCTCGTTATTTTCCTTCCCTCCTTGCCTGACTGCATCCCTACCTACCCTCCTGCCTGCTTACCTTCCCTCTTGCCTGCCTCTATCTTTCTGCCTACCCGTTTGCCTAGGAAAATAACCCCTTCAATACAAGAGCTGTTCAATCGTGAGTGTTTGGTGGAAGTAAAAGTATTCATCGTATTAAAAGGGTCAGTTGATATATTTTACAGCCTTGCGGTATGGGAAGTCTCTCCTAAGCTGAGTAAAATCGTGAGGGGCAGCAGGAATGAAATATAAAGGCGTGTGTGGTGGTGGAGGGCTGGGGAGATATTACGTTTTCTTTGTGGCTCATGTGCCCTTGTGTTTCTGCTTGCCTGCCTTCCCTCATTCCTTCCTTTATGCTTCGCTGCCTTCTCTCCCTTCCTTCCTTCCTTCCTTCAGTCCTTCTTTTCCTACCGCCCTCCCTCCTTCCTTCCTTCAATCCTCCTTTTTCCTACCCCCCTCCCTACTTGCTTCCTTTAGTCCTTCCTTCCCTCTCTCTGTCTCTCAGTCCATTCTTCCTATCTTTCCTTACTCCATACATTCTTTCTCTCCTTACCTTTCCTCATTTCGTCGTACTTTCTTTCTGTCTTTCCATCCGTCAGTCCTTCCTTCCTCTCCTCCCTCCTTCAGCCCTTCTTTCCCATCCTTACTGTGTCTTTTCTTCTTCCCTCCCCCCCATTAACAACCTGCTTAACCTACTTCTCTGCCATTTCAATTCTCTGCTCCTCTGTCTCCCACCACCCTGTATACCCTCCCTGCCTACCTCCTGCATCCTTTTTTTTTTTTATCTCCACTTCACTCTGCCTGCCTTCCAGTATCCCATTTTAACCTCCTGTCTCACCCAATGCCCACCTACTACTGCATTCATCCCCTGCCTCACTCCTTACCCCTGCCTGTCTCTTTTTAACCCGTACCTACACCTTCCCTTTTACCCATCAGCCTCACCCCTTCCTGCCTGCTTACCTCTAACCTCACTTTCTAGCTCTCTACCTTACCTTATGCCAGCCTCCTACCCTCCCCTCCTTTTTTTAACCTTCCTCCCACTCTACCTACCCTTGTCTCTGTCTGTATCCTCTCTCTTTCCTCCCCTTTTAACTCCTTGCCTTGCCTTCTGCCTACTTTCTACACCCTACCTACACAAATGCCTGCCTGCCTGCCTGCCTTCTCTCCTACCCCCCTTTTTAACCCCCTGCCTTCCCCAGTTCCTGCCTACCCTGGTTCCTGTCTGCCTGCCTGGTTCTTTGTGCGTCTGGGTTGGTGGCTGCCAGATGCCTCGCCCAGCATGTGTTGTGTGGTGGTGGTGGTGGTGGGATCCCGCATCACTCCCTCCCTCACACACTCCTTCACTCCCTTCCTCCGTCCCTGCCTTCCTCCGTCCCTGCCTTCCTCCTTCACTCCCTCATACTTTGTTTCATTCACCGCCTGCCTCTCTCACTCACTGCCTCCCCTCCTCCCCCACCGCCTCCCCTCACTCCCGTACTGCCTCCCCTTCTCACTCAGTCCCTCCCTACTTCCCTCACACCCTGCCTTACTCACTCCATGCCTCAGTCACTACCTCTGCCTCATTCGCTGTCTCTGCCTTACTCACTCTCTCTTCCACACAACTGGTTCACTCCCTGCTTTCCTGTCTCCCACTCAGTCTTCTACCTCACCTACTCTCTCCCTGCCTCCTTCCACCTAACTGCCTCTCGTTCTGCCTCATTCCCTCTCTGCCTACCCCACCCCCCCGTCTCTCTCTCTCTCTCTCTCTCTCTCTCTTCTTCTCCTCCTCCTCCTCCTCCTCCTCCTCCTCCTCCACCGTTACTACTTGTCTTTCCTCCTTACATTCTTCTCATTCACTCGCCCACTCACTCACTCTCCTCGTTATTCACTCACTCACTCATTTCCTTGTGCCTCACCTAAGTTTCCCAACCTCCCCCTCCCTCCCTGCCTCGTTTATCCCTACCACTCTCTCATTCTGCTTGGCGCATTTCTCTCTCTCTCTCTCTCTCTCTCTCTCTCTCTCTCTCACACACACACACACACACACACACACACACACACACACACACAGAAAACGCGCGCGCGCGGGCATATGCATACACCCCGTAATACACATACTCATCCTTTGAAACACACACACACACACACTCACACACACACACACACACACACACACACACACACACACACACACACACACACACACACACACACAGCGGAGTCTCCCCTTAGGCAGATTATATAAAAGCAATCCACATTCCCCTCTTACGTAAACACCCTCTCTGTCTCACTCCGGCTCCCACATCGTGCGCACACACACACACACACACACACACACACACACACACACACACACACACACACACACACACACACACACACACACACACACACACACACTGCAACATTAGCACTCTACCGTCTGCCTAAAGGTCGTATTCTAAGTGTTTTTACATATTCCGTAACACAATTTCTTTAGTGATATACTCTGCACAATTTAATATCCTCTTGTGTGTTACTGATGCCACCTATGTCACTGTTCAAGCGATATAGGTAGCATGTAGGAGTCTGTTGAGGTGCAATTCACAAGACAAATCGCTAAGGAACAAGTGTTGAGAAACCTCAGACGAGAAGTATTTCATCTTTGTCTGACCCCCAACTCTTCCTCTGAGTTCGGTTAAAATTGGATCAGAAACAATGAAATTGACCTTGACCTTTGACCTGTTTTTTCTCAAAATATGGTCACCCGTCCTTGTCTGAGCTAACCCCTCCTCTCCGATGGCGTATTTCTTATTATATTCTTGCTGCCTCCACACAGCTGTATTCACCACGGCAGTCTTAGAGCTGAAGGAGATTCATATATAGCCTCCATGACTCCCTTCATTACCTGTAGGCTTTCCGTTGTTGAATAAACTGTTCAGGTAGTAGCAAGATAAAGCTAAGTTATGGCGATATCGCACTGAAGTGCTTTTACCCTTCCATGGGGTTTGGTGCAAGTCGAAGAAAAATATTCGAGTTAAATGTCTTGACGTTTGGCCTTACCCTGTGATCTTTAATGTTGACAGGTGGTTCTCAAAATTCAGCCACGCTATTGATTCCTGACTCTGTGCCCTTGAACCAAATTTGGTCATAATCGGATTAGAATAGTTTAAGTTGACCTTATGCCCTGTGACCTGTAACCTTTGTCTGAAAATTTAATCGCTTGTTCTTCAGATTATTCTGAATCATCATTCCAAATTTGGTGCAATTCCATTATATATAATATCTTGGCGACACTGAAACAAAAGGACACACATATAGATCAACACAAATAGATCAATCCAAACAATCACATAACCCGTCCGTTCCCAGTACCCGCGCCAATGTAATTACTAACACAAACGGTACAACACATCAAATGAACGACTTTCCATACAGAACCTACACAGCACCCAGAACTAATACACAGCACAAAGTGAGCACAGCAGAACTTATGGTGTAGACAACACAGACACACACAGCATTCCACGGTACAGGTCCACCTCAACACATGGACAACACACCAACACACCATCGCTCAATACGCGTACAGGAGGTTAGAACAACACAGTGCCCGGCAACACACACACACACACACACACACACACACACACACACACATGATGTACACTAGGTGTGATGCATGATGATAGGCATAATCCACACAGATACTCATGCATCATACACTACCCCACCGGTGGGTGTTTGTATTTGCACGTTACTGTATGCATTAGTGTGTGTGTATGTGTATTGTTGTTTATCTGTACTGGGTTGTGTGTGTGTGTGTGTGTGTGTGTGTGTGTGTGTGTGTGTGTGTGTGTGCGGGAGGGTGCGCCGCTGTGTGTGTATTTGTTTCGTTTATCAGCATTGGGTTGTGTGTGTTACCAATGATACACGTTATACTGGTGCCTAGATACTCCCACCTGTGCCGTAATACAAATAGGCTTCACTGTGTACATTAATGCAGTGAATTAAAAACAATATACATTTATACTACCTATTTCTGTGGTGATATATTTCCACGTATACCGTTCAGTTATCAAATGGTATACTCCTCTACGCCATATATTTCTGTTTGAGCGTGGTGTTACCCATACTATCATAAATAAAGCCAGCTGCGATATAAAAATGAAGAGTATACTGCTTCACTGATCTATCTGTTGGTCTCAGGATATATATTCATGACTGTTTGATAAATATACTTCTCTACTCTGTGTATTTCTCTATGGATATATTTCCGGTTATACTGTGATGAATTTATACAGCATCAGATATGTAGGAGCTGAGAATGTGTTGATAATATTGTGTGATTTATTGTGACGTATGATAAGTATACCCACATACTACTTTGGGTATGTTTTCGAGTACGTCATAATATACTCACGCCGATATACAGGGTGTCCACAAACTCCTACGGGGTGTACAAAAGTGTATTGGGTATAAACGGCTTAACTAATTGGGATGCAGGTTTTTCCCTCTTGTGAAGGAGATTACAATACCACTTCATAAGCTGCTCTATCACAGGGGGAAAAACTGTGTACCTCACTATATTAAGCCGCTTACACGCTGCTATTATTATTATTATTATTATTATTATTATTATTATTTACCTATGTATTTATATTTATGTTGTGGACACGGGAGAACATTGTGGATAACCTACATAACTATCTATCTTATCTATCTATTGCCAGACTAAGGATGATAGATAATAGTCTCATGTCTAGTACAATAAAGATAAAATCTCGTATTTATAAATTTGTGTGGATATACAGTACTGACGGGTATACTATGATAAATGTGTATAACCACGATCATAATATTCTTTAACCTTGATGTATACCGTATCTGTGTGGAATTCTTCTCGTATTAACCGTGATGGCGATATAGAGATGTATTTTCGGATGTACACTTAGAACTAATACAGCTACTATTATGATATACTTTGGCTTTGATACAGAGCATAATAGTCTAGATATACTGGTAATTGTGTTTATGTATACTGTGATAAAGATATACTCCTCTGTTCCATGTATATTTCGATATGAGTATTTTTTTCAGTATATACGGTGACAGGTATTATTCTGGTCCACCATTACATTCGTCTGACCTACAGTATGTACTCTAGTTATATTTCCGGATATACTCCTGTAACCATCCACTCATACGGTTAAGGTATACTGGTACTCTCGCAAATATCATTTTAGAAGTATAATCGCTATACCAAACACTCATGTGATTTACGGTATATTTAAACTCCACCTTAGATATATTTTGGGGTATACTATTATAATCAAGTATACTACACATACGATAAAGCCTCCCTTGAACTCTGATGTATACCTTATTTATCACATTATCTTATTAATCTAAATTATTTTCATCTGTAAGTTGATAAAGATATACTCGTCTCTTCCGTATATTTTGTTATTTTCGAGTATACTGTGATAGGATTATATTTTGGGTATACCATAGTAGAATTGTAAAGGTGTTCTCACTTCGTTGTTATATATTGCTATGTGGTTATATTTTCAAGTATACTGTGATAGTTGTATTTGGAGTATACTGTGAGGGATTTATATTTTGTGGTATACTGTGATATATATTTGAGTTATACTGTGATATATATGTTGGGTACTCTGTGATAGATTTATATAACTGTACACTCACCTGCCCTCCCCTCCTCAGAGAATATTATACGCACTATAGACATATTCTCAGGTATACATTGATAGATCATTGTTTAGGGTATACTCTGATAGATCTATAAAGCTGTACTGTCACTCTTCACCCCCCCCCCCCGTGAATACATTACACTTGACATCACCACATCTCTTGTCTCCCTTGCCTAACACACATGTAACTCTCTCTCTCTCTCTCTCTCTCTCTCTCTCTCTCTCTCTCTCTTATGGTCCTAAACTGCACCTATTTCAGTAAGCCATGCTTCAGTCCTTTGTACAGCTATAAACAGTAATCCTAACGTCACCCTCCCTATGAAACGCAGTGTTCTCAATACAGGTGTCTTCTCCTGCGCGTAGTTGTGTATGCAGACGTAGTTATTATTATCATATAGCCGCAGTTTTATTACATCTATTATTGTTATTTTTTTGTTGTGTTGTTTCTACTGCCGCTGCCGTCGTTTTTTACCTCTTGTTGTCGCTACTATTATTGTTTTTTTCCTTTTTTTTTTAATTTCTTGCCACTGCTATTATTGGTTTTGTCATACCATAAATATTGTTGTCTGTACTTGGGATAACTTACAGCTCAGACTTGTTTACCTCTTGTTCCAGGTGCGTGTCAACCCTGCCCTTAGACTTGTACCTACACCTGTAAGTAATTAAACGTCTCAGGTAAACCTTCTTCGTCCACCTTTAACATGGCGGAGAGTTGTGTCGTCTTGCAGCTTATTTCCCTTCTACGGTCAGTGGCAGAAGACAATACTGCGGTTCTGCGTCCATTCCATTGTATTTTCCGTGACTAACAGAATTGTAGTGGTAGTTTTTAGTTACAGTTTATTGCCATGTTAAAGTGGACAAAGTATAGGTTTTTAAAATAAAATGCCTTTGAAAATTAGGCTGTGTGGTAATTATTCAGTCCGCGTTTCTTTGTGTAGTGGTGAAGTTAGTCGATACTCCATATATTGTACGCGCCTGCTCGTCACTTCAAAATCTCTCTCTCTCTCTCTCTCTCTCTCTCTCTCTCTCTCTCTCTCTCTCTCTCTCTCTCTCTCTCTCTCTGTATGGTATGCATGGTGGTGGAAGGTTGTCCTCATTGGTTCATGTAACCACATACCACACTACCTGGCTCTACCACCCTACATACCTCTCTCCTGTGTGTGTGTGTGTGTGTGTGTGTGTGTGTTTGTGTGTGCGTGTGTGTATGTGTAGTCATTAGTACACCTATCCACGTACACGCTGCCTGTCTGTGTCTTTACCTTCCTACATACCTTTCTTCTTTGTGTGTGTGTGTGTGTGTGTGTGTGTGTGTGTATTCATTGGTACACCTGTCCACGTACACACTACCTGTCTTTACCTACCTGCCTGCCTACCTACCTCACCAGTATCCGGCTATAGTCTCTCTCTCTCTCTCTCTCTCTCTCTCTCTGTTTTCCCCGGTGGCTTTAGTGCCTCGCGCTTTGCCGTGGGGGGTTTGGTGTGGTTAGATTTGAGTTGGTTTGGCTATTTCTTGGTTGGTTGTGGGTAGTTTTAGGCAGGTATGGTTAGGTCCGAGTTTGTTTGGGTATATAAGGCTAGATCTGTGTTGATTGGATCAGGTTTGGTAGATATAGTTAGGTTGGTTCAAAGCGAGTTATACGTGAAGATATATCGTTAACAAAGATACACATGCCTAAATACATGTACGTACAATATACCGGCAGACAGAAACCGACCCTATCACAGCAGCTACACCTTCGGCACGGCGGAAAAGTATCGGGACCAATCGTTTCCTGGCATTGATTTGAGCGATAATTTGCCTTATGTTTCGGTGTGTTTGGTGAATTCGACTTAGTAATAATTCGGACTGATGTCAGTTTATATTTCTATGATGAGTGACAGAATAAGTACACGGTATGTGATATATTCTGAATAATTAAAATTTCAAGCTGGTCATATTGTTACCTTACCTGTGACCGACATTTGAGATCCTGTTATTGAAAACGATACACAGTATATTTCAGATGTTTTAGTCCCACGTTTCATAATTTAATAAAACAGCAGGTTTCACTTTTTTATGTACCCAAAGTTAGGAGAATGAAAAATGAGTAGAAAGAAAGTTGTTTTACCCGGAGGTGAAACTCTTGTCTTAAGCCTGGTCTCTGGTGGTGACGCCAGAGGGGGTGTTGAGTTAGTCCCACACTCCGCCGCTGCTACTCCATGGCGCTGCTGTAGGAGGTGGATTTTAAAATGGTTTTACATATTTCACAATACCTCCATGTGGAGTGACATGGAGGGACAGGTTGACGAATGAAGAAGTGAAGGAACGTTGTGGGGTGGATGTGGATGTGGTTGAAAGATTAGGCGAAATACACTGAGGTGGTTTGGACATGTGGAGAGAATGGAGAACGAAAGACTGACTAAGAGGGTGTATGTAGGTGAGATGGAGGGAGGGAGAGGGAGGGGTAGACCGAGGATGAGGTGGAGGGATGGAATTGACAGGTATGTGAGGGAGGGAGGGGGTGAGTTGGGGGGAGGGTAGTCAAATGGTGGGTGACAGAGCGACTTGGAGGCGTTTTGTCTGCGGCCACCCTTTGCGGGATTAGGGCGTCGGGCTATAGATAGATAGGTAGATAGACAATACCTCTTCCTTAGCGATTTACTCTGTAATTTGAATTTCAGTATCCTGGTGTATGTTACTGCTGCAAACTGGATCGGTATTACAGCGATGTAAGCAACGTAAGAGAGAACGCTAAGGTGTAATATGCAGAACAAACCGCTAAGGAAGAGGTCACTTAGAATATGGCTCTAGGTTAAAGAGAGAGAGAGAGAGAAATTCCTGCCTGTTGTTGTCAGGATTTCTCTCATCTGAACAAAGTCGTATGGTATTCAGCCAAAATGAAATAGCCAAGTGCGTCCACGGCAGCAGAAGGGTTAGTACAGTAGAAAGAGAACTATACTTTTTTTTTCTTTTTCATTAATTTACCGCCATTATTTTTCTCAACTGGACAAAATCGTCTGATATGAGACAGCATGATAAACCTAATTCCGCGTGTACCAAACTGAGAACAGCCACATCATTAGTATAAGTTGACACGTGAAAGCTTGGACTCTCTCTCTCTCTCTCTCTCTCTCTCTCTCTCTCTCTCTCTCTCTCTCACACACACACACACACACACACACACACACACACACACACCAAACAAACAGTTGGTGTTACGGGCAAACACAGGGAGTTCACAGGACCAAAGTACCGCTTCCATCAAACACACCTCTGCACCAGAAGAGAGAGAGAGAGAGAGAGAGAGAGAATGTTAGTGTGCATTATTCTGATTCATGATATTTGTGTTGTGATGTCTTTCTCTGTTTTGGATGTGTAGTGTTTGGCGTCTGTGTAACGTTTGCTTGTGATGTGTTGAGTATTGTGTGTGTTGTGATGCGATGGTGTGTGGTGATATTTTATTGTGACGTATGCAGCTGGGTATCTTACAGTCGATCAAAAAAGCTTTGTTCAGGAGGGTCTGTTGATATCGTAAATGATCACTACAGCTCATGATGTCTAAGAAAGATTAATAAGTTTTTATGTAACGATGAATATAATAGCAGGACGTACTATAGAGAAGTGAAAATGCCATTGGAAAGAGGTATTGTCCATCATCATGAACACGGGGCAATTTGCAGTGTCCTTCATCTGTATTTATTTTTAGTGGAACATGTCCCAGTATTTTTTTTGAGAGTACATAAGAATACAGAAAATATGGGTAACAGGAGGCCTATTGACATTTAGCGAGGAAGTCTATTGGGGTGAAGGTAATTACGCTAAAGATCTAAAGCGTCGTATATCGGTAAGAAAATGGGTATATTTTCCCTGGCCCTCCGCACCCTCAGGTTAATTGCACACGGTAATAACTCCCAGCCCTATTTTATCCCCATTGAGGCGTAGGGACCTGAGGCTAGGCTACCACAGTCCAGTACATTTAAGGGTGCATGACCAGCCTTCACCCACACCTCCACTCAGTCACCTCTTGGGGGATCAAACCTGTCCAAGGCCGTCCGTCACTCCTACAGGGGGATCCTAACCACCAGACCACCAGGCGCCCTACATCTAATTACCCGACAGGTAGAAAATAAGAAATAAATACCTTGATTCTTTTAACCTTTCTGCGGCGGTTGGTGTCCTTGTGCATTTGATTCAGGCAAACACCAGACGATTTTGTTTGTTTGAGAAAAATGCCAGCCGTCAGAGGAAGAATAATGAAAAATTCTTGATTAACCCTCCTTTTGCAGTTTCCACGTCTAAGAACTATATTTAGTCTGATACAAGACGGCTTTGTTCAGATGAGAAATCTTAACAGTCAGGAAGTTAGAAAATCAACATGGAAAATTGTACAGAAAAAACAAGATATAAAAAAGTATGATCTGTTTTATCTGTCGTTTGTAATTCTAAAAAAAAAAAAAAAATAGCAGTATACGCCTGTAATTAACTCATCATTTCCGAGTCGTGTGTGTGTGTGTGTGTGTGTGTGTGTGTGTGTGTGTGTGTGTGTGTGTGTGTGTGTGTGTGTGCGTGCGTGCGCGCGTGATATTAAAGAGATGTGAATTGCATTACGGTGTAATATGCAGAACAAATCGCTAATGATGATGATGAATGTTAATCTTTTCCATCATAGCAGTCAGCCAAGTAAAACCCCTCTGCTCGATAAAACCTTGACTGAAAAGCAACCCTGTATATAAGAACACTGCTTTAACTCCTTGAAGTAGACTTACGTCCTTTCATGTGTATTCTTGGTGCTGCCAGGCGTTTGAATTCAGCGTGGGAAAGGTTTGCATATGAGAAACGTTAATTGAGGCTGTATTTAACCCAAGCAGTTGGAAAAATCCATCCCAGGCTGAAGAAATCGTCAGGAGATGGCAAGAATAAAATGAAAATGTCTCAAGCCTTCCTGGGTTGATTCTGTAGTGAAGGAAGCCTGCAATGCTGTCGCTGTCGACCCTTCAGCCCGAGGACGTGGTTTTCGCATTACTCCGGCAGTCTCTAGATGATGATATTCAGCAGAGGAGAAACTCTTCCAGCTTGGGGGTGTTAAATATAGCTTTCACTGACCCCTTCATCGTAAAAGGTCTCCCCTAAAATGAATAAAATCGCATGGACGCAGCAAGACTTGACTACTAAATACGTGATGGGACTGAAGGGGTTATATGATGGGTAACACATACTGACGGGCATGGCTGGCTTCATCGACCACCCGCTGCTAAATCTGGTGTGATATTAACAGCTGGGTGTTGTGGAGGCGCAGTGATGGTGGTGGGGCTGCAGAAGTGGTGGTGGTGGTGGTGGTGTTATTGATATCTCTGTTGCTGTTGTTATGGTGCTTTATATTCTTGTTTGCAGTAGTCGATGTTGCTGTTGCTTTTTGCTGCTGCAGTGTTGAGTAGATGAAAGAGTTGTTTGTGTGTGTGTGTGTGTGTGTGTGTGTGCCTGGTATGTGCTCGGGGATAAGAGGGTAAAAAACACTACTCATGTATTCTGTGCGTGTCATAAATGGCCACTAGGCTAAAAGGGGAATGGGGTGGGGTACTGCCTCTCCCCTCATCACCCTCTCTCTCTCTCTCTCTCTCTCTCTCTCTCTCTCTCTCTCTCTCTCTCTCTCTCTCTCTCTCTCTCTCTCTCTCTCCTTCCCTTCCACTCCATTCCCCTCTCCTTCCTCTCCTTGCCTCCTCTCCCCCTTCCCTCCTTCTCCGGCCCTCCTTCCCATTCCCCCTCCTCCCTCTCCTTCCCTCCCCTCCCTTCCCCACTCACCCTTCTTGTATGGCGTAGGGATGTAGGGACACCACTATCCATCAAGGCGTCTTGGGGGCTTGGTCGCTTTGGTACTGGCCTCACGTTCAGCTCTGTCTTGACTTTGAATTCCCTGACTGACACTGAGTTTGTGGGGTGGACGCCTACAAATCAACGCCTGATCGAAAGAGAGAGAGAGAGAGAGAGATCTAAGAAAGATAAAAGCCAGACCACATCACACCATTGTCTGTTGTCACTGTCTTCCATTTCAGTCTTTGCTTTGAGTCATCCTACCCTCTTCCCCTTCCCCTTCCTCCCCCTGTCACTTTACCCTTCACCGTCCATCACTCGAATTACGAGGAGCCTCGTAGTTCAGCATTTCTTAACCTTTTCTGACCTCAGCACCCCCAGTAGTAAGGTGTGACAGTCCAGCACCC
>NC_137018.1:39139913-39172413 GCF_032717465.1 Coenobita brevimanus
TAAAGTGATGGATTTAGTTTGTGTGTGTGTGTGTGTGTGTGTGTGTGTGTGTGTGTGTGTGTGTGTGTAAGAAGAGTGTAAACCAGTGCGTCTCCTTGTCTTATTAAAATCCCCGTGTCAATCTCGGGAACCTAGTGATGAGGACACCCCCTGACTGAAGGCGTTACTGGGGGACGGGGTTATGACTTAGAGATACAGTAACCAATCCCAAAGAAAGCAGAACAAACAATAGACAGAATGAAGGCTTCGTGTGTTTGTTGGGTTGACGCAGCGCTTTGTAAATTCAGGAGGTCGTAGGTGTGAGGAAGGCTGGATTAACCCCTTCAGTGTGACGACGTGTTTTTACCTCCTATCCCCAGACGGTTGAACTCAGCTTAGGAGAGAGTTTTTGAGCTGGAAGGGTTAGATAGGAGAGAGTTTTAGTTAGAAGAGTTAGATAGAGAGTTTTAGCTAAAGGAGTTTGATTGGAGAGAGTTTTCAAGCTGGAAGGGTTACATAGGAGTGACTTTTTGAGGTAGAAGGGTTAGGAGATAGTTTTGGAGGTGGAGGAGTTAGATATAGCCATAGTCAGGTCCTTCCATAATTGTGCTGGATTTAGATGGTAGAGTAAAAACAATAAAAAAGTAAAGTAAAGTAAAAACCAATGTAATATCGTGTGGTAAGGGCAGGAGTATTAATAAACGCCGCATCGGATTGAAGGGGTTAAAGAAAGTTTTATGTTACCCCTCCTGGAAAAAAAAAAAATCTATGTTGAGTAGGCAGGAGCAAGAAAATAATTGAAAAACGTATCATGGGAGGGAAGTAGGTAAAGAAAGGTGACCAAAATTGTGTGTGTGTGAGACAATGAATACCTGTTAACCCCCTGTATACGGAGAGCTGGACAGGAAAGGGGAGAGAGTGCTTGGATACCCCACTTTTACCCACCTACCTACCTGCCTCGCTGACTGACTGAATCCCTGCCCTCCCTACCTCAGTATGCTTGCCCACTTCACCCACATGCCTTCACTCCTTCCCTATGCTTGCCTGCCTGGGTCGACCTGCTTGATTTGCTGTGACTTTGATGGTCTGTCTTTCTGCCTGTATCTTCTCTCGCCTGCCTGTCTGTTGGTTTAGTTGCCTGCCTGCTCAGCTATGTGTCTCCTGTCCGTATCTGTGCCTGCCTTACTGTCTGCCTCTTCGCTTGCCTGCCTATTCGTTGTCTGCCTACCTGCCTGCCTACCCATCCCGGTGTCTTTTTACCTGCCTGCCTGCCTATACCTGTGTCTGCTTACCTGCCTATATAAGTTTCTCTACCTGCTTGTCTGCCTGCCTCTGCCTGTGTCTGTCTACCTGCCTCCCTGCCTATACCTGTGTTTGTCAACCTGCCTGCCTATACTTGTGTCTGTCTACCTGCCTGCCTCCCACCTTATACCTTTATCTATCTGTCTGCCTGCCTGCCTATACCTGGGTCTGTCTTCATGCCTGTCTGCCTACTAGCCTGCTTGCTTGTACCTGTATCTGTCTGCCTGCCTTCCTGCTTATACATGTGCATCTGTCTACCTGCCTGCCTAGCTGCCTGTACCTGTGTCAGCCTTCATGTTTGCATCTGTGCCTGCCTGCCTGCCTGTATCTGAGCCTGTCTGTCTGCCTGTACATTTGCCTGCCTGCCTGCATCTCTGCCTGCCTGCCTGCCTACCTGTATCTGTGCCTGCCTGCCTGCCTACCTGTATCTGTGCCTGCCTGCCTACCTGTATCTGTGCCTGCCTGCCTGTGTCTGTGCCTGCCTGCCTGCCTACCTGTGTCTGTGCCTGCCTGCCTGCCTACCTGTGTCTGTGCCTGCCTGCCTGCCTACCTGTGTCTGTGCCTGCCTGCCTGCCTACCTGTGTCTGTGCCTGCCTGCCTGCCTACCTGTATCTGTGCCTGCCTGCCTGCCTACCTGTATCTGTGCCTGCATGCCTGCCTGCCTGTATCTGTGCCTGCCTGCCTGCCTGTATCTGTGCCTGCCTGCCTGCCTGTATCTGTACCTGCCTGCCTGCCTGAATCTGTGCCTGCCTGCCTGTATCTGTGCCTGCCTGCCTGTATCTGTGCCTGCCTGCCTGCCTGGTTGGGTGAGTCACACACACACTCGCCTTGTATTGACATCTTGCACCGCCTTGCACTCCTGCCTCTGGGGGGGTGCTCTCCCTCCCCCTCCCCCCCTCATACCCCCTTTCTCTCTTTTAACCCTCTCTACCCCACCTCTTCTTCTTTCTCCACCCCACTCCTACTCCCCCTCTCTCATTCCTTCCTTCTCTCTCTCCTATTCCTTCCTTCTCTCTCTCCTATTCCTTCCTTCTCTCTCCTGCTGTCTCTCTCCCTCCTACTCCCCCCTCTCTCCCATTCCTTCCTTCTCGATCTTACTTTCTCCTTCTTTCTCCTACTCCCCCTCTCTCCTATTCCTTCCTCCTCTGTCTTACTCTCTCCTTCTCTCTCTCCTACTCCCTCCTTCACTCTCCTACTCCCTCCTTCACTCTCCTACTCCCTCCTTTTCTCTCCTACTCCCTCCTTTTCTCTCCTACTCCCTCCTTTTCTCTCCTACTCCCTCCTCTCCTACTCCCTCCTTTTCTCTCCTACTCCCTCCTTCACTCTCCTACTCCCTCCTTTTCTCTCCTACTCCCTCCTTTTCTCTCCTACTCCCTCCTTTTCTCTCCTACTCCTTCCTTTTCTCTCCTACTCCCCCTCCTCTCTCTCTTACTCCCTTCCCTCTCTCTCCTGCTTCCTCCCTCACTTTCTCACCTCCTTCCCACTCTCTCCTACCCCTTCCTTCTCTCCTCAGCCCCATGACTCTCTCCTACCCCCTTACCCACCTCTCTCTCTCTCTCTCTCTCTCTCTCTCTCTCTCTCTCTCTCTCTCTCCTTCTTACCCCCCTCCCTCCTCCCTCTTGTGTCCCCTCCCTGTCTCCCCTACCCCCCCTCTCACACTCTTCAATCCCTCCCTCTCACCCCTTCCTCCCTCGTGTCTCCTTCCCCCATCCTCCCACTCCCTCTCCACCCTTCCTACCCAGCTCCTTCCCTCCCATCCCACCCTTCCTTCCACCCTCCCTCTGTCTCCTTCCGCAACTTCTTCCCTGACTCCTTCCTCCTTACCTCCCTCCTTCTTACTCCTCTTCCTTTGCCTCCTCCTCCCTTCCTCCTTGTCTCATCCATACCCTCTTCTCCCTCCCTTTCCTTCCTCCTTCCATTTTATCTGCTTTTCCTCCTTCCCACTTTCCTCCATCTTTCTTCTCCTCCCCCATCCCCTCCCTCCTACCTCGCTCGTCTTCTCCTTTCTTCCCTCCTTCCTACCTCCTTTCTTACCCAATCTCTCTCTCTCCTCCCTCCTCCCCTCCCTCACTTCTTCCTCTCAGTCTATTATTTCCTCTCTCTAACTCTCTCCTTCTCTTCTTCCTTCCTTCTGTCTTTCCTTCCTTGTCTTCGTCGCCCCAATTCTTCCTTCTTCCCCCCCTTCTTCATATCTAATCTCCCCTCTGTTTTTTTCCTCTCCTTCCTTCCTCCTCCTCCTTCTCTCTCTCTCCCCCTTTCTCCTTCATATCTTTTTTTTTTCTTCCCTGTCTCCCTCATGTCATCCTTTCCGTCACCTCTTGCTCTCTCTTTGTCTCTTTCTCTCTCCCATCCTCTCCTCTCCTCCACCTTCTCTCTTCTTCCTATTTCCGTTTCCTTCACTCCCTGTTCTTCCTCGCTCCCCTTCTTTTTACCCCCCCACCCTCTCTCTCTCTCTCTCTCTCTCTCTCTCTCTCTCTCTCTCTCTCTCTCTCTCTCCTTCCCTGCCTCCTTCTTCCTTGTGTCTCCAGCCCATCTGTTTCTTCTTCTTCCCCTTTCCCCCTTTCTCTCCCCTCTCCCTCTCTCCCGCTACTCTCTCCCCTCCTTCTTCCCTCCCTCCTCTCTCCCCCTCCTTCTCTTTCCTTCCTCCTCCACCTGATTCTTCTCCTTCCTCCTTTCTTCGCATTACATAAGAAGTTTACTAAGATACACGTTTATGTAATAGTCACGCTTGTAAACCATTTGTCTTCATTCACTCTAGTTTACACTCAGGATACACCACCCCATGACCCACACCAGTATACCACCATAGGATACACCAGCATACCAGTTTACTTCAGCACACCGTCATATAATACCAACACACCAGCCACACCATCATATAATACCAACACACCAGCCACACCATCATATAATACCATCATACCAGCCACACCAACATGCAGCATACCAGTCACGCCAGTGTTCCGTCCTATACCAGGCCGACTAACATACTCTTATACCCAATACCAGCATACCAGTGACAGCGGATATAATTGCAGGAAAACAGAGGAACACTGATTGCGAGGATGTGGCATAGCATTGCATAACATGGGTGGCTGCAACATGGCGCCTCTGTGTTTGTTGGTGGAAGAGAGAGAGAGAGAGAGAGAGAGAGAGAGAGAGAGAGCGGAAGTAAGGTGCATATGTAAAGGGGTGAACACAACCAAGTGAATGAAGGCAGTGAGCGAAAAGTGTGAGTGAGTGAGTGAGTGAGCGAGCAAGCGAGGGAGGGAGGGCGTGAGGGAGTGGGAAAGCGTCTGTGTGAAAGTGAGACAGGAAATGAAGTGAGCCATGGAAGATTGAGTGTGGGTGTTGTTGAGTGTGTGTGTGTGTGTGTGTGTGTGTGTGTGTGTGTGTGTGTGTGTGTGTGTGTGTGTGTGTCTGTCTGTCTGTCTGTCTCTGTGTTCATGCCTTAATGCATGCATACTAATACTGGTGCACATGCAAGCGAGTTGGCTCAGGCTACGATGTGTCATCAGAGAGAGAGAGAGAGGGAGAGAGAGACGCGGAATCAACGGAGGTAATGCCAAGTTAAAGATACTCCTCGCCCCGCTCCTTCCCCTGCAGTGTGGTGGTGGGGTCATGCAGTGTGATGGTGGGGTCATGCAGTGTGGTGGTGGGGTCATGCAATGTGGTGGTGGGGTCATGCAGTGTGAAGATGGGGTCATGCAGTGTGATGGTGGGGTCATGCAGTGTGAAGGTGGGGTCATGCAGTGTGATGGTGGGGTCATGCAGTGTGATGGTGGGGTCATGCAGTGTGAGGATGAGTTCATGCAGTGTGAAGGGAGGGGTAATGCAGTGTGAGGCAGGGATCATGCAGTGTGAGGGTGGGGTCATGCATTGTTAGGGTGGGGTCATGCAGTGTGATGTTGGTGTCATGCAGTGTGAGGGTAGGGTCATGCAGTGTGATTTTGGTGTCATGTAATGTGAGGATGAAGTCATGCAGTGTTAGGGTGGGGTCATGTACTGTTATGTTGATGTCATGCAGTGTGAGGATGATGTCGTGCAGTATGAGTGTTAGGTGGGTTCATGCAGTGTGAGGATGAGGTTGGGTCATGCAGTGAAGGTGGAGTCATGCATTGTGAAGGAGGGATCATGCAGTGTGGGGTGAAGTAATGGGTCTCAAGCCACTGTAATACTACCCCGATAATCACCCAGCTACATTGTGTCTCCAGTATGCCGAATAGCAGCGTTCCGCAGCAGCACTTATAATAATAATAATAATAATAATAATAATAATAATAATAATAATAATAATAATGAATAATAATAAATAATAATAATAATGAAACAAAAGCATTCTGGGGTCGCATGCTAATCGCCTGCCAAATATGTTGTTGGCTAAGGTACAAACTACCTACAAACAAAATTTGAAGAAAAGTCGCAAAATTCTACGGAATTCAGTCACCGCGATTCACCCAAAGCCAATCCATGTAAAGTATATGCGAGTATTGTGGCGTCTGACACTCGGTCGTCTGTGATCAAATCCTCACCAAAGGCAACAGACCTCTGCACATCCACATAGTTGCTGTTTACTGAAGGTTTGGTGAAAATTCGTCCACAACTTTTGGAGATATTTTGTCAACACACACACACACACACACACACACACACACACACACACACACACACACACACACACACACACACACACACACACACACACACACACACACACACACACACTATATCGTCTCGCCGTGCTACAGGCAGGCGATAATAACAATCAATAATAAAGGACATGGTACGAAAGGGTTTAATACAGGCTGCTTCTAACCTCATCCCTGCGACGGATCATAAACTGAGTATAATCACCTGGTGATAACAGCTGTCTTGAAACGGAAACGCTTGTTTCCTTTTTTCCCAGTGGAAATCAGCATATCTATGAACCACGCGTTATTAAGTGATTTATGTATATAGGTGAGTTATTTAAGAGGAGCCTTCGGAGTCACATGGAGAGAAAGGCTGACGAATGAGGATATAAAGAAGCCTTGTGGTGTGGATGTGGATGTGATAGGAAGTGTTATGAGGAACACACTGAGGTGGTTTGGCCATGTGGAGAGGATGGAGGGTGAAAGACTGACGAAGAGAGTGTATGTGAGTGAGGTGGAGGGGGGAAGAGGGAGGGGGAGGCCGAGGATGAGATGGAGGGATGGGGTGGAGAGGTATATGAGAGAGGGGGGTGTGAGTTGGGAGCTGGGCAGTGAAATGGCGGGGGACAGGACGACGTGGAGGCGATTTGTTTGTGGCCACCCCAAACGGGATTGAGGCGTCTGGCAATAGATAGATAGAATAGATGTATATAGATAGACAGATAGATATAGATATATAGATATATATACAGAGAGAGAATACGATAGATAGATGGATAGATATAGATATATATACAGAGAGAGAGAGAGAGAGGTGAGGGCTGTATAGAAGGAGGAGGTAAGATATGAAGTACAAAGACTACAGAGGGTTACATAAGTACAGACTAAACAGCATCAGAGTGAAGTTTATTTCCTCTCTTTACAAAGTTACCCCAGCCTTTTAGAGCCCAGTATTATTCAAGAGGGTGAGGCAGAGGTAAGGCAGAGGCAGGACTGAGGCAGAGGTATGAGGGATAAGGGAGGGGTTAGGCAGGGTTGAGGTAGAGGTAGGAGTGGTGAGCTTGGAGTGAGGCAGGGGTGAGGTACAGATGAGGTGAGGCGTATGAGAAGGAAGGGGAGGTGAGAAGACAGGGATCAGGTGGATGTGGGGGAGGTGATACAGGGGTGAGAAAGAGTACAAAGGAAAGAAAAAAGCAACAGACCTTATGGTCCTTTCGATGCTGCATGTTTAGAGTAGACTATGACTACGAGATCTAATTCTACATGCTGAAGGATAAGGATAGTAAAGCAAGAAGGCTTCCCCCACCTCCAAACCCACCAGTTAAAAGTGGCAGGAAAAACAGAGAAAAACCACCATGTAGCATGGAAAAACTGACATGGAAACTTCATAGGAAAAACTGAAAGGAAGAGTTACATTCTATAATACTTTATCTGTAAGCAACCAATTTTAATTACCTGAAAGAGAAAGTAGTAAAGTAAAATGAATACTCAAATAGTAAATAACTAAGGCACGACAAGTATGGGTACGTTGAGTTAACGGGGCGTATGTAGACACAGCGTGGAAATTGCACAGTGCACAGTGTGGATGTTCTTAGGTGGTGCGGCAGCCTTGCCTGGCGCTCTTAAGGTAGGCAGCAGTCAATCAGGCCCCAGTTCCGTTCACTCCACTGAGACAGGGAACTTTCCCAATCGGACAAGTACATAAGTTTCCTTCTGAAGCATTGACCCCTGGTACATTAAAAAAATCCCAATGGTGGTCACCCCAATTTCACTAATAGGGACCCTCAGTGATCCACAGCCCATCAGAAGTCGAAAGTAAGAGTAGTGACCGTTAACTCAGGGCTATCTGTGCATATTCTAGTCTGTGCTTATACTATATTTACATTTAATAAATTGATCCGGGCCCTGAGAAAAAAAAAAAAATTATACACAAGTGTTTTATTCTGGTGTAAACATATTAAGCTGGGGGTTAGACAGCAGATACTTATCCAAGTGACCTTTAAAGGGTAGTGCTGTATCACAATTTACTACATTGGAGGGCAATTTGTTCCATATATTTACATCTCTGTTAAAGAAGAAATGCTTAGCTTCATGCGACTGGAATCGTTTGCCAGGTTTTTTGTGACCATTGCCTCTACTATAATTCGAGTGATCAGCTGTGAAGTATTTATCAACAGCCATGTTATCGTGCCCTTTGAATATTTTAAATACTTGAATTAAATCTCCTTTTAATCTGCATTTAGTTAGGGTGTAGAGATTCAGGGCTTCTAAGCGCTGAGGCATAATGAGTGAGAGCGAGGTAGGTACACTGACAAGGAGGGAGCGATAGTGAGTCAGGCAGGGCGAGGCAGAAGCGAGTAATGAGTCAGGCAGGATGAGACAGCTCGAGGGGTGAGTCTGGAAGGATGAAGCAAGAGTGAGTGAGGTAGCAGAGTTAGCAATGAATGAGAGTGAGGCGGGGAGGATGAGGCAGACAAGAGGAGTAAGACAAAGAAAAGGAATGAGTGAGACGAGTGAGGTAAGAGCTAATGAAGCTGAGTGAGGCAGGAGTGTGTCAAGAGCAATACTAGAGAGTCAGGCAGGGTGAGGCAAGAATGGTGAAGCAGAGTTGAGGTGTGAGGCAGGGACGTGAGAGAGGATGAGGCAGGAGAAAGGGAAATAGGAAGGGTAAGGCAGGCACGAAGAGTGTGGCAGAGTGAGTGAATGAGGTAGATAGGAGGAAGTGTTAGGCAGGATGAGGCAGAGAAAGACGAAGTGAGGTAGAGGCTGGTAGGGTGAGAAGGAGGCACGTAGGGTGAAGTAGAAGCTGGCAGGGTGAGGCGGGGACAGGCAGGATTAGGGAGAGGCTGGCATTGGTGAAGTAGATGCAGGCAGAATGCGGCAGAGAAAAGCAAGGTAAGGCAGAGGCGGCAGAGAGAGAGAGAGAGAGAGACGTGAGCTGGACTAAGATGGAGGTATTAGAGCCATCGCAATTAAGCCCATATTAAGTGTGAAATGGCGCGCCCTCTCTCTCTCTCTCTCTCTCTCTCTCTCTCTCTCTCTCTCTCTCTCTCTCTCTCTCTTTTTCTTTTTCACATTTCCATTTTTCCGGTGGGAGGAGGTACGTGTGTCCTAGTGGTCCGTCCGGCTCCCTGCGACCTAGAAATGAGAGAGAGAGAGAGAGAGAGAGAGAGAGAGAGAGAGAGGAGGGAGGGAGAGGGGGGGAATCCTGCCTTTTAATGGCCACTTAGAGGCGGACAGACCAATCCTACCGTAAAATTGAGAGAGAGAGATAGAGAGAAAGGTAGGTCAACTTCGCCATTTTGTAGTCTGCTTTAACCCCTCACGTATGATAACTTTTTTTACATTTTTGCAGCTGTAGTCGGTTTGTTTTCATCTGACGGAACCGTGCCACTCCTACCAATTCAGTGCGGATGAACCTCCTTGGTTACTATAGCCAAATTTTCCTCCAGCCTGACCATTAACTATATTTTTAGGGATTTTAGGGTTAATGTCAGTATAGTTTATTTTGGTTTAGGAAGGGCGTCTGTTTTATGCAAGGGGAGTATTATAGCTGTCTCTAACCCACCCCCCTACCCCCCAGTCCGAAGTGTCCCCAGAGCTGAATTAACACACACACACACACACACACACACACACACACACACACACACACACACACACACACACACACACACACACACACACACAATTTGTTCCATATATTTATGTGGGCCCAAAGAGTCAAGTATGTAATTAGATATGACCCAGGAAACTGAGTAGATTTATGAGTCATACGGGTTGAAAACTTAATACTGGGACCCAAAACTTAGATAGATAGATAGGTAGGTAGATAGATAGATACGTACGTAGACAGATAGGTAGATAGATAGATAGATAGACAGATATCGTGTGAGCTTATGAAAATTTGCCCATGAAATCCACAGGCAAATCGTTTAGTGTGAGTTAGATGCTTACAAAATTAACTCTGAGAATTGTGAGGCCAACTTATTCATGTATGTTTGTGAGATGTGTATACAAGAAGCTGAGACCTGTGTGTTAACGGGACCAAAGAATAAATATACTTGTGTGCTTGCGAGATTTATATATAGAAGTGAAGTACTGTATATTAGTGGGGGTAAAACAATACAATAGCCAATATTAATGTTTGGTTATGAGACATTTTTATAAGAATTTAAGGAGACTATTGAGACTAAGAAATTAACATATGTGTGACTTGTGAACCCAGAATAATAAAGTATGTTCATGAGGTATATATGTAAAAAGTTGTATCCATATATATTAGCTAGATAGACAGACAGACAGATAGACAGATAAATAGGCAGACAAACATAGATGAGATTATTGGTCGGAATGGGTTAATGAAGTAAATTATGTACTATTCAACCCTTTCACTGCGACGTTCCAAATCAAAGTTACCGTTCTTTCTGCCTCCTGACGATTTTTATTTTGCACAGAGACCCTATGTAGACAGAAAATTTTAAACCAGCTTTCTATATCGTTCACAGGGAGGCTAAAGTTGAGTATATTAATTCTGGTTAATTCCTGGCGATTATTTTACGCTGAAAAAATCCCAGCGCAGCTAAAGAGTCGGTCTTCGGAATGTGGTGCCCAGGTGAAAGGAACTCAGGTGATCTGGTTTTGTGTTTTCATGGTGGCTTTGATCCTCTCTCTCTCTCTCTCTCTCTCTCTCTCTCTCTCTCTCTCTCTCTCTCTCTCTCTCTCTCTCTCTCTCTCTCTCTCTCTCTTCACTTCCTTCCTTCTGTACGAGTATATCAATTTTCCCTCCCTCTCCTCGCTCCTTCCCTCCACCCATCCCACATTCCCTTCTCCCTTCCCTCACATTCTTTCCTGTTATGTTTCCCCTTAGTCTGCGCTTCCATGTTTCCTCCCTCCTTCTCTCACACTCTCCTTCCCTCCCACCATCCGTTTCTCACTTTTTCTCTTCATTTTTCTCCCCTCGCTCCCTTTTTCTCTTCTCCCATTTCTCTTCTCCCATTTTCCTGGCCTCCTACTCCAGTTACTCCTTCTCACTACCATCCCTCCTGCCCATCCACTCATTCAACTCCTTTTCTCACACTTCTCCTCCTTCCTCCCCTTCTGCTTTCCCTCCCTCTCCTCACAGTCTTTCTTCTTCCTGTTTTCAGTCACTCCTTCTCACCCTCTCACCCTGCCTTCTTCCTAACACCTCATACGGTCAGGGACAAAAATAAGCCAGCTGTTCCACTGTGTCTGCTTCACACTTAGAGTCTGTCCATCACGTTCACCCAGACGCTTAAAAAAATAACTAAATATATAAAAGCAGTAAAATGATCTACATGGAGAGTAACATACCTAGTCTGCCTCAGCTTAGGAATCTTAGCCAACACAGTAAAGCGGTAAGTAGAAGAAATGAAGGAAAAAAAAAAACATTACATGGAGTTTTCTCCCTACTGTGCATCCAGCAAATAAAACACAGAAACAAACAAGCCTGGCCAGCGTTATGTGCGTTTATATTTATCCTTCATTAGCAAATATAACACAAAATAGTCATAAAAACATATGTCATGTGTTGGTTCCCGGATGAGGGCCGTGTTTGTACCCTGGGAGTGAGATGCAGCGTTTGTTGCGAGGGTCCAAATGACTTGACCAAACTGTGTGGGATTCAGTCTGTGCGTGTTGCTGGAAAGGGTCTGGAGAAGTAGCCAGAGATGGTTTGGTCGTGTGGAGAGAGTAGGACTGTATATTGGCGTGAGGGGGAGGGGGAGGCTGAGGATGAGGTGGAGGGGGAGGGGGAAGAGGGGGAGGCTGAGGATGAGGTGGAGGGGGAGGGGGAAGAGGGGGAGGCTGAAGATGAGGTGGAAGGGGAAGGGGAAGAGGGGGAGGCTGAGGATGAGGTGGAGGGGGAGGGGGAAGAGGGGAAGGCTGAGGATGAGGTGGAGGGGGAGGGGGAAGAGGGGGAGGCTGAGGATGAGGTGGAGGGGGAGGGGGAGGCTGAGGATGAGGTGGAGGGGGAGGGGGAAGAGGGGGAGGCTGAGGATGAGGTGGAGGGGGAGGGGAAAGAGGGGGAGGCTGAGGATGAGAGGGAGGGAAGGGATGAAGAGGTATGTGAATGAGGGTACAAAGGAGTACAAAGGAAAGCAAACAGCAACATACCTTATGGTCCTTTCGAGGCTGTTTGTTACAGAGTAGACTATGACTACGAGATCTAATTCTACATGCTGAGGGATAAGGAGAGTAAAGCAAGAAGGCTTCCCCCGCCTCCAAACCCTTCAGTAAAACTGGCTGGAAAAAGTGAGAAAAACCACCATGCAGCATGGAAAAACTGACATGGAAATTTCATAGGAAAGACTGGAAGGGAAAAGTTACATTCTGTATTACTTTATAAGCAACAGGTCTGAATAACCTGGAAGAGAAAGTAGTAAAGTGAATATTCAAATAATAAATAACTAAGGCACGACATTATGTATGGGTACGTTGAGTTAATTGTGGTAGGTGGTGGCGACCATCATCCACTCACTTGATGTAGTGCTGCCTACTTCCTTAGCTTTTATCATTCTTTTTCTGTGCCTGCCCTCCTCTCTTCCTATTTCTCCTATCGTTCCTGTCGCTTCTTATTCCTTTTCTTTCCATTATATGTGGCTTTACATTGAGTGACAAGCCAAATGGTTTCCTGTAACCCAAGAAACCATTTACAACGCTGGGTGGTAACCATATAACCAAACCATACGTGCTCCCTACGTGTCAACAAGTGGGTTGGTGGAGGGTTGGTGTCCCTCCCTGTAAAACAACTAACTCAGTGTCAAATGGCCACCCTTTACGGGATTATGGTGTCTGGCAGTATATAGATAGATAGACGTTGAGTTAACGGGGCGTCTGCAGACAAAGCGTAGAATTGCACAGTGCACAGTGTGAATGTTCAGGGGTGGAGCGGCAGCCTTGCCTGGTGCTTTTAAGGTAGGCAGCAGTCATTCAGGCCCCAGTTTCGTTCACTTCATTGAGACAAGGAACTTTTCCATGTGGGACAAGTACACAAGTTTCCTTCTGAAGCAGTGACCCCTGGTACTTAAAAAAATCCCAATTGTGGTCACTTCACTAACAGGGACCCTCAGTGATCCACAGCCCATCACAGGTGTAAAGTAAGAGTAGTGACCTTTAACTCAGGGCTATCTGTGCATATCCTAGTCTTTGCTTACACTATATTTGCATTTAATAAATTGACCTGGGCTCAGGAAAAAAAAAAGTATTTAATTCAGGAGTAAACATATCAAGCTGTGGGTTAGATGACAGATACTTATCCTTGCGACCTTTAAAGGTTAGTACTGTGTCACAATATACTACATTGGAGGGCAATTTGCTCCATGTATTTACAACACTGTTAAAGAAGAAATGCTTAGGTTCATGCGAATGGAATCATATGCCAATTATTTTGTGCCCATTACCTCTAGCATAATTCGAATGATCAACTGTGAAATATTTATCGACAGCCATGTTTTCGTGCCCTTGGAATATATTAAATACTTGAATTAAATCTCCTCATAAACTGCGATTAGTTAGAGTGAAGAGATTCAGGGCATCTTTCTAAACACTCCTGGTATGGCTTGTTTCTCAAGCTAGGTGTTATTTTGGTCACCTGTCATTGTATTTTTTTAAGTTTCTCGATATCTTCTTTGTAATAAGGTGACCAGAACTGGACACAATACTCTAAATGTGGGCAAACTAGGGAATTATATAAGGTGAGGATGATATTATTGGATTTATATTCGAGTGCTGTACCAATGAGTCTGATTAATTTGTTGGCTTTCCTAACAGCCTCTGTACAGTTTGCTTGGTTTAAGATCATTTGTTATAATAATCCCTAAGTCATTTACATGACTAACATCATCTAGTTGAATGTTATTCATGGTGTGACTGGCTTTTCCATTTCTATTTACAATGTTTAACACTTTGCATTTACTAATATCAAAGCCCATCTGCCAGGTTTGGGCCCAGTTAAACAGTCGATCAATGTCACTCTGTGTTGCCTGCCTCTGTAAATATGTGTCTGCTCTGTTAACAATATTAGTATCATCAGCAAATTAATTATTTTACAAATTAAACCCTCATCTGTATCATTTATGTATATTAAAAACAGAATAGGACCCAGTACTAGGCCCTGTGGCACACCACTAGTAACATCTTTCCAGTCCGATTCTTTACTATTTGTTATGACCTTCTATTTAATTGTCGATCCACCCGAGCACATTCCTTCTGAACCCATGCGCATTCAGTTTCTGAAGTAATCTCTTATGGGGAACTTTATCAAATGCTTTTTGAAAATCAAGATATACAATGTCAACAGATATGGTCTCATCATATTTACTGTACTGAACAAATCATTGAAGAAATCTAAGAGATTCGTAAGGCAAGAGCAAGTTTTTCGAAAACCATGTTGTGAATTTTTTATGAGATTATTTATTTCTAAGTGCTTAACAGACTTATCTCTGAGAATGGTTTCCAACAACTTGCACACCACATAAGTTAAACTTATTGGTCGTTGATTATCTGGCTGCGATTTGTTGCCTTTTTTGAATATCGGGGTTACATTTGCTAGTTTCCATTCACGAGGCACCTTATTGTTTCTTAGTGATTTATTGAATAGCTCAGCTAATGGCTTTGATATTTCATCCACTGCTTCTTTTAGAATGCGCGGAGGTATTTTATCTGACCCTGGTATTTTCCTCACTTTAAGTTTACCGACGGCAAGTCGTACATCGTTCTCTCTAACGGCAATGTCGCTAACATCAGCTGGAGGGAGGGCAACCTGATGGCGATGCGCGAGGCAACATGAGCTGTTTTGTTAAGGCACCCCATCCGAGATAAGACGTCTGAGGCTAGATATACAGTATATAGATAAGTTGTGGATTTCAGTGGCAGGGGAGGTATGACCTGTGTGTGTGTGTGTGTGTGTGTGTGTGTGTGTGTGTGTGTGTGTGTGTGTGTGTGTGTGTGTAATTTTAGAGCCAGCCATGCCACACAACAGCCGTGTTTAAGTGATGGTTGAGCACACCGGGACACACAAACTACCATTCAGCCGTCGGTATAAATAGCTTCACCTCAGACGGACAAACACTACACGACACACTTAAGAGTATTGTAGGTGGCATGAGAGACATCGTAACACATCGTCCCTAACTATTTATTTTGCATATTGCACCTTAACATTCTCTTACAGGGTCATTTCGTCATAAAATCGACTTTGGATCAGTAACAAACAAGAGGATATTGAGATGGAGTGTGCAGATGAAGTCGCCGAGGGAGAGATGTTACGTAATCTCCAAAGCAGCTTAGAGTACACCCATTGTACTCGAATGCTGAGAGTTACAGTCCCAGGCGCACTTGTGGTGGTTTTATGTATTTATTTATTATGCCAAAACCCCCAATGGGAGAGTGGGTATTAGGTTTTGCTCGCCGTGGTGTGTGTGTGTGTGTGTGTGTGTGTGTGTGTGTGTGTGTGTGTGTGTGTGTGTGTGTAAAAACATATCAAACCGTTCATATTTTGTTTTCACCACACTTGATACGAGGGTTCAGTGTGAGCCAAACAGTTGCCATATTGTTTTTCAGGAGTGTAGGTCAAAGATCAAGATTACATGGACAGGTCAACTAAACCAGTCTTTATCCGCTGTAGAGCAGACTTTGTGGAAATGTTCGGGATAGTGCAAGAACACAGATTCGGCTTTGAGAACAAGGTCAAGGTCACAAGGAAAGGTTAAAGGTAGAGGTCACAGGGCAACGTCAGTCTCAAACTTGCTTGATCAAATTGGACCGACCAGACTTAGTGGAAGGGCTAAGGTCATGCAAGAAAGGAGTAAGTGGATTTTGAGAGCAGTCTTGTGAAGGTCAGTGTCAAAGGGCAATGTCAGATGTTCACCAGTTGACCGGTAATTGATGGCCGTGTCTACTGTACCCTTAGAGTGATCAACCTTACTTATTATTATTTACATTATCATCATCATCATTATTATTATTATTATTATTATTAATATTATTATTATTATTATTATTATTCGTACTGGTTTCTCCTCCCTGTCTTCAGCTAAGGAAAATTGTGGATATATCATATTTAGGTAAATTGACTGACAGCAATTTTTCCCCCGATATTGTCCAGTTTTAGCAGAGTAGGTAAAAATAATGTTTAGGAATATCCCAGTACCAGTATTACAGGTTAAGAGCAGTTTATTTTTCCCGAAATAACAATGAAAATGTATTTATCTTGATTTGTATTGTTTGGGCTTCTCTTCCTATTAAAGGACCAGATTGTATGGAGAAACTTGATGGTGATTTGTGCCCCTGAAGTGTGGCATATATATATATATATATATATATATATATATATATATATATTTATTTGTGACAGGAGTTTGTGTGTGTGTGTGTGTGTGTGTGTGTGTGTGTGTGTGTGTGTGTGTGTGTGCCTTGTAGTATCAATAATTGGTATGTAAGCTACCCCCGTTTGTAAACTGACATTACCAGTTCAGAATTTACAGGCAGACACCAGACGATTAACCCCTTCACTGCGCTGACGTCCTTTATGTTATTCTTGCTGCCTTCAGACGATTTGTTCAGCTTAGCGAAGTTCAAGATGCAGGGGTGAGTGTGGCAGCCGTGAGTCGCGCCTTCAGTACGAGGGGTCTTGCTTGGGTTGAAGACACGCGTTTAAAGTTACAAGAAGGAACTAGATAAAGACGCCATCGTAGTGAAGTGATTATATTTGCCTTCATGGTTGGCTGGGTTATGAGCTACTTTCTTATCATTTTTATTTTATTTATTTATATTTGGCACTAACTTGGTCTGAAATTGCCATCACTCCCTAACGTGGGCGGCGTCATTAGAATACATTAATTTTGCACTACAACATCATACTAGTCACGAAGAATGGCCATGAAAAGGATGTAGGACCATAGTATTGTATTATTCTGCCACTGAGCCACGTGAAGTAAGCTGCAAAAGGACGAAAATCTGGGGCAGGTTAGAATAAAAAGAGTATATATACCAAGTTTGATGTGCTGTTTTGTCTGTTGTTGTGGTTTTGAGGCGAGATTTTAGGCGTGGTAACTGTGTATTTATTTGTCATTCAATCTTGTATTGCCCCATCAAGAACGTAGGGATCCGGGAGTAGGTTACATTGTCCATACATTTAAGGCAAGAGTGACCAGTGGCTCTTCCCTGAGTAATTGTATGCGACCAATAACCAACCTTACCCTAGGAGGTAAAGCCCTTATGGACCACATCCGCTTGGTACACCCTAACTCACTGTACCACCAAGTATTTATTTTGGTTTTATGGCTACCAACCAGCGCAGTAAATGGTTTTCCGAACGACAAGGAACTATTTGGTTAAGAATATTATGAAATTTATGTGGGAGGGTGGGATGAAATACTGCAGCAGCGGCAGGGGCGCCACCAACAAAGGAAGAACCAACACAATGCTGGGCTGTATTAGAGATATTTCGTAGCACTTCCTCCTGTGCTGATTATTCTGCACATTGCATCTGTTTATCCCCTTTTAATTTACTGATGCAAACACAGCCGACATTAAAACGGCATAGATAACATACAAGAGAAAATTAAGGTGCAAAATGCACAATAAATCGCTAGATAAGAGGAGCAACGAAACCTCCTATGCTCTTGGAATACGGTCCTCTGTCTAAACTAACTCCAACGACCTGAATCTCGTTAACTGCAGCCTGCCAACACTGACCTAACATCGCAGTTTAATTTTAACCTAATCCATCTTAACCTCACTTGCCATATCAGAACGCCTTCCATATTCCAATCTCATACCATCGACTGTATTCCCACCTAACCAAGCAATATTTCACCTAAATCTATGTTATTCCCGCCATTTCCCGTCATCACATAATCAATCGTTTCTCATTTAAGAATAACCATATTACATCCCTAAATGTAATACGTGTTTTAAAAGCATTGTCTTTACGGGAGGGAGGAGAGACAAAAGAGAGGATGTTATGTCCATTTTGTTTTACCCACAATGCATCAGGCGTCGTCTGCTGAGTCCTTCCTAAACAACTTCCGCGTGCTTGCAATGTGAACCAGAGCTCTTGTTATATGGAGTGTGATGCAGTGAAGGTGTTAAAGCTATCGTTATTTGTGCAGCTTTAGGAGCGAATAAGTATGACGGACATGCAAGGAAGGAAAAAAGCGCTGTTTAGGTTTCCACTGCACTCCGGGCACTTCAGAGATTAGACACGAGAATGCCAAATCAAGAACGGACACCTTAATACATCTGCCAAAACGAAGAGATCACAGCCTCCCGGGACAGCCAGCTCAGTCGGGTATGCTGTGGTCCACACTGTCTGTTACAGTACTGTCCTAGGAGCTGGAGGTATAGGTTATGTTGATGGTAAGCGAGGGTAACAGAGAAGAGGAGAACCAAGGATGAAGTGGAGAGATATAGTGGAGGAGTGTGTGTACAGTACAGTATGAGAGAGGCAATGGATAGTGACAGAGGCATGAATGAATTTGGTTGCCCATGTAAAGAATATATAAGTAATTGAGAAGTACTGTAGATATAGAGATGGATAGATTTGTAGAAAGTGAACGAATAGGTATGTAGCATGACAGATTAGTAGATAGGTTACATCGATAAGCAAATAAGCAGTGAGATCATTAGATGGATTAGGCTAATTAATAAACAGGTAGATAGCTGAGCAGGTGTTAAAAAAGAATAACCGTTGATGGATGAAATAGTTGGTATAAAAATGGGTTAGTAAATGGGTAGTTACACAAATAGGCACAAAAAAGGTAAATGAGTACATGTAGTGTGTAGTGGTGTGGCGGATCCCTCTGGTGTTGTGTTGTGTTGTGTTGTGTAACCCGGGTATAACGTGGGGTCGCCTGGACATAACCCTGCCCTCTCCATTATGCAAACTGGCTTTAACCACTTCGTCCCTTCCCGCCACTACCACTGTCACCTTACTACCATTATCACCACTATATACCACCGCCATGACCACCACCACTATCACAGCCACTACCATTGTTACCGTTATCTTACAACCAGTCACCAGTACAACCACCGTTACCCCTATGACAGACTACCACTGCTGCACCTACTGACACACACACACACACACACACACACACACACACACACACACACACACACACACACACACAGAGCCCGTCCAATTGCGAGCCTAATATAATTGCCACACAAATACCTTTAATACGAATTACACAAACAAAAACCCGAGAGGATTATCCGGGTCTGTTGTTGGTAATCTGGACATAATAGAGAGAAAAAAAAAACTGAAATTATGCCCACAAAAAAAAAAATATTTAATGTGGTTACGTTATTTTGAGCCAGTGACGTCACGGGATTTTTTTTTTTCATGGTCGGGACAACTCTGGTATTGTTTCAGGTAACGCCAGATTTTTATTTATTTATTTTTGCTGAACCCGGGGGAGCCTGAAAGTGCTAATTCCGGGACCATTAACCCTGTCATGGTCGGGATAATTCTAGCGTTTAATTCCAGCTAATACCAAATGATTAGGTTCAGCTGGTAATGAGTCGTAGGAACCGTAGTGTTAATGTGATAGTGTTTTGTTTCCTGTTTATTCTTGTATTAAAGTGATGGCTCTGATACTGATGGTGTAGTAGTAGTGGTAGTAGTAGTAGTATAGTGATGGTAGTTGTTGTTGTTTTTGTTTGTTGTGATGGTGGTGTGGTAATGGTGGAGATGGTGATGTTGATGCAGGGAGACGTGATGGTGATGCTGATGTTTGTGGTGTGATCATGGTAACTGTAATGCTGGTGGTTGTGTTGGGGGCATTTGTGGTAATGCTTGTGGTAAATGTGACGGTGGTAACAACGGTAATGGTGATGGTGGTTATGATGGTTGTGGTGGTGATGTGGAAATGGTGGGGGTGATAATAATAGTGGTGATGTTTGTGGTGAAGCTGATGGTAGATGTGATGATGATGATGATAGTAATGTTGATGTTGGTTGTGGTGGTAATTGTGAGAACGATGACAGTGAACAACAACCACAGCTAGGAGTGATGGTGGTACTGATGATGATGATAATGGAGAATAGCACCAACATATAATTACAATACCACCACCACCACCACCACTAACAACATCAACAACAACCACCACAACAACAGGAAAAGGTAGCAGTGGAAGTAATGATGGCGAGTGTGATGATAATTTTGGTGATGATGTCAGAGAGGTGGTGGTGGTGGTGGTGGTGGTGGTGGGTGCAGGTGGAGGTTAGAGAGCACACAAGTAATGGCAGAAAGAGAGAGAGAGAGAGAGGGAGGGAAGGAGGGGGAGGGAGGGTGGAAATAACATGCTGGAGGAGATAGACTGAGGGGAGGGGAGGGGGGAGAGAGGGGGGGTGCGTAAGACGGGGGGCGGTGGACTAATACAGATCAATAATGGTGTGAGGGCCAGCAAAAGTTACCACCCCCTCCCCCCGCCACCTCCCCCTAATCTGCCTCACCCTCTGCTACTCTGCCTAACCCCTTCTGCCTCATCCTGCTTCTTTTTTTTTTTTTTATGTTATCCCCCTGCCTTACCTCTCCCTGTGTCCCCCTCTTCCACTCTGCCTCACCCTGCCTGCTTATTCACTGCTGTCACTCTGCCTGTTTTCTCCCTACCTTACCCTGCTTTATACATAATTTCTTCTCCTGTCTTCTTACCTTTCACTCTTCCTTTCTTACTTTGCTTTTCCATTCTTCCTCTTCCCGTCGTCATCTTTCTTCCCCTTTTATTTTTTTCACTCATTCCTCTGCCTTGTCCTGTCCTGCCTCACCCCTCTTCTTTCCTCACTTTTTATGCTGCTTCATTTCTGCCTTACCCCTCCCTGCCTTCCCCTCACCTCTTCTGCCTCATCGTGTCTCTGTCTTTATTTTTTTCCCTCAGTTTTCCCACTGCCGTACCCCTTCCCTTGTTTCCCCTTCCCTCACACTCTTCCCCTGCTTCAGTTTTGCATTTCCCTCCCCCTCCCATACCATTGTTTCGTAATCCTGTCACTCATTTCGTTATTATCCCTCGGTTTATCCATCCCAGTGTCACCGTCATGTCCCCAGTCTTGCCTAACATGCAGTACTCTCTCTCTCTCTCTCTCTCTCTCTCTCAGTGCCGTATCTCTACCCTGCCTTACTCGCTTGTATTCTGACGCGCCTCTTCTGCCTCATGTTCCTTGTTGTTTCAGTCCTATTCCTGCCTCGCCCCTACCCAGCCCCGCTTCGTTCCTTGCCTCACCCATCACTGCCTCACCCTGTACCCTGCCTCACCCACTTTCCAGCTCATCCTGACATTAGCTCATTCTTTCTTCTGCCTCACATCTTTGCCCTTTTCGCACCCTGCCTCACCCTTCCTTCTGGATTTCCCTGCATCACCCTTCTATCTTCCTCTCCCTGACTCACCTTATTCCCCACCCTTTTCACCTGCCTTGCCTCATTTTCTTTCTGGCTCACCCTACCTCACCCCTCACCCCTGCCTACCTCTGTCATCTGCCTCACCCATTTCCCTGTCTCCTCCATCCCCTGCCGTGCCTCACCGTTTCTGCCTCACTTTGACCCACCTTTCTCCTTTCTTACCTTTATGCTGTGTCTTTATTCTTTATTTACCTATAACTGAGAGAGAGAGAGAGAGAGAGAGAGAGAGAGAGAGAGAGAGAGAGAGAGAGAGAGAGAAAGAGAGAGAGAGAGAGAGAGAGGACCGAAAATGAAGGGACTGAATCGATAAAATGAAGAGGATGTAAAATATGATAATGAGTGTGTGTGTGTGTGTGTGTGTGTGTGTGTGTGTGTGTGTGTGTGTGTGTGGCGGGGGGGGGAGGGATGAGGGAGGAGAAGGTAGTTTTAAATGGACTTTTAATATGCTTCGGTGCGAGGTAATGTGTGGGTGTGGTTGTGGATGGTGGTATGGGTGTGGCTGTGGGTCTGAGGGCGGATATGGGTGTGGTGTGGGTGTGGCTGTGGGTGTGATCGTGAGTCCCGGTGTGGGTGTGGATGAGGGTAAGTGTGTTGGTGTGAGTGTGAGAGTTTGTGAGGATGTGGGTATAGATGTGGGTGTGGATGTGGGGGTGTTCGAATGCCGGGAGACTGGGTGTATGAGTCACTGCTGAGTATACGTGGAAGTATGGTGAAGTGTTGAGAGAGAGAGAGAGAGAGAGAGAGAGGGGGGAGGGGAGAAGGGGAGTGTGAAAGAAAACGTGAGAGCGAGCGGTGTGTTGTTGTGAGTGACAGTGGTAGCTAGGGAGATATCTTATTGACTCTCTCTCTCTCTCTCTCTCTCTCTCTCTCTCTCTCTCTCACACACACACACACACACACACACACACACACACACACACACACACACACACACACACACACACCTGGCTAATTCCCTCTACTTCATACATGTACCCTACGGTGAGGTGTATGTTTGTAGTAGTAGGAGGAAGAGGAGGACAGAGAGAGGGAGAGAGGAGGGAGTTGAGTGAATGTGTGTGTGTGTGTGTGTGTGTGTGTGTGTGTGTGTGTGTGTGTGTGTGTGTGTGTGTGTGTGTACTACTTCACACCGACTAGCATCCACATTAAGTCAAGTTCCCCGCCATCTTATTAACCAATAAAATAACTGATGTAATTATGGTTCAACTGGTAAACGGAATAATTGACCGCATTGCGCTGAGTAATTATTTAACTGGATGACTGACTGACTGGTGTATTGACCGTCTGACAAGTGGACTGAATCACTGACTGGACAACCAACTGACTCAGTGGCGTACTGACTGGATGGACTGACATTACGACTGGCAGGTGCACTGATCAAGAGGCTAACTGATTGGCTGACTGACTGGCTTACATTGTGACTGAGTGAATGAGTTTGTAATACTGACTGGAATTGACTGAGTTGCTCTTTGACACATTGTACTTACTGACTCTTTGAAATACTGAACTGAAATGAAACTGAACTTAATTAAATCATCTGGCGTTACCTGGAGCTGTCCCGACCATGAGAGGGTTGATGAAGAAACTGAATTTCTGACGTGCTGTTTAACTTGATGGTGTGTGTGTGTGTGTGTGTGTGTGTGTGTGTGTGTGTGTGTGTGTGTGTGTGTGTGTGTGTGTGTGTGTGTGTGTGTGTGTGTCTGTGTACCGGAAGCAGGTGTGTATGGGTGATGCGGAACACTGTAATTATCTTCTAATCCCGTCACACACACACACACACACACACACACACACACACACACACACACACACACACACCTGTCCACACCTGCCTCTATATGTGTTTTAGGACCACACACACACACACACACACACACACACACACACACACACACACACACACACACACACACACACACACACACACACAATTACCAACCCTCGCCACAGCTAATTGCGTGCATTGTCTCCAGCTGGTGTGTATGGTGTCAGGTGTAGGTATATTTGGTTAAAACGAGGTACATGTGGTTGATTTGTGTAGGTTTGGGTGGTTTCATGTTGGTTTGCTGTGGTCTGGTTGGTATGGCTATGTGGGTAGGTTTGAGTCGGTGCTGGCAGATTTACATGGGTTTAGGTAAGTGTGGGTGGGTTTGGGTAGGTGTGGGTGGGCTTGGGTAGATGTGGGTGGGTTCAGGTAGATGTGGGTAGGTGTAGGTGGGCTTGGGTAGATGTGGGTGGGTTTAGATAGATGTGGGTGGGTTTGGGTAGGTGTGGGTGGGTTTGGATTAAAGTGGGTGGGTTTGGGTAGGTGTGGATGGGTTTGGCTTGATGTGGGTGGGTTTGGGTAGGTGTGGGTGGGTTTGGATAGATTTGGGTGGGTTTGGATAGATGTGGGTGGGTTTGGGTAAGTATGGATGGGATTGGGTAGGTATGGGTGTGATTGGGTGGCAGTGTGTATGTGTATAAGTGAGTGTGGGTGGGTTTGGGTAATATACCACCATTTAGTTATATTATCAAAACGTTATCATTTTCAATTACCTGCCACTGTTATCTCGCTACCTGTGAAATGTGCTGTCACTACACTACCACCGGATGCACACTGTCCTATAAGTTTACCACCTCTCAGATCTGTCACTACCACAATGCCAGCGGTCAAGTCCACCACTATAACATCGCTTTCATTCGTATCTACCATTACCACTCTCCAGCGTAAACACCTTCACAGCGCAAATAAGTTATTCTGTACTAGATGAGTTATACTGTAGCTGGGAAGATGGAAGTCAGTGAACTATGATAGGTGTGTGGATGTATGTATGTATGGCAGGTGTGCGATAGATACGCACGTGTAGCTGTGTCGCAAACCCAATATGTCAAGTGGGGAGTTATGTGTGTGTGTGTGTGTGTGTGTGTGTGTGTGTGTGAGAGAGAGAGAGAGAGAGGGGGGGGGAAAGAGAGAGACTGTTTCTGCTTTTTGTGTGTATTTACACATATACTACTTAAATTTGTGCATATTTCATCACGAGTTCGAGTGTATATATATATATATATATATATATATATATATATATATATATATATATATATATATATATATATATATATATATATATATATATATATATATATATATATATATATATATATATATATATACATACGGTATATGGAGAGAGAGAGAGAGAGAGAGAGAGTTGTTTATGTGTTGATCCTACTTACGGCATCCATATTGCAATGTTGATATAATGGGGAGCACACACACACACACACACACACACACACACACACACACGGGAAGTGAGAACTTGTTTGAATATAAACTGTGTGTGTGTGTGTGTGTGTGTGTGTGTGTGTGTGTGTGTGTGTGTGTGTGTGTGTGTGTGTGTGTGTGTGTGTGTGTGTGTGTGTGTGTGTTTCCTTCCTTATTCCCTGGCCATTGTTGTTTTTGCTGTGCGTGTGTATGTATGTGTGGTTCCAGTAATTTGACCTGCGTGTATGTATGTGTGTATGTATGTATGTAGATCAGTGGGAATTTAGGTTTATTTTTAGCACTGAACATTTGTGGTGTGTATGTGCGAGAGGTGAAGGTGATGTACAAGGACGTACACGCAAACATGTACACGCTGTTGTACGTACAGTACATATTTCTATAAGAAGTCTCTTTCTCTCTCTCTCTCTCTCTCTCTCTCTCTCTCTCTCTCTCTCTCTCTCTCTGGAGCTTAGATTTCCCTCGCACAAGGCTAATATTTAATTTTCATGATTTTTTTTGGCATTATTTCTGAGAGTTATGTTTTTTCCTTAGTTTGCAATGTTTTCCCCGTTTTCATTTATACTTAAGATTTATTTGGTGGATGTAATGTCTTAATTTTTGCAATACTTTTTTCCCCTTTCAATCCTGTGTACCCTGATGATGGTTGATGTTAATTTGGTTACATTACTAGGGTGTTTACATTTACAGTCTTGTCGTGGCTGTACCCGGCTTGCTGGCCATGGACGGTGTGTAAATTATTCTTGGTACAGTCCTTCAACTTTCTGAATAATGTTCTTTGTTATTATGTGTTTTGTTCTTACTGCTTATTCCACCTATGCCAGACGCCTTAATACCGAATGGGGTAGTCATGAACAAATCGCCTCCATGTCACTCTGCCCTCCACCATCAGGCCGCCCCTCCGTCAGCTTACTCCACCTTCATTCGTATACCCCTCCACCCCATCCACGGTCTCCTTGTTTCCCTCACTCCCTGCACCTCACTGACACGCACTTCCTCAGGCATCTCGTTCTCCATTCTCTCCACTTGGCCAACCCACCTCAGGATATTTGTAACAGTGCCCAGCAAAATTTCGCCTAATATTTCACCTCTTCTGCTTCTCACTTCCCTCTGCTGGCTAATATTCCCAGGCGGAGAGAGTCTTGGTACTTTTCCCTTTCCATATATGATTTTGATAACGATGCGTCAGGAAAGAGTGTAACGGACTTGCTCCAAGTGTGAAGTCTACGCAGGAATACAGTAAGCCAACTTTTGACCCATACTGTGCAAAGGATAGCGAAGGAAAGGCGGCGGTAACAGAGCCGTTTATCCTGTTCATTACACTAGGCTTATTTTATTTTGATACCTCCGTTCGATTTTATTCAGCAGTGGAAAGACGCCTCGTAACGGAGGACTTAAAGTATTTAAAAATTGAGTACTCTGTGGGTGGGTTTGTTTGTTTGTTTGTGTGTGTGTGGGTGTGTTTGTTTGTGTGTGTGTGTGTTTGTGACTAAAACTAGTTAAAAATTGTGAGTACTGTGTGTGTGTGTGTGTGTGTGTGTGTGTGTGTGTGTGTGTGTGTGTGTGTGTGTGTGTGTGTGTGTATGCAATCCCCCCCGCACAACCAGCAGTGAAATCTTCAGGGTTGACCATACCGTCACTCAGGTCTATTGGTATTCCAGTCACAGTTACGTGCTGACAGTTTTCCCAGCCACGTCATGATTCAGACATGACCAACAGCGACCCGTGCATGATGGATACACAATTAACCTGCTTTTCCCCGGCCATGCTATGATACAGCGTCATATGATGTCGCCCTGGCTTGTCCTGTAATATAATTTTGACAGTTTTCCTACATATTTTTTTTTTTTTAAGTACGAAGAGAAGTTGGAGTATGACTATGAGGATGTGCCTACGTGAGATGGAGAGGGAAAGAGGGAGAGGTGGACCGAGGATGAGGTGGAGGGTCGGGATGGAGAAACATTCTATTCTATTCTATTCTATAGCCCGACGCCCTAATCCCGCAAAGGGAGGCCGCAGACAAAACGCCTCCAAGTCGCTCTGTCACCCACCATTTGACTACCCTCCCCCCAACTCACCCCCCCCTCCCTCATATACCTCTCAACTCCATCCCTCCACCTCATCCTCGGTCTACCTCTCCCTCTCCCTCCCTCCACCTCACCTACATACACCCTCTTAGTCAGTCTTTCATTCTCCATTCTCTCCACATGTCCAAACCACCTCAGTGTATTTCTCCTAATCTTCTCAACCACATCCACATCCACCCCACATCGTTCCTTCACTTCTTCATTCGTCAACCTGTCCCTCCACGTCACTCCATATGCTCCTCTCAAGTAACTCATTTCCACTGCTCTCACTCTTGACTTGTTCCCCTCTTGCAAGGTCCATGCTTCGCTTCCATACGTCAGGGTAGGGATCACAATACTATCATGCAGTGACTTCTTAACTTACATACTCACCTCCCTATTTCTCATCACTGCTTTCAGTGTACCAACGACCTTCCTTCCCTGCTGTACCCTTTCACGCACTTCATCCCCCAAAGTTCCATCCTTACTCATCACACTACCCAAGTACTTGAATGCACTCACATTCTCCATATCCTCACCATCCAACCTCACTGCACACTCTGTGACTTCATTCCTCTCAAACACCATAACTTTACTTTTGTTTACATTAACTTTCAGATTCCTCCTCCTACACACTGTCCCAAATTCATTCACCAAACCTTGCAACTCCCATTCATCTTCACTCAAAAGTACTGTATCATCAGCAAACAGCAAAATCGGAAGCTTCCAAATCTCACCCTCATTCATTAGAGCCACCCCCACATCCACTGCCCTACCCTGCACCTCCTTTACAACCCCATCCATGTATATATTAAACAGCCATGGAGACATCACACAACATGTAAGTGAAAATGGTATCAGATAGAGGAAGGGTTTCCTAATGGCAGAGGACTGGCCCACGTGTAGGCGATTTGTTCGTTCATGGTTTGTCTATATATATATATATATGTATATATATATATATATATATATATATATATATATATATACATTACGTAGAATTTTATTAATACAACGAGTTTTGGTATGCATTACTCCATCCATAAAAGGTTATAATAAAGTAGGTTTTCGTCAGTTTAAGTGTGCGCGATATTTTCTCATGCTTTTTCCTGCTTCATCAAGTCTGGGCATGTGTGTGTGTGTGTGTGTGTGTGTGTGTGTGTGTGTGTGTGTGTGTGTGTGTGTGTGTGTGTGTGTGTGTGTGTGTGTGTGTGTGTACACTTCATTCAGTGGGTATCACTCATCATATCGGATATTAGAGCCATCGCGATAAACATATTCAGTGTAATGCCGTATCAAAGATAAAATAGGATTACTGTTGTGCATCACGCTTAGAGTCACAGGTGCACCAGGTACGATATGTGGAGCATTGTACTGTATGTCTGCCTTTAGTAATCGTATAGTATTTTCGGAATTATGTAGTCAGTGTCATATAATAAGGTAAAATAAATGTAATAAAGTAACAATTCTATAATCGACCAGAATTTGGTTACTTATAACTTTGAAACACTAAAACAAAAATGTATGTCTTTCAGGTCCCGTTTTATGGAGTGTAGATTCATTTTCTATAAACCCCTTCAGTACGGAGGTGTTTTTATTTTACTTTACTTTCAGACGATTTTATTCAAATTTGGAGAGACTTTACTAACTGGCCGGGTTACAGAGAGCCTTCAGTAACCGTTTCATCACATGAGGTTTGCCCTCAGCAGAATAGAATCGTATGTAGAGAGCAAAACCGAAATGTAAACGACGTCACCGTACTGAAGGGGTTAACTATAGTCTGATTCCCGCCCGCTTGCGGCTTAGGTGTGACCCGCACCTGTGGACAATGGTGCCACGTTTCCCCAACTTGCGATGTGAAACGGAAGCTATTTATGTACAAGGCATCACAAATTCGATAAATTCAGATGAATAAAACTTACACTTGTGTATTTTGATGGATGAATCAACAGTAATCTTATTATGCATAAAATATTTATACAGTAACACAGAAACATGGCATACATATTGTACAGTGTTGCTAAAAGATATTGTAGTCACTTTTAATGGTTTTTAGCGTAGTTTTAGGGTGGGTAATAATATCACAGTTATGGATATAATAGAATGAGCCTGAAAAAAGAAAAAATATGCCAATATCCAAAGTAAAAGAAATAATTCATATAATTCTTGTGAGTGGCAGCACTGACAGATAGCTTCCCTACAGAGAGAGAGAGAGAGAGAGAGAGAGAGAGAGAGAGAGGCAGGAGAGGGGCATGCATTGAATGCATTGTCGGCATCACTAAATATAACAAAACCAAATTCACAAATGAAAGCACAATTATAAATAACTTATAAAAGAATCAAAAGTACTCAGGGTGGCTCACATTTCCCGCCATGTGGTAGGTGATTCCAGCCCCCCCTTCCCCTTCCCTCCCTTCTTAATCCCTCCTGGGTGTCTCAGGTCAAATCCCCCTTCACACTTCCCCTCCCCCCTGGACCACCACCCCAACAAACCCACATCCACACTCCCACCCACACCTACACCCACACCCCACTACGTCGGGGTGTATGAATCAGTAACGTAACAAACCTCTCAGCAGACAGTAACTTTGACACTCCATCTACTACTAAATATAACAAAACCAAATTAACAGATGAAAGCACAATTATAAATAACTTATAAAAGAATCAAAAGTACTCAGGGTGGCTCACATTTCCCGCCAGGAGAGAGAGAGAGAGAGAGAGAGAGAGAGATAACGGTATAGAAAACGTGGCAACACTGTACACAGGTGCGGGCCACACCACAGCCGCAAACGTGCGCGAGTCCTACTATAGAAGATTATAGAGCTTGTATCAGTCCTCGTCCTAGTTCTATAATGTTTACCTGACCCACTGCCTAGAGTATAGTGTGTGTGTGTGTGTGTGTGTGTGTGTGTGTGTGTGTGTGTGTTTATACCGGTATATGTAGGACACAAATGTTCTATGTGTGCCGGGGCGGATATAACAGTGTTGATTTTGTTTGTTTGGGAGAATGTAATTGTGTACTGATGTTAGCGCGTCAGTGTATGTACTGTGTGTGCAGTGTGTCTGTGTATCTCGAATATTTCTGTATATACATTGCTCTGCTGGTGTGTGTGTGTGTAGGTGTAAGCAAGCCGTGAGTCCCTCTCCTAAATCTCACGCACCCTCCTAATTCAAAAGCTGCCCTCCCACACTCCTTGCTTATTGTGCCCTCTGCCTCTGTGTGTGTGTGTGTGTGTGTGTGTGTGTGTGTGTGTGTGTGTGTGTGTGTGTGTGTGTGTGTGTGTGTGTGTGAAGGCTATAAAGTAAGAGATATTCGTTTGTATACTCAGTTTACTATGGTTTGTGTGTGTGCCTATCTGTTGGCGTGTGTTAAATGTGTCTTTGTTTGCATTGGGTATGTTTGTTCTCAGTGATGTGACTGTGTGTGTGTGTGTGTGTGTGTGTGTGTGTGTGTGTGTGTGCTGCAACAGGTGCTAACTACCTGGAATAGCATCAAAACATACGATAATTAACTAGTAGCTCATAATTTAGAAGTTTTGTTTCCGTCATATCCACCTTTCTATCCTGCGTCATATTCCAAGTTGTTTATTTCCTAACACTTCGTCCGTAGCTACTTATTCTGCGCGTTGCACCTCAGTATCCTCTTACACTTTGATGCAAATAGTGCGGATGTTTAAACGATTGAAATAATATACAGGATAGTGTTGAAATGTAACATGCAAAATAATTCGCTAAGAAGGAGGTGCTGCGTAGTCCCCTATGCTAAACGGATTACGATTCATGGTCTAAACTCATGTGACGTTCCGGAATCATAACACCTTTTGACTACTGTTGATTTTGGAGGGCGGTAGTCGACATAAATTTTGCAAGGTATATTACTCCAAACCTCACTACCCTCACTCGCTGTTGTTGTTGTTGTCCCAGGCGTATCTGAACGCGAGCCTGGTGGACTGCAGGCTGATGTTATCCTTCTTCTGCAGCGCACCAATTACTTTTCGGGGCTTAAGGAGGGAGCTGGTGGACGTTTGCATAATCGAGCAGCGGAGCCACCTGGTTATATCGGTGCCACCACGTGCAGGCGTCCCTCTGCTGCACCTGCCTCAGTCCTGCGCATGAGTTTTGATAGTGCGTTAGTTGGGAGTTGCGTTAGTGACTCAGCTAGGTCATTGTAAGTATATTTGGGGGGAGAATACTGCGGTTTTGAGGGGTGATGAAGGTGATGATGATGATGATGATGATGTCTGATGATGACAGAGGATGGTGATGATGATGGTGGTGATGATTGTTAATGATGATGATGATGATGATATGATAGTGTTGATGATGATGATGATATGATGGTGTTGATGATGATGATGATATGATGGTGTTCATGATGATGATGATGGTGATGATGATCTGTCCTTCTGTCTACTCAGGTCCGTCTTTTTTGCGTCAGGGGTACAAGGTTTTCCTCTGAGTACTCTCAAAGCCATGGAAGAATTGTACCCAGGTTTGTTTTGGGGGGAGACAGAGCAGTTTCGACTTGACTGAAGTGGGTCCAAGTCGGATCGAAACCATTTGTCTCCCAAATCACCATCTTTTACAAATCAGGACACTGTAATAGCAAGACAGTCGGAAATTCACCTGCCATACCAACTCTCACAGGCAGTAAAATGGTCAGGCTGCCTAGGTGGTTTATTATATATTAAACAGTGGAAGGTGTTGCACTGTAAGCCTCACTTGTCATGCTGGTCCACGTGAATCCTGTAACGGCGTTATAGGCATTATAGGGAGTTTATTACAGGTGTAGGTGGTGGAGAACGATGCCTTCACGCGGTCACGTATACAACCATGCCCAGCTGTACAGACGTTCCTTATCTGCCTCCCTGTACCCCGAAAGGAAGGCGTACTGTAGGGAAAGGACAACTTCAGCCAGCAGTCCACTGGGTTCACGTCTGTTTGAGCCTGGGGTAATATAATTTACAACGTCGCACATTGAACAACCCCATTCAGTCCAATGGCCCTTTTTTCACCCACTTCTTGACGATTTTTTTTTAAGGCATTCAGGCCATTGGTGGTGACGGTGGCAGTAATAATCTTCATCAACCCTTTCACAGCTTGATTTTCCCCCAGCTTGAATAAAATCGTCGGAATGTAGCAAGTTACAGTTGAATAGTCATGGTCAAATAGATATAGAATAGTTTAATAGAATTAGAAGACTAGAAATTGAATAGAAGATTAGGAAAATAGTAGAACAAATTGAGTAGTGCGGTAAATTAGAAATAAAAATTGAGTAACATAAGATATAGAATAGTAGACTGGAGTGTCGTGGTGTGGCCCATCCTTCATCCACTCACGGGTTGTGGCTGATCCGCCTCGGGGCTACAAGGTCTTCCACTCCAAACCCCACTTCCATCTTCCCGTCCCGTGGATTTGGTGGTGGTGGTGGTGGTGGTGGTGGTTGCAAGTTCCCTACATGACTTACCTGTACCACTTTTTTTTTTTTTTACCTGTCGCGGATTGCAACCCTATAGCAGCTCAGTTCGTGGCCAGGTGTAGTTGGACTGGGATTTTAATTTCGCTGATAATCAAGGAGACTCATTACTCCTTCATAACTAAGGATTATTGATTTCATACCGCCGCTACTTACTGGTAAAGGTGTATGGCACAGTTCCGTCAGGTGAAAACAAACAAGAATGCACATCATTCTATTCAAACCAATAATCTTTTCATTCCGATGTCGTACAGTATATCTCATTTCCTCCTTCTTACCTTCTGACGATTTTATTCACATCAGGAGACACACCTTGCTGGGAAAGATGATTAAAGCTTTATTTTACCCCTA
>NC_137018.1:39174913-39179913 GCF_032717465.1 Coenobita brevimanus
GAATTTGAAGGAGGGAGGAGGTGAGGTAGGACAAGAAGGTGGAGGGATATGGTGGATGAGTGTGTGAAGAAGAGAGGTGTGGAAGTTGGTGAGGCTAAGGGACTGAGAAGAGATCGAGCTGGCTGGATGAATATTTTGCGGGGGAGTGCATAATCAGGAATTTGGCACCCCTTTTTAACGTGACAGCATTCGGATTGGCTCTGTCAGATAGGTAGGCCTTTATGTGAGGCTGATGGAGCCAGGATTTCGTGGGATTGATTGATGAGTGAATGGAGCGTGGCCCATTGAATTGGGCTAACGTTGGCTGTCTGGACGTTGCTACACCTCACCCCGCCGTAGGGTGGGAAAGGAGGTCCGGATGATATATATAATTATATATATATATATATATATATATATATATGCAGATAGACATCATCCTTGTGTGCCCGTATATGTGTCTGTTGCCCACTTATATATCTTCGCATGAGTTGCCTAGTTGTAAAAACACATCATTACATGACTGGGTTTTATCTCTGCCTCTGTGTGTGTCACATGGGCTGCCAGTCAGTAGAAAATGATTAATACCGTATTGTTAACATTGTTTTTATACTGATGTTGTAACATTAAACAGCATTTTTACGTATTCATTTCTTGTGGGATGCTCCTTGCTTGGCTGATATGCCGTTTTTTTCTCAAACATGGCATCAAATTACCATGTCATTCTTGAAGGATGGGCGGTAACAGTATGGTTGAATAACTTTAGAATAAAATTGTAGTCATAAAGAAGCGTTATGGAAAGGATGTAGAGCCAGATTAAGATAAAAGAAGTGTAGTTTAGTCTGTGTATTACTTCTTTTCAATAATTATGTAGTTTTTGAGGAAATATCATTGCTTAAGTTCTTAACACTCCTTTAAGCGTCTGCCAGTAACACATAACACCTCCACCTAATTGCTGGTGTTGTTTGTCGTCAGAGTTTTATTAAGTCTAAACATTCAGGTTCCTGTGACTTACTCCCATCGGCACTCAGTCGTTTGGCGGTAGGTATAATAAAATATTAGTGGTTTCGAGCATGACAGGTATTGGTGACGGTATTAACACGAGGCCTCTATGACTGACTCACTTCAACAGAGACATGTGTCGTTGATAGCTGGAATACAATACCATATCAGTTCCCAGCGCTGACCATGAGAGGGTTAATAGCGACATTTGATTCTCTCGATCATGCTGGAGAGGGACGCCTTCAAGTAGTGGCACTGATATAACCAGGCGGTGAAACTGCCCTGTTATACGTTTCAATTCCCTCCCTATCTCCCAAAATGAGGATGGTGGACCGCAGAGGAAGGGCAGCTTAAGCTTGCAGTCCACAAGGTTTAAGTCCATATGAGCCTAGGGTTGCAACTGTTGTTGGTGGTGGTGGTGGTGGTGGTGGTGGTGCTGTTGCTGCTGCCTCCTCCTCCTCCTCCTTCTCCTCCTCCTCCTCCTCCTCCTCCTCCTCCTCCTAGGGTGTTTGTGTGTGCCGTTAGACTGCTTGTTGTCATGGGTTTATTTATGCAGTTTGTCTGAACACTGGGACGACTTAAACACCTTTCAAGAGGATTTAAACTCTCATATACTGCCATGACTCACTCTTAACAAAATGAAATAGTCTGGCGTTATCTGGAATAGTACACCAGACTACGAGAGGGTTAAGAAACTCTCGCGTATAGAGCTGCACATGGCAGACTATATATTTGATGCAGTCTGGGTGTTTTCTCTTACACCGTTTGTTTTTATCTTGGTTGAGGAAGACAGCGGCTTGGACAGGGCAGGAAGAAGAGGAAGGCTAACTGATGCCCGTCGACTGCACGAGGGTCAGTAAGGGTTGCAGTCAGTTTTTTTCAGGGCATAATCTAACTTACTTTAATCAGTGTGTGTGTGTGTGTGTGTGTGTGTGTGTGTGTGTGTGTGTGTAGTGCAGCTTAGAACTGAAAATATTATTTACACGAAACTTCGCAGGATGGTTGGATTTTGAGTCCAGATGGGCCAGTTTCAGTTTCATGTCAGTTGATGGTGGTTTGGCCGCTATTAATAGTCTCCTCTGGTACAGTACCTGTAGGTGGAAGAGGCGGCGGGGCATGTCCGTGGAGTTTATTACGTCTTAGCACAGAGAGAGAGAGAGAGAGAGAGAGAGAGAGACAGACAGACAGACAGACAGACAGAAGTGGGGACGGGGTTATACTGTACATGTGCACTCTGATGTCTGTTGCTGTACTTCATTGATGCTGCGAACAGACGATTTTATTCAGCAGCAAATTGTAATAGCTGTGGTGGTGGTGATAGTGTGGTGATGATTATAGTAATGGTGGTGGTGATGGTGGCTGTGATGATGATGATGATAATGATGATGGTGGTGGTGGTGGTGGTGTTTGTGATGATGATGGTGGTGGTGGTGGTGGTGGTGTTTGTGATGTTGATGGTGTTAGTGGTGGTGGTGGTGGTACCTGTGATGATCTTGGTGGTGATGGTGTTAGTGGTGGTAGCTGTGATAATGGTGGTGATAATTGTGATAATGGCAGTGGTGGTGGTGATGACGGCTGTGGTGATGGTGATGGTAGATAAGTTACTTGCTGTGATTATGATGACGGTGGTGGTATTGATGGTAGCTGTTATGATGATGGTGGTTGTTGTGGTGATGGTGGTAATGGTGGTAGCTATGATGATGGTGGTGGTGATGGTGGTAGCTGTGATGGTGGTGGTGGTGGTAGCTGCGATGATGGTGGTGGTGATGATGGTAGCTGTGATGGTGATGGTATAAGTGATGATAGTTGTGATGGTGGTGGTGGCTATGATGGTGGTGGTGGACTTTTCAGAAACGGGTCTCACCTGGACAAGCATTGCCGCAGAACATTTGCTGCAAAGCGAAGCATGGTTCAGAGACGGCCGTAATTCTAGACAAGTACTGAACGACCCAGTAGGACCGCGAGGCTCTTGTCTTCCCCTAAAATACCACTCGCAGCCACCGAATTCACACGCAGGTCCCTAGTTGTACTGTACCGGTGTGAACTGGGACGAGGTGGAGACAGTATTGGGGACAGAGAAACAGACCCAAGTACAAGATTTAACGCCTTCGATACGAGGACTTTATTTATTTATTTATTTATTTTTTTTTTGCAGCCTTCAAGCGATTTTATTCAACTTAGGAGTGTGTCCAAAATGGAGGGGTTGACTGTGGCATTCATTAACCCCTTCAGTACGATGACGTCTTTATATCACATTCTTGCTGCCATCAGACGGTTGTACTCAGCTTGGGAGAGATTTTTCCGAACTAGATGGATTAGCTACAGCCCTCATCAACCCCTTCACCACTAGACACCCTTTGTAAGCTCAGTAAAATCGTCTGGTGCGAGCAGGAATAAAGTAAAGAAGACAACCTTGGCGTGAAGAGGTTAATGACTGTAATGAACCCGTACAGGATTTTATTTTATTGTACTTATCGTATTTATCTTTGTGGAATTTGTTCACCTTCTGCCTGAGTTGACGGTGTGTGTTTTTCGTGCGCGTTTTAGTGTGCGTTTTCGTAGTGTTTTGTACTGGTGTGTTTAGTGTGTGTTTTTTCTTTAGAGTTGTCTTATTGGTACACTTTTTTCCTTTACCTAATATGTCCCGGGGCGGAGTGTGTTTTATAGTGTATGTTTTTATTGGACGTGTTTTTGTGGTTATAATGTATGTTTTTTTTTATAGTCTCCGTATCTAGTTTACCGTAGTGGAATTTGCTTCTCTCTCTCTCTCTCTGTCGACCATCCGTATCTGTCATGGAACCCGTATCAGTGAAAAATATACTATCTCGCTTATCGTGCTGTATTTTTGGAGGGTGTTATCTTTTCCTTATGGCCGACTTCCAGCGAGAGAGAGAGAGAGAGAGAGAGAGAGAGAGAGAGAGAGAGAGAGAGAGAGAGAGAGAGAGCCTGTGTACAGATGTTTGTTAATCGTGTTTGTATTTCTTGAAATTGTGTGTACTTATAACAGTGTGAGCGTGTGTTTGTTGGTAGGTGAGGATGTGTGTGGAGAGAGAGAGAGAGAGAGAGAGAGAGAGAGAGAGAGAGAGAGAGAGAGAGAGCGGAAGACGTGAGCAAGGGGAGTTCTCAGGAATCTGATCTAGTAGACCTCCCTGCCCCCTCTCCCTGCCTCCCCCCCCCCGTATCTTTCCCTTACTGTCCACTCACTCTCTCTCTCTCTCTCTCTCTCCCTCTCTCTCATATATATATATATATATATATATATATATATATATATATATATATATATATATATATATACAGTATGTGTGTTTGTGTCTGTGTGTTTGTGTGTGTGTGTGTGTGTCCGACTCTAAGCATAGGCTTCACAACCTGCTCCCAAGGCCCAGTAGTCCTCCTCCATACCATACACCTCTACATGTCACCACTTCGGCGCTGACACCCACCGTCCATATTGAATACATGCTAGAGCTGTCTCATACAGGACTGGTGTATTGGTATTAGCTGGGGTATTTTTACGACATGTCGGCGGATCTTCGGGTAGATCGGTGAAGTCTGCAAGTATGAAATTCAAATCCATAAACTGTTCCCTGCTCCAGCGGAGATTTGAACCTGGATCCGTTAGGACTGCAGGCCACCTCTCTACCGAGAGAGATATATATATGAAGGTAGGGAGGTAAGAACGAGGGGCCGAGGGGGATAAGAGAAACGCAGGGAGGAGAGCGAAACAGAGGCAAAAAGGTAGGGAAGCAGTATGGAAAGAGGAGGAGAAGGGGAGAGGGAAGGAAGGGCTAGATATGGCAAGGAGAGGGACTGTGAGGATGAGGGAGGCAGAGAGGAAGGCAAGTAGGATGGAGGCGGGAGGAAGAGAAAGGAAAGAGGGCAGTGAGATGGGAGGGAAAAGCAGGAGAACAAAAGGAGGCGAAGACGAAATTGGAGAGGGAACGAGATGAGGTTGGTAGGAGGGAGACAGAGGGAACGGCAGAAGGGAAAGGGAGGGAGGTAGAGAGGTAGACTGAAGA
>NC_137018.1:39184913-39287413 GCF_032717465.1 Coenobita brevimanus
GGGGAGGTGTAGGTGAGTACTGGAGAGGTGGAAGAGAGTACTGGAGAGATGGAGGTGAGTACTGGAAAGGGTGGAGAGGTGGTGATGGTGGTTGGTGGTGGTTGTTAAGAGATGATGATGGGGGTGGATGATGGTAATGCTGGAGAAGGGTGATGATGATGATGATGATGATGATGAGGAGGAGGAGGAGGAGGAGGAAGTGGAAAAGGAAGAGAAGGAGGAGGGTTGCAGTTAGAAGTGATGATGGTGGAAGTGAGTGTTATAGATGTTAGTGATGAGTGTGTTTGATGGCGGTATTGGCTTGTGTTGTTGGAGATTAGAGGTGGAGATGATGGAGGCGAGTGATGGACAGGGTGTAGAAGGATTGCAAAGATGGTGTGGTTGTGGTTGGAGATGATGGAGGTGAGTGGTGGAGAAGGGTGATGGTGCTGGAGGTGTGTGGTGGAGGGTATGTGGGAGACGTTGGAACTGGGTAAGGCGAGTGAGTGTAGGGAAGGAAAAACGATGGCTCTGATAATCCACGTTAGGTAACCACATTGACTCATCCAGTACCGTGACATCTGTTTTAATCTGCCATTTTCCAGACGATTTTATTCAGTTCCGGAGAGACTTAGCCAACTGGAGTGGATCAATATCGCTTATGTTAACCGATTCAACATACTACACTCCTAGGCTGAGAGAAATCGTCTAGTACCAGTAGGATTAGACGAGAGACTGGGGGAAATGAAGTCAAGTAGTATCTTAAAATGTCTTCCGACCCATACCGAGGAGACACCATGAATGATGTTTCCAGGTACACGTTGCTACTCTACAGGTGAGAGAGAGAGAGAGAGAGAGAGAGAGAGAGAGAGAGAGAGGTCCTCAGCTTGACTGGGTTAAGAGCACAGTGACAGCAACAATCTCCTCACTAACATCAGGCTTCGGAACACAGTAGTATCGCTTAATAACAGCTTCAGTAACGGGTCGGAGCGAGCAGTATTCCGGCCAACAATAGACAGGCAACACACTAACAATAGACCCAGAACACAAAAATACATTCATGGTGCTCTAACGGGCTCTAGGTTTGGAGTACGACGTGATTATATTGTTCTTCCTAGTATCATTTTTGGAGCACTTAATAGTAAAAGTAACTCTCTCTCTCTCTCTCTCTCTCTCTCTCTCTCTCTCTCTCTCTCTCTCTCTCTCACACACACACACACACACACACACACACACACACACACACACACACACACACACACACACACACACACACACACACACACACACACACACACACACTACCACAAGAACAATAGCAGAGTGATCAGTATGCATTACAGAATTAGGCTCATGTAATTACAAAGTTACAGCATTCACACTAATAAGAAGCAGCAACACTGTGAATAGTATGTGTAGCAATGATGAGAAAAACAGAGCATGAGTAGTATGCATTATAGGTGGATGAAGTTTACAGTATTTTTACCAATAAGAACAGCAGTGTGAATAGCATGCATTATCAGAGTGAGAGAGGCAAAAAGTGTGACTAGTATGCAGTGTAGAGCGTAATGATAGTTACAAATAATCGAAACAGTAGCAGTTTGGAAAGTATGCATTAGAGGTGAGAAGGTGTGATTATAGTGGTGAGAGGGGAAGGCAGGGATGTAATGATAGAGGCGATGGTGGTGGTGATGTTTTTATGTGGTGTGGTGGTGGTGGTGGTGGTAATGGTGGTGGTGGTGTAGTGTGTTGGTGGTGGTTATGGTGGTGGTGGTGGTGGGTGACCTTGGTGGGGTACAGGCGCTATGGGCAAACCGGTTACTTGCTTACAGGAAGTTCTCTCTTTTTCTCACTTGCTCTGAATATTCTCCTGCTCTTAATTTTCCCCGATTCCCCCCTCTCTCTCTCTCTCTCTCTCTCTCACTCTTAGTTGAATAAAATCCTTTGGAATTTTCCATTATGAAAATAATATAAAAATACTTCCCCGTGCAGAAGGATTGTAAAGGGACGACAAAAAAAAAAAAAAAAAACTTTATATTTTCGTTTTTTTGTGGTAACCTTTATGTATTTCAAATTGACAAAAACATTTCACCTCGTAAAATCATTTTGTAGCGTAAAAATACAATAATATGACTGTAGCTTTGACTGAACGCATTTCTGTTTTGTAACCGTTGCGTTGTGGCGGTGACAGTAGTCGTTGACCTTCAGGGCTTGAATAATAAATGATAAAGTCTGATTTTTACGTGTGAACGCGCCAGTTGTAAACAAAGGGACGCCATCTTGTCATCCGTGAGCAAGTAGGTATTTCATTTCCTCCGTGATTTGGCCATTTTTATGCACCCAAATGTATTATATATTGAGCTTTTTATTTTCGTTATTATTATTATTATTATTATTATTATTATTATTATTAGTGTGTACATATTTCAACCATTTTTATTCCATCTGCCATACCGGATGCATTACCGGTATTTATTATTTGTCCATACCACCATAATACCCGTGAACCTCCCTTGCCCTTGCTCACCCAGCAGTGTAGTTGAGGACCTGAGTGCCAAGTAAATGGCTGCGTGTCGTATCCTAGGGAGAGACTGAAATTTAACAGAACCTGACTGCCTACCCTAGAGACCGTGGTGGTTGATAGGCCTCGTCCTCCTCCACTTACCGCTAACCATGACATGTTTCGCCTTAATTTTACCACATTGTCCTGAATCATTATCTTTTACCATAGGCTAATCCGTTATCATATCGCACTATCGTTGTACTCATCCCTTGTTATATTGCTTGGGTTTGTCATCAGTGGTATAGTTTTTTTTTTTTTTTTTTTTTGAGTGGTATAAGTGGTATGATCCGGGATCGTGTTCATTGGGCCATATGGAGGCAGGGAGAGGGGATGAGAGAGATCATGTAGACGTGGTATTGGTGGTATAAGCGTTGTCTGTAGTGGTGTGGTGTTGATGTATACCAAAGACATACGATGTTGGTGGTGTGGTGAAGTAGTTAGTATCGGACAGTGAATGGTGTGAATGTGGTATATTGAAGGTGTGGGTGGCGTGACTGGTGTAGTATAACATGGTGTGTATATGGTATAATAATTCAAGTGGTATTGGTGTTGTGTTTATGTAATACTATGATGCAGAAGGTGTAGGTGGGGTGACTGGTGTGGTGTTACAAACGGTGTGTCCGAGTATAACAACCCAGATGGTGTAGGTGGTATAGCTGGTGTGATCTGGTAAACGATAATGGCTACTAAAATACTTTACTTTAATACTGTGATTGGTACCTTATTATACCAGATGGTGTGTGTATGGTATAATAAATCACTGTGGAGGTGGTTTAGGTGATATAGGTAGTGGTTTAGATGGTATAGGTGGAATGATTTAACAGGTGTTGGAGTGGCAGGGTGGTGTGGTGGTGTAGAGCGATGCGGGGAGCCAGTATACCGGTTTGGTGAGATTTAAGTGTGGTAAGCGTGGCGGTGTGGTTGGAATGTGGTGATTGGGGTGAGGTTTGTGTGGCGGTGAGAGTGATTGGGAGATGGTGTGATGATTATGATGATTATAGTATTGTTATTATTTATTATTATTATTATTATTATTATTATTATTATTATTATTTGTTTTATTATTATTATTATTATTATTATTATTACCGGTATTATTATTATTATTATTATGACAACGACGATGATTATAATAATGTGTTGAGCGGTGTGTGTGTGTGTGTGTGTGTGTGTGTGTGTGTGTGTGTGTGTGTGTGGACCTGAATGATGTAGTGGTGAAACTATGCAACGAACTTTGAGGATGATACTTTGATTGTGGTGAAGGCGGTACTGTGAGCTAAGTGATGTGGTGGTAGTACGTGGTGGTGATGGTGTGGTGAGTGTTATGGTGACGATGAAGGAGTAAATATGGTGTGTTGGTAGTGTACTAGTAATAGAGAGGTGTTATGAACTTGGTGAGGATAGAGTGATGATTAGATGCGGAAATATTGGTGGTTGTGGTGATGGTGGTGGTGATAGTTTTGTGTGAGTGGTGTTGTGGGGTAGGGAAGGTGGTGGTGATATTGTGGTGAAGGTAGTGCTGGTGTGGGTCAAACATGGTGGTATGAAGTGTGATGGTATGGTGGTAATAGAGGTAGTGATGGTGGTGGTGTGAAGGTAGTAGTAGTGGTAGTGGTGTGGTGGTATGGAGAGCGCGGTGGTATTGTGGTATGAGAGGTGGTGGTGGTGAGGACTGACAAACACAGGCTGCCATTGTGTTCCCAGGCGAGTGTAGTCGTTCCCTCACACACACACACACACACACACGTACTCATTCTCTATCCTTACTCACTCACTCACGTCTTACACACACACACACACACACACACACACACACACACACACACACACACACACACACATTCCTTCTCGTACATAATCCCTCCATTCTTTCTACCACGCGCATCCTCTCTCTCTCTCTCTCTCTCTCTGTACTTTTTCTTCCACTCTTCCTGTCTCCGCCACCCACCTCTCCTCCATCCGTTCTCCTTCTCTTCCTCTGCTTCTCCAATTTCCCCTTTCCTGCCCTTTCAGTCACTACACAGTACACTCCTACCCATCAGCAAACTGTGGGATCAGTTTCATATAAAGTAACCATATTGCCCTGCCTATCTGTGCTCTTACATATGCATGTTTTTTCATACTCCACGAAGTTGGCATGACGCTATCTTCCTCCACGAAGAGAAGAATGAGGAGGATGAGGAAGAGGAGGAGGTGATGGTGGTGGTTCTAACCGTAAGCGTTGCCCAGCAACATGAAGTGTCCGGGAGCATTAAAGAAAACTGTTTTAGGGCTACCTATGATGTTAGGGAAATCATTTTAGGGCTGCGAATGGTATTATTTGCGTTTGGTGAGTCTCTGGGATTGGTAGTCTCCTACTGTGGAGTGGGGTTGCACAGTTTGGCTGTGGTTGTTGTAGTCTATCTAGTTATGTGTTTTTTCGTTTGTGTCGATGCGTAGCTGTATATATGCATGTACACCCTGTAACTTAATGTATGTATGCCAAGCTGTGTCCATTAGCCAATCCATACATCACTGTATCTGTCTTAAACGATGTGTAGAAATGAGCATATAGTCGTCTGAATGTAGCAAGATCAAACTAATGTATTATAATCATGCTGAAGAGCTTAGTAATAAACGTTGTAGTCAAAATGCTGCTTTAGATAAGGGATAATTTACGTTCAGATTATACACTTGGCTTACAGAACGTTACAGTCTGTTCACCTTAACATGGCAGAAATTTTCGTCTTTGAGCAGTTTATTTCACGAAGCTGACTGGGCGAATGAGACAATACAACGGCTGTACATCCTTTCCGTAACACATTTCCATAACTAGCACCAGATTTTAGCATTAATTTCTTGTTACACCTAAGCAGTGAAATGGAGAGATGGTAATTTAGGACAGGTTAAGGTGGACGAGTACGATGTCTTTTTATTATATTGATGCTACCGCCGGACGATTTTCCTCAGCATAGGAGTGAAGTCTTGTGATGGCGTTAGTGAAGGCTGTGTATAAACCCGTCTAGATGGAAAAGCCTTCCTCAAGCTGAATGCAGTCATGTGGCGGTGGTAAGATCAAAACAGAGGTGGGTCAAAATACTGCTTTCAGATCAGATTAATTTGCCTTCGAATTTCCTGTTGCATGCAGAGGGTAAGTACGCTGTTGTTGACATTAATCCTTTCACTGTTAGCATTATCTGAAATCAGTAAATTCCTCTGGTGTTAGTCGGAATCTCTCTCTCTCTCTCTCTCTCTCTCTCTCTCTCTCTCTCTCTCTCTCTCTCTCTCTCTCTCTCTCTCTCTCTCTCTCTCTCTCTGTGCAGCGGATATGTCTAACTGTAGTTTTTTTTTTTTTTTTTTTCATTTGACTGCTATATATATTTTTTTTTGTCATGCGAACCAAAGCATCTGATAGAGACCCTGACGAGGAGAGAATATCTGTGCAAAGGAGGGAAGGACGTAATAAACAAGTAAACAAGTTGGGTTAGCTTTAAAGAGCCTTAAGAGATGCGGTATCCGTTTAAGTGGGTCGTTAAAGTAGGATATAACGAGTTTGGAAAGCTGTTGTTGTAGTGGCCTGAATGTGTGCTGAACAGGTTGTAAAGAGCGTATCAGTCAAAGTTCCTGATGAGTAATTTTCATAAAATTGGTATGTGTAAATTACCCATTATACTGTACATTTTATCCCAAGAGTGTGTCAGGTAATATTGGATACACTGCATATGAAAAAATCTGCTGGGTATGTTAAATCTGGGTCATATTATCATCAGTTTAGAAAGCTTCCTGGCACCATGCTCAAGAAAGAACCCAAGGTTTACAGCCTACAGAATTCGTTCATTCAATAGAAAATTAAACAATAAATATTCACTCGCATAATATTGTCATCGTGTCTTTGTCAAAAAGGTATTGTGCAGATAGTGGAAAATAGTATGATGTAATATGCAGAGGATATCACTTAGGTAGAGGTGTCAGAAAGCTTTCATAGTTACGGTAACTGTATATCCCTCTGACGAGGACAGATTTCATGGTTGCTACAAAGGAAATAAGGAGTTGCTTACATATCAAGAACAAAAAAATTTGATTTAATATAAAACTGCAGTTGACCTTCCATTACCAAACTGTGCCAGAATACTGTGGACACAGAACTGTTTAACTCGTACTTTGTAGTATTCTATACTGTATATCATACATACACATAGTTACAGCTGTGCATGAAGAATGGAAAAATCGTTTGAAAATTGAAGTCGACGGTTGGACAGTTGTGTGATGAAATATAAGGAACACAGAAATATGAAATAGACGGTTGAACAGTTGTGATGATGCATAAGGAACTAGAAAGCATTCAGAGTGCATACCTCCGTTAATGCCAGCAGAACTTATGACTTACTACCGGGTACTGAAATTCCTCTTTCTTAACAGACGAATACTTTCACGGTCTCAGTTAATTCTACAGTCTTTACATAGTCAGTTAATTCTACAGTTTTTACACAGTTAATTCTACCGTCTTAGTCTAATCAGTTACACAAGCACAGAGAACGCATACCTCCGCCAACACCAGAAAAAATTATGATTTATTCCTGCGCCCGCATCCAGAACCACCACACACTCTAATCAACTCTTCCTTGACCCACCGCCCACCTGATTGCCATGAAATTTGATAGTAGTTATTATTTTGTGCACAAACAGACTGACAGTCCAACTCCGTTGACAGGGGTAATAGCTAATAACGGTAGATTCCGGGACAGAGAGGCTGATAACGAACTAATGGATTTTTTTTGGTTTATATCTTCTAGCAAGGTTCACATCATTAACATTATGATCATCATCGACAGCATCATTATCATCAACACTGCCGTCGTTATTGTTATTGTGGTTATCATCATCGTCATCGTTTAAAAATAAACAAACAAGATTCAGCCAAAATGTGTAACTGTTATGCATTAAATATACAGTACTTTCTTTTCATCTCTTACGGTAGGGATGACATCATATATATATTAATTCCTTCAGGACGACCATTTCAGTACAACACTCCTTACACACTAGCCTTAGGTTGTACTTCGCCAGAATGGGGAAGTTCTGTTTCTGGCTGTCACTCTCCCATCGAGGAGACCTAGTCTTGCTGTGGATCTCATACAAACCGACACAGATAAAAGTACTGCTGGACTAAACAGTGATGAAACCCAGTGAGGTGGTGTTGCTGTAGACTTTGCTGCTGGTGTGTGATCTGTGATCATTTACTGTTGAGTTAATGCCATTGTATTGATTCCATGAGGTCAACATTTTCATCTGAGAAGTGAAATCGCGCTGCTGCATTATTCACCAGTCCATTGTGTCTGTTTGCTGGGGCCTGGTGATGCAGGAGGGGGTTATTTTGGGTTCCCACTGATACACGAGTCATGAGATTGGCGCTGGCTTCTGTTTACTGGTGTGTCACAATTGCCAGCTGGGTTAGGTGTAGTGGGCTAACTCTCTTGTATTAACGCCCCTACCCCTCACCCACCTTTCCCCCCACCTCTAACCAGTATTATATTATCGCCCCCAACCCTTCATCTCTTTTTTTCCCCCCACCACTCATCCCCCATTTCCCCCCACCCCTTATCCCCCATTTCCCCCCACCCCTTATCCCCCATTTCCCCCCACCCCTTATCCCCCCTTTCCCCCTCCCCTCACTCATTCCTCCTTTTCCCTACCTTCACCCTCTTACTGAAAGCAGAAAGCATTACACAAGTTATTTTTTGCCTCTGTAAAAGCATAAGGATTCTGTCATATTAGATCGTTTGGTGTTAATGTGGAATAAAATGATAAACGCAGGTGAACTATTGAGCTACACATAATCTCTCTCTCTCTCTCTCTCTCTCTCTCTCTCTCTCTTTCGGCTGTATTGGTATTGTTTTATAATTATCTTGGTGAATATTACGATCATTCCCTACGTCTTATTCTCAGTGGCTTTGGAGACCTAGTAAACACATCATCCTTTGCGATTTATTCCGCACTTTATGCTTCAACACCCTCATTTTTTTTTTTTTTTTAACTGTCCGTATAAAAATGTTATGCAGGGCATATTATAGAATGCTGGAGTATAAAAGGCAAAATAAATCGCTAATGTAAAAGTGCAACGAAACCTCCAGTTCCAGTGATCCTTGAGTTTGAAGGAAATTGAGAGAATGTGTGAGTTGAAACGCTAGATGGGTGAGTGGTATGTAGGTGTGGTGGGGAGGGTGGATTTCTCTCTCTCTCTCTCTTAGATGACACCCAGCATCTCATCGCCCCTTATCAGCTGACACTCATCCCATCCCCTTATCTCCAGACCACTAACATATCCTGCTTCATCTCTACATAACTCAGGTTAGATAATACTTCGTCGTGTTGAATCAGCTCGTTCATGAAGGGGTCTTTAGTCTCTTTCTCTCTCTCTCTCTCTCTCAACACACTGTAACACCCCAGTTATGTATAGCCCACCTGGTGACGTAATCAATATAGCCGCACCACGCTCTGAATTTATCAACCACTGAGGGTGATGGGTGCTCTCTCTCTCTCTCTCTCTCTCTCACACACACACACACACACACACACACACACACACACACACACACACACACACACACACACACACACACACACACACACACACATTTGCTTCTAGTATCACTCCTCAACTATTTCCCTCTCCATCAAACATAAACACATTCTCGGATTCCATTTCCCCGGCAGTTTTGGGTCCGGCTTGAAACTAACTCGACTTTTGCGTGAAGCCGCCTTGATCCTGGCTTAAGACCGTGCCCACTGGCTTGTAACTGGCTTTAAATTAACTTAGTCCGGATTGGTATGCAGTGACTGAAAGAGAATGGTCATGTGTGTGGCCAGAGAGCAATAAATAGGGTGAGTAAGCGTCCGTGTGGCCTACCTTTACCACACACAATAGGAGAGAGAGAGAGAGAGAGAGAGAGAGAGAGAGAGAGAGAGAGAGTAAAAGGATTCATTTGTTTGATGTAGGTTAGCACAGTTTTCCCTGCCAGTAGTTCCTTTCCTCATTTCGGGTTCTGAACTTATGAGGTTTCTGTTAGTCATGGTTCATTTGGCAGCGTTTCGTTGTCTAAGTTGCTTTGGAAATTTCGTAGCACCTCTTCCTTGGCGATTTATTCTGCACATTACGCCGGAGTTTCCCCATGTCTGTTATGGATGCAAACTGTATCAGTATTAAAACGCTATGGATAACCTGCAACAGAATATTAAGGTACAAAATCTAATAAACCGCTAAGGAAGAGGTGCTACGAAGCCTCTTATGCCACACAGACTGACTGGATCTCACCAGGTTATGATGCAGACTTCAGTCAGTGTAAAGGAATAATTGATCTGACCTACACTTGTTATTTCGTTAATTTTTGTACTGTATTGTTCATCTGTATAAAGCAAATAAAAACCAAGGAGTACTCAAAGCGAGCAATACCCACCCCCACAAAGTGATCCATTTGACTCTGACTTTTGACCTTCACCTTCGACCCATTGCCTTCAAAACCTAATTACTTCAGTTCTTGTCTCACCCGGAATCGTTCCACCAAGTTTTGAAATCGGATCAAAACCGTCTGAGTTGAATTTGTCCTGTGACCTTGACTTTTGACCTTTCTTTGTGACCTTGATATGTGACTGTTCTCAACATCGAATCCTTATAGCCTTGCCTTAGGTGGAACACTTCAACGAAGTTTGGTGTTAATCAGATAAAAACTTTAATTTGACCTTGCCATGTAACCATGACCTGTATCTGTTCTTCTAAAAAATAACAGGTTAATCCCTTGGCTGATCCTCATTATTTCCACCAAGTTTGAGTTCATTCAGATCAGAATTGTTTTAGTTATGTTGGTCATACACATACACACGGTTCGAAGTTTGATCCTGCCCTCTGACCCAGACCTTTGACTGATTTTTTTTTTTTTTCCCTACCCTGAACCCTTTCACGAAGTATGGTGTAAATTGGATGAGAGCTAGGTTTGCTGTGCTAGATTAGAGTTTGATTTAACCCTGTGACCTTGACCTTTGTTGTTGTTCCCCCCCAAATGTACGTTCACTCCTTAGCTTACCCTCAGCGCTTCCACCGTGTTGGGTTCATGTGGGATGAAAACATTTTATTTTGTTCACACCTGGTCGCCCGTGTGCGTCATGTGAATCATAATGCCTACTTCTGCTTTGCGGTTGTAGAGATAATAAAGAATCTTCATTTTATGGGACTGCAAGAACAATATCAGTGGTGCCATTTCAATACGATGGCACCTTCATATATTGTTCTTGCTGCCGCTACACAGTGTCATTAAACTGAAGACGTTTCGTAGTGAAGGAGGTGGTGGAGATGATCTTCGGTAGTGAGGAAGTTAATGGAGACTGTGAACCTTTCAGAATGAGATGTTTGTCTGAAACTGGATAGAATTGTCAGATGGTTTTAAGTCATCGTACTGAAGGAGTACATGCTCCCTCTGCCCCCTACAGGCCAATCCCTCTGACCTCCCTAAATCCCGTCCACTCGCACATAACTGCAGTGTCACCCACATCCCTCAAGCTGGGGTTAGGCGTCAGTCCATATGTAAGCCAGGCGGAATGTAATCAGGTGTAGGTATCCCGTTTCATTTCCTGGCGCCACAGACGAGCGATTGGTTCCCTGTCCTGAACTGAATAGATAAGACATGACATGGGAAGATTGGGATGTAACGAATAACACATGACAAGAGAAGATGAGAATTAGTTTTTGCAAGAAGAACAGATGACGTAATAATTGAAGTGAAAAGCAGATGACATGTGAAGATCAGAATCTCTTTATCGCAGGAAAAGCAAAGGACATGGGAAGGTAATAGTTTGTTTTTACAGGATGATTGGTTCCCTGTCGCCATTAGAGTTTGTGTTTGTAAGAAGATCATATGATAAGATTTCTCTCTCCCTCTCTTACTTGTCTTTATGAGGAGTCTGTTCAGGCCGGTGATATACAGTTTGTTTTTCAGTCTTACCATATATTTTTCCCCCACATATAATGGAACTGGTCTATTCCCATTACTTCAGTACTAAATCGTATTGCATGAAATAGGTGATCCTTAGAACTGACGTAGGGATGAGTTTCCTGGGTCAGTTCTCAGATCAATCCTCCAGCCTGACTTTAGCTGGCCATGGAGTGAGCTTAAAGGGGTTAGTGATCTTTGTCGGATTAGGAGAAATGTGTGTCTACAGATTATTTTATTCAGTTTAGGGGAGGCCCTTGAGCTGGAGGGGTTGATATACCTTGCATTAACCCTTTTACTACCAGTTGAATAAAATCGTCTGAAGGTAGCAGTAATAAAAAAATAAATATACTGCGCCATCGTACTGAAGACCTTAATTTAGTGTCGTAAGTAGTTTTTTTTTTTTTTTTTTTTTTTCCAGGGGAACAAATGACATGGTAAAACTAGAATTTGTTATTGCAGGACTTCTGGGAACACGGAAAGATTCTGCAGTTCTTGTTGGTCCTGCGAGAACCAATCTTAGTTAGGGCAGGCGAGGGAATGGACCGTAAGTTGGTTAGTGTATCCGGCACCTGCTGTATTGAAACCCAGGACAGACGCCAGCAGCCCAATACCCTACCTTTATTGTACTTCACTCTTGTTGATTTTCTGCTTGTGCTTCTTCTTCTTCTTCTTCTTTTCTTTTTCATCATCATCATCTTTATCATCATCGTCTTATCATCATCGCCATATCATCATCATCATCATCTTTTTCATCTTCTCTCCTTTTTCCTCCTCCTCCTCTCTCTCTCTCTCTCTCTCTCTCAGCATTAGAATCCAAACATTCCCTTACAAGAGTCTGTACCACATCACTGTAATCCCCACCACAGCACTGTAATCCCCACCACAGCACTGTAATCCTCACCACGGCACTGTAATCCCCACCACGGCGCTGTAATCTCCACCACGGCGCTGTAATTTCCACCACAGCACTGTAATCCCCACCACAGCACCACACCTTGTACATTCCCTGCCATATACTAGACCCCCAACAACAGTGAAATCCCCATCACGACACTGCAATCCCAGCGTCCCACACCAGGATCCCAACAGCACTAGAATCCCTACCACTACACTAGAATCCCTACCACTACACTAGAATCCCTACCACTACACTAGAATCCCGACCACTACACTAGAATCCCTACCACTACACTAGAATCCCCACCCCAGCACCCCAATCCTCACACAGTGGAATTCCTACCATAGCATAAAAATCCCAACTACAAGAATCCCCTACCACAACAGTAGAATCCCAACAACACAAGAATCCCTATCACCATTAGCAGTCCTACCACAATAGAATCCCTACCACATAATTAAGATCCCTACCACAGCTCCCACGTAACAGCTACGGAGGGAGTTGGGGAGGCCTTGTATGTACCCCAAACCACAATCCCCAAATCCCACCACCAGTATTATCCTAGCTGAAAATCACACACCTAGAATCCCTCATCAAACATCCCACCACCAGAATCCCACACTAAACATCCCACCACCAGAATCCCACACTAAACATCCCACCACCAGAATCCCACACTAAACATCCCACCACCAGAATCCCACACTAAACATCCCACCACCAGAATCCCACACTAAACATCCTACCACCAGAATCCCACACTAAACATCCCACCACCAGAATCCCACACTAAACATCCCACCACCAGAATCCCACCACCAGAATCCCACACCAAACATCCCACCACCAGAATCCCACACCAAACATCCCACCACCAGAATCCCACACCAAACATCCCACCACCAGAATCCCACACCAAACATCCCACCACCAGAATCCCACACCAAACATCCCACCACCAGAATCCCACACCAAACATCCCATCACTTGTTAAGATACTGTTTTTCCACACTAGAGACTCACCATTGCATTACCTCATATAACAATCCCATTATTCTTGGCATTACAGGCGCTAAGTCCTATTTTTCTCCGCTAACAATCCTGCTCTCCCGATCACCATCTCAGCTCACGTTCACAGCATGCCTCACAATCCCAGTGGAGAGAGAGAGAGAGAGAGAGAGAGAGAGAGAGAGTGTATGTGTGTGTGTGTGTGTGCTACCCAGAATCCCAACATTCATATCAAATTATTCGGAACAGCACTGCCAGAATCTCTAGCAGCGGGCCTGTCCATTGGTCGTTCATTAACGTTTATCTGATGTGAGGTGCTTCACTCCCATAGACTGCCGAAGCCCCATATTGCCACCCTGATGGGCCCGGAGCAGTCTAGTATACTTTTTTTTCCCCCCATACTTCCGTTTACGAAGTTCATCATCATCATCATCATCATCATCACCACCACCACCACCACCACCACCACCGTTACAGCATTTCCCAGTAATGCGTGAAGTGGGAGGGATCTAGAAAGATGAACAGGAAGGGACAAATACAGAAGTATCAGCTAAGTACCCAATATTCCAGTATGGTAATAACTCAGCACTTGTATTACTGCTATTGTCATTTCTACTCAGTCAGAATACATCAGAATCATAGCCTTACGCATATCCCATTAACCCTCTTATAACCAGGACAACTCTAGTATTCTGTTTTACGTAACGCCAGTCGATGTTGTTCAGCTGAGTAAACGTTAGTGTACCATAAACCTTCTCATGGTCGGGACAGCTCTCGCACCCTGTTCCTGCAAACGCCGTGCCTTGTTCAGCTGAAGGTGAGTCATAGCACAGGAGCTGGAGAGTGATAGTTACATTATTATTATTATTATTATTACCTGTATTATTATTATTATTATTGTCATAGCAGCTCACATTCGCAATACAAATCCCAATCACGCAACTCATAAAACCACAGTATATATTTTTCTTTCATCCCAGCTCAACATTGCAAGACATGAGCATCCCACCCTTACAGTGTAATCGTTAGTTACGGCATATTAATTTTATCAGAGCTCAGATACTACCATTAAAACTAAATCCTTTTTTTTTTTAATAACAGAACGGAGGAAGGAAAAACAAATGAATAAAAAATAATAATCCATACACCAGATTACTGGTGTCTGTTCATAAAATATCTGTAACAGTTAGACTTGAACAACTGTTCGTTGAAATTTGGAGGAAAACAACTCTGGGAAAGCGAGTTTAGAGAGATGCAGTTCGGGGAATGAAAGAATTCTGATAGGCAGAAGTTCTGCAATATGACTGAGTGACATTCCAGTCATAAGCAATACCAGATGCCCGTGTAGCACGAGGGAAGGCATGGAGAGGTGGCACCATGGACGCAACTTCGTCTGAGCATTTGCCATAAAAATATCTGTAAAATAATGCAAGGGAGGAAACATTCCTTCTTACTTGTAGGGGAGGTAATTTATTTTTAATGGCAGAGTTGTTAATAATTCTAACAGCTTTGTTCTGAATTTTGCCTAGTTTTAATGCAAACTCTCCACATACTTATAGTTATCGTTAAATAATTACAGCATATTTAATTCATATTGTCATCCACGTTCACACCCCCAGTCACACGTCATCCCGGCTCACAATAGCAGCACATTAAAATCCTGTCCTCACAATCACAATCGGACCAGGCGGCAGGCAGGCAGGCGGGCAGGCAGGGGGGAGTAAGAGAGAGAACGAGAGGAGAGAGAGAGAGGCTTTAATATCCTACCCAGCACGGCAGCAGCGCGTCCACTTATCCCTCTCTCTCCTCGTCACCGGATTTCCACTCTTCTGAAGCAGCAGCGGCAGCGGCGGTGGCGGCGGCGACGGAGCGGGTGTGTATGTAGCAGCGAGGCTCTGTGAGTGTGTGTAGATGTGTGTGTGGGACGGTAGGGAGGAGGAGGGGAGGAGGGGTGTGCGTGGCCGCCTGTCGTTCTCGTTCAGTTCAGTTCAGTCGTGCCGGGTGCTCACAAGGTATCGGGCTGAGAGGCAGAGAGAGTGAGGCCCCCCTTGTGTGAGAATCCCACGCCGAAAAGGAAAACGGGAAATTCTCAATCTGCGTTTTCGTCCTGATGGTGAATTTTTTGAAAAATTTAGTGTTTTTTTTAGTTTTGTTGTCCCTGTGTTGTTATTGAGGGCTCTGTATTGTGTTCCAGAGCCCAGTGGTGATTTTAGAGGCCCGTGTTTATCAGTGTGTAAGTGTCACCGGACAGGAAACTAGGAAATGTATACCATAAGTGACCTATAAACTTTGTTATGCATTGTGGTGTTTACTTCTGTAGCGCTGTGACGGTGTATGGAACTAGCGCTGTGGTGGTGGTGGTGGTGGGAAGAGAGGGAGGCAGCAGCGGTGGTTGTTAGAGAGAGAGAGAGAGAGAGAGAGAGAGACTAGGGTGAGCAAACCACATCAAGCCAAACTCGCCCATCTCGCCCTCCACTCCGCGTCTCCTCCCTCCCTCCCCTCACTCCATCCTCCCCTCCGCCTTCCCCCTCGCACTCCTCCCTCCACCACCACCTACCTCCCCGCTTGTGTATGTCTGTCTCTTTGTAACCGCGTTTCTTCCTGCTTGCCATACTCGTGACTCAAGCGCACAAACACACACACGCATACACAGTTCTGGGGAAATGGTGAGTGTATGTAAAGTAAGGGGGAGAGAAAGTTTTGTGTGTGTATGTGATTATCACTCGCACTCACCAGGCTTCACACACACACACACACACACACACACACACACACACACACACACAAAACCACAAGAATACATACTTAGAAAACAGACTTTCCCTTATTCTGCCTTGAAGGTCAGTTAGACATGAAGCGGTAAGTGAAAGAACAGAACAGTGAAAGACCAGGAAACAATGAAACAACCAAAAACGTGCAAAGAAAGGCTTACCAGTGAAAGTAACAGTGACAAAACGTAATGACTGAAGAAATAACAGTGACAGCAGTGAGAACAGAGAAGGAACAGTGACGTTGATGGAAAGGAACAGCACTAAAAGGAACGCCAAAGGAACAGGAGGCATCGCGGAACAAAGGTACAGAGAGGACAGACACACGGACAGCCAACCCCCAGTCCCTCACAGTTGACGGTAACCAGTGGAGTGAGACAGGCCTGAAATGTGTGTGTGTGTGTGTGTGTGTGTGTGTTTTATTTATTTTTTACAACATTCGGGACTAGTTTTGTAATGGTGAGGATGGTGGATTGTTAACGAGTGTGTTTTATTTATTTTTTTTACAACATTCGGGACTAGTTTTGTAATGGTGAGGATGGTGGATTGTTAACGAGTGTGTGTGTGTGTGTGTGTGTGTGTGTGTGTGTGTTATCTTTACAATCTTCGTTATTGGGTATGGAATTTCGATTGATCAGGAGAATGGAGAGTTAGGAATTTATGTAGGTTTGTGCGCCATTAGTTATCACAAGGCTTGAAGGAAAACGGAGAAATGTATCTGGTTTGGGCAGCTGCAGAGTGCGGGAGAGGGGAGGGGAGGGGAGGACTGAGGCAAAGCGATAATCCTCCCCTCTCTTCCCTTTCCTTCACCCTCCCTTCCCACTTTCTCTCTCTCTCTCTCTCTCTCACACACACACACACACACACACACACCAATACCTCTCTTTCGCATCGTACTTCCCAGGAACAGCCCCTCCCTTTCCCCCTCTTCCTCCCCACTTCCACACCTTCGCCCTCCCCCAAACATCAACTCTCTCTCTCTCTCTCTCTCTCTGTCTAATGCCATCCATCAACTCCATTTCTCGGGCTGTTCTCAATAAACAGCCTTCCATCCTTTACTTCCTGTTCTTCCCTACTTTCTCCCATTCTCCTTCCCTCACTTCCATTCTCTGCCCCCATCTCTCCATTTCTCTGTCCCAGCTTCTGCCCTTTAACCTTATTTCATTTCTCTTCCCTTTCTCCTTTCGTCTTTCTATCGTTGGCTTCGTTCCTTATCTTTTTCCATGTTTTCCCTCCTTCGGCTCTCCTCCCCCTACCCTCGCATACCCCCTTTTTCTCCCCTCCCCGTTCCACCCTATATCCTCTTTCCCTACCGTCTCACCGTTTCCCTTCACCTTTCACTCTCCCTTTCTCCGCTTGTTTCCTTTCCAACCCATGCTCTTCCTTTCCTTTCTCCCCGTTTCCCCTCCTTCACCCCTTCCCCCTTCTCCCTCTCCCACCCTTCTTTCCCCTCTCTCTCTCCTTATGCCACCTCCTTTACCCTTTCTTTCCATCTCCTCTCCTCCTCTTCCTCATTTTCTCCTTTCCTCTACGTCTCCTCTTTTCCCTTCTTTCATTCCCCCTTCCATCCTCTTTCCCACTTTCCCTCTACTCAGCTGCTTCTGCCTATCCACACCATTCCACCCTTTCTCTACCTCCGCTATCCCCTCTCTTCTTTCCCTCCTCCCCTGTCCTCTCCCTACTGTCTTCCCTTCCCCTACTTTCACCCTCCTTTCCTTCCTTCCCTTTCCCCTCCCTTCTCCCCCTTTCCTCCCTCCCCTCCCGTCTCTCCCCCTTCCCCTCTCTCCCCTCCCCTCTCTTCCCCCTCCCCCATGGACCGGCTGGGCATGGAACTAAATATTTGATACGCGATTACAGTGGTGTTGGAGGCGAGGGCTTCTGTACTGACATTTTCCCGTCCACTTGCTCATGTAGGTCGAGAGAGAGAGAGAGAGAGTTATGTACCGTACCATAACTCGGCAATTATGACTGTGCAAGAGAGGGAGAGATTGCAATGTTGTTCATTAGGGAGAGTGAGAATGAGTTATATGTATTATTGCAGATGAGAGAGAGAAAGAGAGAGTCAATATGGAGGGCGAGAAAGGAATGTGTTGTGGCGATACTTGGCAGCAATCTCCAGATAAGGTGTTGTTACTGTAGACGCTTCGCCTTAACTATCTTTTATCTGGCTTTATTTAGCTTAAGTTAGGCTAGTTTAGGTTAGATTTGATGAGACTAGTTTAGACTAGGTTTTAGTAGGTTAGATTAATTTGTTACTTTGGTTTATTATTAATTTGTTGTTGTATTGTTATTAATTATTTTCGTTCCCTAGTTTGGAATTGGAATTTTTATCATCTCTCATGATGGAGACAACTCGTAAAAATCAGGTGTCAGTAACCCTCTCATGTTTTGTTTAGTGCTGGTGTTCTAATTTAGCACCTTCACAGTAACTCTCTCTGACGAAAGTGTTTACGTCATCTCCACCACTTTCAATAGTTTTTTTATTAGTCTTTTACGTCAACTCCAGTTCGATTCTCGAGAGTTCACGAGCTGTATTTTTTGGTCCTTTTGGCATCGTTTTCCTTTGTGCTTCGTTCCATCGTGATAGTAGGCCTACGTAATAGCCACTACATTTATTTTTTTTTTCTTGTTACAGGATAGAACTGTTGAGTTGAATATTTCGGAACATTGTAATCGTTTTTTGTATTTCGTCTCATCATGGAAACAGGTTTATGCAATATCAGCCACTATTTCTGGGTCATGTTACTTAACTTTTAACGCAATATTAGTGTTGATTTTTTTTTTAATGCAAGGTAGAAGGATCGAAAGGCTGGAGGCCCGCAATATTGTTCCTTAAAAAAAAAAAAAAAAAGATCCATTAAATTCGAGATGCCTGGACACACTGCTTTTAAAAAATAGGTCATAGGCAGAAGAAAATAGACAGAACGACAATTCGAGAGCAGACTTGTTGCATACACGAAGGACTGGTAGTATCGGTTAACTCTCGCATTTGAGTTGACCGGAATAGAGGTGAGAGTTTGCTGCCAAACGGGTACTACACGCCCGCCGTAATGGAATAGAAATGTTAGCACACAGTTGAGAATGGTGATCACTGAAGTAGCGATAGAAAAGAGATGAAGGTACAACAGTGTGGCGAAGAGACAGAGGCTGAAGGGAGTCAGTAAGAGTAGGAGAGTTGGTGAGACGAAAAGCCTTTGACTCCATCTTGTTGAGAAGAGCTGTATGTGTGGTGCTCCCCCCCCCCATCCACACACGAGTTGTACTCTACATAGGGGCGAATAAAACCCCTGTATAAAATCAATAGCTGTGCAGGGGTTAAGAAGGCACGAGGTCAGCTTAGCACATGTAATCTTTTGGAGGCAGATTTAGCGGGAGGTAATGTGATCTTTGCATGATAAACTCCAAGAGAATGAAATGAGATCAGAAAGTGTTTGTGTAAGTATACAATATAACTGATACTTTCATACGTCGTTTTCCACATTGTTTCATCACGATAGCAGAGTTAAGCCACAGCCTTTGGGATTTTTATTGTACCCTTTTACTCCTGTTCGAATTTGGGAAATTTTGTTGTGAGCGCTAACATTCTTCCCATGTCTACCGTTTTCCTTATTTCGTGTCACTCCACAACAGCAGTGATACTTTTACATCTGAGTTTTTATGCAGTTCAAGCCGAGCGTGTTATAAATGATTGGAACTTGATATTACTACCACTTCCCTGTATAACTTCGGTATGATGGCACGAATGACGAAGGGTGTTATTGTAAGTGGAGATTTCGTACCGTAACGTCTTTAGCAAATTATTTTTCATATAACTGATATTCTTTTTCATTCTATTTGTTGTTTCCAGAATCGACATGGCCTCAGGAAATGGTAAGAGGATAAAGGGGTGTAATAAGAAAATTAAGTAGCTGAGGAAGAGGCGTTACCGTACGAAATCTCTGAACCCAGGTAGATACCAGTAAAGTTGTGGCCCCAAGCCGTTACAGCTCCATGATCAGGCTGTACTGCAATCAGTTAATCGGTCAGTAAGAGCACGTTAACCAAATACTTGCCACATTTATCAGTTTACATTTGGAACTGGGATGTTTCTCATCCCAGTTCCAAGCTTGTAGTGCCTGTTTACTGTTTTACATTTTTCTAACGAACGTGTTAACTTTTCATTTTCAGTTTTTAGTTTGTAAATTTATTCGTGTAAATGTATCGTTACTCCCGTATGTACGGTTTTCCATATTGCTTCATGATGTTAACTGCAGGTGGACGAATTCTCTCCAGTGTCAGATATTATTATTATTATTATTATTATTATTATTAGTATATTGCACTTTCCATACCAGTTCGAATCTGACTTTTTCCATCTCCCACCATGACGAAGGTGTTTACAATAGCTTCACCACCTACATGACTTTTATTTTGCTTTTTACAGCGACTCCCAGTCTCCTTAAGTACAGTCTTAGAACTGAATATTTTCTCTGGTTTTTGTGGATTTCCATATTATTTCATCTCGCACATCATGAATTTGTTTACTACGATAGCAATACTATTAATCATCATTTTCATAGGGTTTAAGTTATGTATGTACGGTACTTTTTACGGATGTATTTTGGCATTCTTGCAGCTCATGGTATTTTCATTTTTTTCATTTTACATAATTCTCTCTCTCTCTCTCTCTCTCTCTCTCTCTCTCTCTCTCTCTCTCTCTCAACGTTTAATACAGGTCACCCAATCATTTTGTGTTCGTGTCTCTCACCATGACGAGTGAGTTAACTATAATAGGAAAGGTTCACCACTTGATATCGTATCGCTGAGATCACGCCCTTGGTATTTCGGCGTCCTTTTGCAGCCTCATCCTGTACTGCTGAAATTCCCAAGAGAGAGAGAGAGAGAGAGAATGTGATGTGTGTCTGTGTGTATCTACCACTGTGTTGAAGATAACCATTGTATTATAGCTGAGCATTGCGTAAGGTGGAATTCCCCTACGAGCCTAGTTGGACTTTCTCTAGGTAACACGTAGGATACAAAAAGTTTCTGTCTGTTGAACTGGGTGTGAAGTGTGCGGAAGGTAAAACTGATGATTTGGATTAGGCTACATTATGATTCTATGGTTTGTTAGATTGTTTTAGGAACTCTCTAGATGATTTTGATGATTAGGTCAGGTTAGATTGATTTAGGAATAGGTAAGAGGACTGTAACTACCGAATTTACCATGTGATGGAAAAGAAATTAGTGAGGTTAGGTTGGTAGATTACGTTAGATGTTAGATTAGGCAGTTATATTAGTAGGTTAGGTTTGATTTTCAGTAGTCAAAGGGGATTTGTAACTGTTGAACCTGGTGTAAAATATAAGTTGAAATTGGTGAGATTAGGTTAAGTTGGGTTAGATTAGGAACTAGCTTGAGCTGAGTTTGGTATAAATAATATGCGAGAGTTGATACTGGTTAGATGAATTAATATGCTAGTGGGTGTATAACTGTTGAATTTGATGTGGAGCATACGATAGATGAAATTGACAAGTTACAGGGACAGGGATTAGAACTAGTGGTGAAGTTAAAATGGCGACAGAAATACATATACTGGAACCGGTTTTGAATGGACATGATATACCTTGATAATTGTACGTGTTGGAGGCTGAGTGAAATCTGTATATAGTAAGCATTTTGAGCGGCGAAATTTGTCAACTAATGTGTGTAAGGTGGAAACTTAACGTACACTTGAACTACCGTACGGTATTTAAGTGTGGAAGTTGATAAATATGTGTGCAGAGGATAAATACTGAGCAGTTTGATTATTGATAGTGTTATATACCGGGTAAGTATATACGGTACCGGTATGTGTGCTGAGGATAAGTGATGGATTTAGAGTGGAATTAGAGTATATTAATGATTTGCTTGCTGAAATTGGTGAATAAAGTGGTTCATAGGGTGAGTAATGTATATGTAATGGAATTAAAATATATTGAACATTCTGTGTGATGACTGATGTGAAATAAGTGTGTGCAGAGAGTCGGTATATATGGAGTGGAAAGAAGAGTGAAGGAGAGAAGACATAGTTGTGAAAAGAAGGAAAGAGGAAGGATTTGGGGGTGATATAAGTGATACGGTAATAGAGAAGCGGAATGGGGGAAGAGAAGAGAGTATTGTAAGTTAAGTAAAAAGTGGAATGAATGAAAGTGTAAAGTGACTGAGATAAGACGTGGGGTAAAAAAGGGAAGGAAAGAAAAACGAGGAGAGAAGTGGAGTAAAGAGAAGTAGAATAAAAGAGACAGGAGTGGAATGAAAGATAGGAAATGAGATAATGGAAATGAAAGAAAAGAGGAATGGAATGAAAAAAAGAGTCGAATGAAGAACAATTGGAGAGACTGGAAGTGAAGTAAAAAGATGTCGAGGAAAGTAGCTAGTAGAAGTATAATGAAGAAATGAGAAGAGAGGGACGAACAGAAATGGAGTAAATGAGGGGGAAAAAGGGGGGTTGAAGAAGAGTGATAGAGCAGTACAGAAGAAATAAGAGGGAAGATATTAAAGAGAGGAAGGAAAGGGACACTGACGATGAAATGAATCGAGGAAATGCAGTGAAAACAGGAGAAAGAAATGAAGTTAAGGAAAGAGTTAAGATGAAAATAAGAAACCCGCGAGGACGGAGGAGAATGCATGTGGGTTGAAGAGGGAAGAGGAATTGAGGTGTAGGGAAAAAAAGAACAGAGGGGGGAATTAGGAGGAAAAAAAGGACAGAAAAGTGAGGGATAAGGGGGAGAGAAAAAGAAAAGGGATTAAGCAAGAACACAGGGAACAGGGGAAGATTCAAGGAAGAAAATCAGGGAACAGAGGAGTTGGAAAGGGAGAAGAAAATCGAGGGGAGAAAACAGAGAAGGGAGGTAAGAGAAGGCATCTGGTGGTGAGCAGAGGAAGAATTCGAAAAAAGAAGAGATAATCGAGAGGAAAAAGATCAGGGAGGTAGCGTGGAGGCACGTTGGGTGGAGGAAAGCGGAGAGGGGTGTGGGAGAGGTGGAGGCCGAATGTTTAGTTCATTTCTACCTTGAGGGGTCGAGGGTAAAAATAGCTGCTGATGAATGCTGGGTAGAATGTCACAGTGGAGGGTGGATCAGGGGTGGATGGATGGATGGAGGGGTAGAGGATGGGTGAGAATGGAGGAGTAAGGTGTACAGGGGAGGAAGGTTGATGGAGTGGATGGGGGGGTAGAGGGTGGGTGAGGATGGAGGGGTAGGGTGTACAGGGGAGGAAAGTTGATGGAGGAGTGGATGGAGGATAGAGATGTGGTGGGTGGATGGAGGAGTGGAGGGTTTATTGAGGGACACGGAGTGGATGGAGGAGGCAACATGTAGGTCTGGCCTAGATAAGACAGTCGAGTTGATGTGGGTGGAATGTGTGAGAAGTGGATGATGTGGAGTTTTTGTCGATGAGAGAGAGAGCGGATTAATGTGGGTGGAATGTGTAAAGGCCGGATAAGGTGGAGTTTGTACGTGGCCTGAGTGAGGAGACGAAGCGGATGTCGGTGAATAAGACATGCACAAAATACCGTAAGTGGAAAAGGGTGGAGTGGATGTGGGAAGGTGTAAGATGTGGGTAGATGATATGCAGTAACTGAAACATATCCCTGTAGGTATGTACTGTAAGGCATGATCCTAAATACATAAGTTGCTGTTGCCGCCCCAGGATCGTCAGGAATGTGAACCCAGTGGACTGCAGGATGAAGTTGCCCTCCTCCTGCGGCCCACCAACCTCCTTTCGGGGGTATAATAAAAGGGCTGAGGTACGTTTATAATACCTAGCAGTGGAGCCGGCCAGTTATATGGGTGCCACCACGTGAAGGCGTCCCTCTCCACCACCAAATACAGCCTCTTGCCCAACCCACATCCGACGGAATGTTTTGAGTTACTGATGAAGAAGTGCATGAGTTGTATATTGTAAGTGGTGTAAGTGGAGTGCAAGTGGGAAGGTGGAAGAGTGGAGGAGGAAGAATTGGATGGATGATGTGACGTAAGTGGAATAGCCTAAGTGGACTGCAAGATGGAAGAGTGGAAGCGGGAGACGAACTGAGTGGATGATGTGGAATAAGTGGAATGATTAGGCGTGCAAGTGTGAAGGTGGAAGACTGGAGGAGGCTGGACACGAGCAAGAAGATAAAGTAAATGGAAGAATATGAAGAAACAGAAAGACGTAACAGTAGTGAAAGACGATGAGGAGAGAGAGTCATGTGGAAGGGAAATAAAAACACTAAATATATGCAGATGTGGAAGGTGTTGAAACTGGTAGTGTGTGTGTGTGTGTGTGTGTGAAATTCATGTGGCAATTAGTTGAAGTAAATGTATGCTGCAAGATGTGGAAACTGGTAGAACAAGAGGATGAGGTGGAGGAGTGGGGGTGGAGGGAAGGAGGGACGACACCACCACCGCCAACCACAATGCACCATCACACTCACTACCACACTACACTACTACCACAGGACACACTACACCATCAGAACAGCAAGGGACTACGCTTCCACCACCAACCACACTGCCGCCATTAATACCACATCAGCCAACCACTTCCACTTCACCACCACCCAACCACCACAACACATTCTCACCACCACCCAACCGCCGCAGCACACCGTCACCACCACAACACCGTGAAGCATTATACACCTATACACCATCTTCAATACACCACCACCACCCAGCCATCACCACCACCACAGCATTATCAACCACGACACACCATGATAACAACACAGCACCACCACCACAGCATCGACATACCATCACCACCACCATAACAACACAACACTACCGCACCACAACATCAAAACAGCACCACCACCACCATCCACCAGTTTCCACCAACTTAACCTTGATGGAACCTTCTCGTTACTTGTCAAATCAGTTCACAGGGAAACCTATGTTAATAGTAGCTACGTGTGTGTGTGTGTGTGTGTGTGTGTGTGTGTGTAAGAGAGAGAGAGAGAGAGAGTTACACAAATATACAGACCACACAGACCTTTAGGACCTTACGAGGCGGTCCGGCCTTAATACTAATACAGTGCTATAATTATAGGAGCAGGAGAAAAGGATAGCACAGCAGAGAGAGAGATTGGTGTGCCTGAATATACAGTAGGTTAGTTTGGTGAGAGAGAGAGAGAGAGAGAGAATTAGACTATGCATGAATATAAGTTAGTTTGGTGTGTGTAAGAGAGAGAGAGAGAGAATTAGAATGGTATGCATGAATATAGGTTAGTTTGGTGTGTGTGTGTGTGTGTATGAGAAAGAAAAAGAATAGAGTGGTATGCATGAATATACGTTAGTTTGGTGTGTGTGTGTGTGTGTGTGTGTGTGTGTGTGTGTGTGTGTGTACAAGGATTTGACTGCGCAAATTAGTGTGTTTTGAAATCGTGAGGTGTGTGGTTGCGGTAAAGTTCGAATGTGTGTATGTATGTGTGTGTGCTGCGCGTATGGGGTCAGTGGGTGCAGGCGGTACGCCGAATAATCAATACTTTCAAGAGTGTGTGTGTGTGTGTTTTAGTAATAGTCTTATGAAGAGACCCAACGTTCAGTGTGTGTGTGTGTGTGATTTAGTAATAGTCTTGTTTATGAAGAGACCCAGCGTTCAGTGTGTGTGTGTGTGTGTGTGTATGTGTGCTGCTAGGCTTAGTACATAGTTGCTGGGTTCGTCGGAGGGGAAGGGGGGGGAGGGACGAGGTTGTTACCTAGGTCTAGCGCCGCGTACCCGAGAGAGAGAGAGAGAGAGAGAGAGAGAGAGAGAGAGAGAGAGAGAGAATGGAGGGGGAATTAGGTAACCTGTAAAATTATAAGGACATGGAAACGAACGGCATTGTGAGAGAGAGAGAGAGAGAGAGAAAGTAAGGTAGAGGCACAGTACGAAAAAGAGAGTAGAAGCAGGAAGTTATCAGAGTAGACAGTGAGCCGTATTCCTCCCCCCCATTCTCTCTCTCTCTACCTACCTATCTGTCTATCTGTGTGTCTATCTAGATAATTAGCATCAGTAACATACAGGAACTTATTAGGTGTACTAAGCTAAATAAATCGTTGAGGAAGAGGTGTTAAGAATTAATGGAATGCAATAAAAATACAGATAATTGTAGAATCGAGAGAGAGAGAGAGAGAGAGAGAGAGAGAGAGAGAGAGAGAGAGAGAGAGAGCGGCTATTGTATCGAGTCCCACAGCCAGGCTAAGCCCCTGCGACCAGTGTGACGTGACCGACAGCAACAGGGGAGGCCAGGATGACAGCTGTGGTGGTGGTGATGGTGGTGGACTGTGGTACTGGCTGGTGTGAGTGATGGCAGTTGATGTGGTGATGGTAGTGATAGGTGGTGTGATGATGGTAGTTTCTGTGGTGGTGGTGATCGTGGTACTGGCTGTGGTGGCGGAAGTTGCTGGTGGTGGTGGTAAGTGGTGTGATGATGGTAGTTGCTGGTGGTGGTGGTAAGTGGTGTGATGATGGTAGTTGCTGGTGGTGGTGGTAAGTGGTGTGATGATGGTAGTTTCTGTTGTGGTGTAGTTGGTGGTGTTAGGTTGTGTGGTGATGATAGTTTTTGTGGTAGTGGTAGTTGAATGTGATTGTAGGGGATGTCCGGTAGTGGTGGTGATGGTGGTTGGTGGTGATTGGATGTGATGGTTGGGGACGGCTGTGGTGCTAGTTGCTGTGGTGGAGAGGGTGACAGCTGTGGTGTGGTGGTGAGGGTGGTGACGTGGTCCGGTAGTCATGGTAGTTCGTTCGTTTTAAAATATCCTTCAGCTGTAGTGAAGGCCGGGCCATACATTAGCCCGGGTCATGATAGTAGTAGTAGTAGAAGTAGTGGCACTTGGTGGTGGTGATAGTAGCTGATGATGGTTGTGGTGGTAGCAATAACTGGTGGTGGCAGTTGCTGTTAGTGTTGTGGGTAGTGGTGGTGGTGGCGGGCTGTGTGTGGTGATAAAACTGGGGCAGCTCATATGATTGTCAGAGGAATGTTAATGCAGGGAGGGCGGGCTGAAGTTGGTTGGTTAGTGCAGCTCTTTGTGTTGTCATGGGGGGAGGAGGCTGGGGAGGTTGCCGGATACTTCATTCCACACAATTATTATTCCGCGTTAGGCAAGGCTGGGGAGGGGAGGGATTATTCAGGGAATTAGTGCTACGGATATTTCACTTCCCACAGTTACCTGCCGGTATTTACTGGTAGTTAAGTGTGGGGTGGTGATTCTGGGATGATTGTTGGTGTTAAGGAGTCTTCATATTGCAGTTATTCAGCGTTGGACAAGATTTATTGGGATTATATCAACGGGAAGTAAATTATTATCGCTAGGGATAGTTCTATCTATCTATAGCCCGATGCCCTAATCCCGCAAAGGGTGGCCGCAGACAAAACGCCTCCAAGTCACTCTGTCACCCACCATTTGACTCCCCTCCCCCCAACTCACCCCCCCTCCCTCATAGGGATAGTTCAGTTTACATAATCATTGTATGCTTATCAGGGTGAGTGTTGCTGGTCTGTTTATTTCACAATTATTCAGTGGTAGTCGAGGTTTGGGGCGATAGTTTGGGTGATTTTTGCAACTCAGACTTCACTCAACACAGTTCTGCGCTGGTATATATTTGAGGATGATTATTTTTGTTATGGATACTTAGCACTGTTATTCAGCCCTAGTCAAGGCCTGGAGGTGATAATTCGTTGAGAGGAATTATATCAGCTGTGGCTATATGACGAATAATTTACTTTCCTACTGTATGCAGAGGATTATTATTATTATTATTATTATATTTTCCTTTTTGAGTGGGGTTATGAAATCACGTGGTGGTTATCGTATTCAGAACGGTATTGTAAAAGGCTGTATTGTAAACAGCCTGTTCATGGTTTCCTTTATGTTTTAATTATTTCCACGCTGCAGTTTCTGGTGAACTTTTCATTTTGCCTTTTTTTTTTTTTTTTTTTTACCCTTAGGAAATGACTCGGTACTATTAATACACACGTTATGGGTGACAAAGCACTTTATTAACCCCTTTAGTTTTTATTAAGCCCATTTGTTTTGTTTATCCTTATAGCCTCCAGACGATTTTATTAAGCTTAGCAGGGATTTTTCGGAGTGGAAATAGATATAGCCACAAGGGATGTCTCCCAGGTTGAGCACTAGCGTCAGGCGGTGCATCAGGAAGAGTCATCATTATAGTGGAGGTGTTAGTACTGAGAATTTAACTCAGTATGCCTTGCTGAGGGGCGATGGCGTCACGTAGCAGGAACTCCTTTGTGTGTGTGTGTGTGTGATTCTTTCAACACATTGGAAATACCGTCCTTTCCTGGAGGTAAAGATTCTTGTGGGAAAGTCATCACAAAGAAAAGGCTACAATCATCTGTTACTACTGCAGTTGTGCTAGTCTTGTACTATTACTGCTACTACTACAGCTACAACAACTACTACTACTACTACTTGAGTGTGAACTAGTTGTAGTAGTTGCTTCAGCGCCGTGTTGTTAATTTTATCATCGTATACTATAATAATAGTAGTAGTAGTAGTGGTAGTAGTATACGGTGATAATCAACATAACAATGAAATTATATTTGTTGTATAAACGAGGGGAGAATATAATTATGGGGGATGATGGTGTGCCCTGGGAAGAGGGATCGTTATCGAGTAGGGAAATCGAGTATTTTATAGGATTAGTGAAGTAGAGGAATAGTGTCATAGCAGAGAGAGAGAGTACGATCATATTAACTAGTATTCCCACACACCAGTGAAAAGGGGCAAAAAAAACAAAAAAAAAAAAACAATTCTCTTCGTCCAGCAGGATGACTTGTACTAAATTTCAGTGTGTAGCAGAATCAGCATCATACTTTCTCCGTGTAATTTCCCCGGTAAGCGAAATTGCCTTTGTCTTAAACATTATTAAACGTGCACTAAGAGGAAAGCTGTCTTGTGCAAACCCAGAGACCGTGAGACTACCCCACTTTCTCCTGAGTAACTCCCACACTGTAGAGGAGGCTTCGTAGCGCCATTTCCTCAGCGATATTTTGCTTATCATAATACTCTCTTATATGTTAATTAGGCCGTATAATTTTCATATCCTTCTATTTTGGATCAATAATATTCAAGACGGTATGGAGGTGTACTGTATAGAATAAATTACGGAAAAAGAGGTGTTACGAAATGTCTTCAGCCTCGAAGAATTCGACCAAAAATTCTACTTTCTGTATCATCGTCGTCGTCGTCGTCGTCATCCACTCCCCACCCTGATCCATCACCACTACTATCATCATTATCATCATCATCATCCACTCCTCAACCTGATCCACCACCACCACCACAGTCATCATCATCATCCACTCCTCAACCTGATCCACCACCACCACCACAATCATCATCATCATCATTTTCCACTCCTCAACCTGATCCACCACCACCACCACAATCATCATCATCATCATCATCCACTCCTCAGCCTGATCCACCACCACCACCACAATCATCATCATCATCATCATCATCCACCCCTCACCCAGATGCAACCAGGATTCGGTCAGGCCACAAGCACCACCACCACCACCATGCACCGCCAATCATGCACACTCGAGTGGAAGAATTGTCGGGAGTAAATTGTGAAAACGATGGCGGGGATGACAGTGCTGAGGCGGGTTTATGGCCACCCTATCTTGAGGTGAGGCGACATTGCAGCGGCGAGGAGGGAGGGTGATTTTGATGTGGGAGTGATTTGTGTAGGTGTAGTTGAGAGAGTTTGACGGAGTGTGAGAGAGGGGTGTGTGAGTTTTTGTAATGTTGGGTGTGAAGGGAAAAGTGATGCATGGAACGTTTTGGTGAATATATTGATAAGGACACACAAACACACACACACACACACACACACACACACACACACACAGATGGATTGATAGATAGGTACAGTATGATGACCATCGCTTATAATATCGATAAATCAAGACATCACATGAAGTACACCAAAATACATGACAACAAATCATCGTTGCAAATAGTTAAACGATAACAGATAACTTCAGTCCAAAAGGTAAATATAGATCATAATTAACAGCACAGTAGTAAGAGGCATCGAGTGGACAAAGAACATAAATTATTCAACAGTGAAATGTCATGGGTTGTATGTATGTTATGTATGAAATGCCTTGGGTAATATTAGATAAAGCATCATTTGTGAACTTCGAAAACAGATATTGTAAGTTTATGACACACACACACACACACACACACACACACACACACACACACACACACACACACACACACACACACACACACACACACACTCAGCTGTAAATAAAGCGTGCATACATTCACGTACACACAAGCCAGGTAATCATGCGGCAAACTGTCCCCCCACCATGTACGGATATATTCTTCCACCCCCCGACCCACCCCTTCCCTGCGAGAGGGGGAGGGGAGAGGGTGGTTAGGTAGAGAGAGGGGGAGGGGTGATAAACATAACCCCTCTCCCCCCGTTCCACACTTCCCCTCCCCTCCCCACCCATCACTTTCTCACCTTCACCTTACCAGTTTTCCTTGCATCTTTTATCCCTCTCACATTCTTTGTACTTCTTCCTCTCTTTATCCCTTATCGTTTCCTTCACATTTTTTTCATCCTCCCTCTCTCTCCCTCTCCCCTTTCTCCTTCCTCCTTCCTCCCCTCCCTCCCTCACCCTGCTCCCACCCTCCCTCCTTCCCTCCTATACCCTCTGTTTAATGGGTGCTATTTTGGTATCACCTGCCTCTTTTCCTACACGCAACAGAGAGAGAGGGGGGAGGGAGAAGGGAGATAGGGAGGGAGGGAGAGAACTTGGAGCAGCATGAGTAAAAAAAAAAAAAAAAGTATGGAGGGAGGGAGTGGAACGCGATATCGAAACCTCTTGTAGGTTAACTCGTTCCAAGTTGTCCAGTTTGGGGGGAGGGGGGGGAGGGGGATGTTTGAACGCCCCGGTCTAGGTGACGGCTTTGCAGTGAGTTCGATTCCCATTAACTTAGTTGACGTCAAAATTTTCGTCCTGCATTGCCATCAGGGGAGGCAGGTTGGTCATCTGCCATTAAGTATACTGCACTAAGCTAGCCTCGCTCCGGGTTAAAAGAAATCCAAGGCGGTATAGTCGGATTGCCTGTTTAGGCCTACTTTTTTTTTTTTTTCCCCACTTACATTTTGATGCAGTTATATCTTCACGGTATGGATCCTGATGGAAAAAAAAAAAAAAAATTCAGCCCCTTCAATACGGTTGAGTTTTTGACATTTACTTTGTATTATGTCCACACGATTTTATTCGTCTCAGGAGAGACTTTGGAACTGGAGTGGTTAGATACAGCCTTCATCAACACCATCATTATTAAGGTGCTCCTCAAACCTGAAAACATTGGTAGCATCAAGATGAAATAAACAAATGAATAGCTTCCTCGGGCTGAAGGGATAATTTAGTTAGGAGATCCGAAGTTAAAATCAGTGAGGTGACGTTATTTTCCCTTTCTAAAACTATTGGTTGTAACTAATGTAATAAGTAGAGTTGATGGCGCAGTAATTCTGTTGTATCACATATTCATTATTTGACCACTTAAAACCATAATTGTGACCCATCCATCCATGTGTGTGTGTGTGTGTGTGTGTGTGTGTGTGTGTGTGTGTGTGTGTGTGTGTGTGCTTTGATGAGTGACCGTGGCTGTGTTATCTTTCCAAATGACCGTTATAATCGTTGTTGGGCAGTGACCGTTTTATAATTTTAAAATTGAATGGCCGGCACTTCATCATCATCATCATCATCATCACCACATTATTTCCTACAAGCATAAGGGATGGGAGTGAAAACAGGAGGAGCAGTAGAGGACAAACATACAAATTTGAACAGTGAGCAGTGAAGTGGGTCATAACTCCCATTCAGTCATCATTCACTTCACCATAATTCTGGCCTTCACACACACACACACACACACACACACACACACACACACACACACACAGGCGTTCATAATGTGTGAGATAGAGACCATTCTTTATTGCTAAGCTAAAATAAGAATGTAGTTCTTGTCATGTGTATCTCCACACATCTTGATATATATCTTTCAGTCATCATTAATTAAAAAATAATAATAATAATAAACACTTGTGACACTGACGCCCTAACACACAGGTTGCTACGACAACCTCTCAGCTGAATAAAATCGTCTGGCGTTAGCTGGAATAAATGGCGGTACTAGAGTTGCCCCGACCGTGAGCGAGTTAGCTAATCTTCATAAATAACCGACAGGGCTATAATGATGTATATATATATATTTTTTACCTGATTCCAATAATATTTTTTGTGGTTATGAAAAGCTTAATCAGTGCTTGGGTAAGGCATTAATTGGGGTTTGTGTGTAATTAATGGTTACAAATGGAATAGAGTATGATTTGCTAGATTATATGCTCAGCTCGCACGCAAATTTAATCATTCGAGTTATGGCGCGTCCCGGAAACTGTGTGTGTGTGTGTGTGTGTGTGTGTGTGTGTGTGTGTCATTAGGGCCGAGGTGCCACTTGCTCACTCTGGACATTCATGGCTGACTCATCGCATTTCACTCGCAGTTTTCCTCATCACATCAACCTTTTTTTTATTCATTATCTCTTACACTGTTCTTCCATTCGTCTAATCAACACAATCATTGCCTCACATTACTCCTAACACCTTCCCCACCGTACCGTTAGCGGTTTCAGTATGTTGTTATTTACTGTTTTGCAACTGAAGGATGATTGTGTGTGTGTGTGTGTGTGTAGATGCTCATGGTACTCGCCTCAGTATTCCTCTTAACCTCTTTAGTACCATGACGTCATTCACTTCTTGCAATCAGTCTCTCTCTCTCTCTCTCTCTCTCTCTCTCTCTCTCTCTCTCTCTCTCTCTCTCTCGAACAAACTTTTTTTTTTTTTTACCTCTTGCCTCGTAACTCTATCACATTTACATCAGTATTTACAAGCCTTGCCTCATCACATTTGCCTTACACATTCCATCCCTAGCCTCACCATTAACCCTTTAACATTTGCCAAGCTCATTTTACACACACACACACACACACACACACACACACACACACACACACGGGACTATTGTGTAACCCTACCCACTGCTATCTAATGTCAACACGGACACAAGTGGCGCTGTGTATTTCTGTATCCTGTTATTTTCACCTGTATCGTCATCGTCACTTACATCCGTGTATTACTCTCTGTAACCCTGTATTCTGATCTCTCCACCCGTTATCACCACTTGTATCCTTGTGTTTAAGTGTCACTGTCTCTGTATTCTGCTACGTACACGTAACATGCCATATGTATTTTGTATTATCGCTGGTATACTATTTCCGTTATATTCCCTTCATCACCACCACACATGTCTTTACTTTCACATATTTACGTCCCCTTTAACATGGGTCTATATATTTCTTTTCGCTCATATTCCTTTATTTTCACTCATACCACTTTATTATCACTAGTATCCCCTTATCTTCATTGGTATTCCGTTGCGATAGCCCTTTCAAGTACGATGATGGCGCGTGTGTACTTCAACCACGGTACGGTACTGCCAGACGATTTGGTTCATCTTGACAAAATTCCGTGGTATTGACGAAGACACCTTGCATTAACCTCTACATTACAGTCCATCGTTATTCATTTTATTCACATCAGCTGTATATTCCTGTGTATTGCCGTATCGAGTGGGTGCATGTGCCATGTGTATTTTCCTGTGTATTGCATTGTCGATTGAGTGTATTTGCCATGTGCATTTTCCTGTGTATGGCCTTGTCGATTGGATGTATTTGCCGTGTGTATGTTCCTGTGTATTGCCGTATCGACTGGGTGTATTTGCCGTGTGTACAGTATTTTCCTGTGTATTGCCTTATGGACTGGGTGTATGTGCCATGTGTATTTCCCTGTGTATTGCCGTGTCGAGTGGGTGTATTTGTCGTGTGTATTTTCCTGTGTATTGTGTCGAGTGGGTGTGTGCCGTGTGTATTTTGCTGTGTATTGCCGTATGACTAGTGACACTCGAGCCGTGCTATCTAATGTCAACAGGCCCGGTGTTCAGGCATACCAGCCGTGCCTGTATTAACAGTGGGATTTTTGCATAATAATAATAATAATAATAATAATAATAATAAAAATGGTAAATCCTGCACTTCATCTTACTTTTATTGATGTAGTTGCAGATGTATTCTTGTCACATAATCCGTTTTTCCTGTTGCAGCAATATGAGGAAATAAAGATATGTTGACTTATTTACCAGCATTGTTAGTAGGGAAGGAGAGGCTGTTACTTGAGGACGGGTCGTTAATGAGTAGGGACAGAGACTCCTGGATGTTGTTTTTAGGCCACACTCAGATGGGGAAAAGCAACTGTCTTGGTTGAAGTTTTAAGAAAGGAATCAGTTCAGCTTAGTGCACAAAAAGTCTTACTAGAAAAGATTGTTTTTAGAAGTGAACTCAACCCCGGGCTTGAAACTGTGTGTGTGTGTGTGTGTGTGTGTGTGTGTGTGTGTGTGTGTATGCAAGACGGCACAAACACATGAGCCAGGATTGAAGTAACAGGATTTAAGTGGAGCCTGTGGGGATTTGAATACACATGGGGATTTATGAACACACACACACACACACACACACACACACACACACACACACACACACACACACACACACACACACACACACACGTTCTCTTAATAACAAATGTGTGAAAGTACGAAATAAATCTAAGACCGCACTCTCTCTCTCTCTCTCTCTCTCTCTCTCTCTCTCTCACACACACACACACACACACACACACACACACACACACACACACAATGACGTAATTTTAGCTTGTGCAACGAGAGAAGTGCTTTTGCCAGCTTAATGATGGTGGTTGTTGTGGTAGGGATGGTGGTAGTGGTGATGGTGGTGGGAATTGTTGTGATACGGATGGTGGTAGTTGTGATGATTGTTGTGATAGGGATGGTGGTAGTGGTGGTGATTTGTGATAGGAATGGTGGTGGGAATTGTTGTGATTCGGATGGTGGTAGTGGTGGTGATTGTTGTAATAGGGATGATGGTAGTGGTGGTGATTGTTGTGAGGGGATGGTGGTAGTGGTGGTGATTGATGTGATAGGGATGGTGGTAGTGGTGGTGATTGTTGTGATAGGGATGGTGGTAGTGGTGGTGGGAATTGTTGTGATAGGGATGGTGATTGTTGTAATAGGAATGGTGGTAGTGGCGATGATTGTTGTGATAAGGATGGTGTTAGTGATGATTTGTGTGGTAGGAATTGTGGTTGTTGTAAGGAATAGGTTAGTAACTGTTTTGTGGTTAGGCATGGTGGTAGTAATAATTATGGTAGTGGAAAGAAGTGGTTCTGGTAGTTTTGGTAGAGTGGTGGTGATGATGGTTGGTGATGGTAGCTGTAATGTTGGTAGCTGGTGGTAATTGTTGTAGTTGACAGAGACGGTAATGTTAAGTGACGTGTGTAGTAATTGTTGTGGTAGGTAATGGTGGTAGTTGTGGTTGATTGGGAAGGTGGTGATGGATGAGGTTACTGTGGAAAGTGAAAGTTGTGGATTGCTGACTGGTAGTGGTGAGAGAAATGTTGGTAGCTGAAAAGTGGTAGCGTTTGGTAATAGTGGTTGTGATGGTAGGAATGTTGGTGGTTGTACTGCTCGGTGATTGTGGTGGTGGTAGGAATGTTGGTAGCTGGATAGTTGTGATGTTAGGAATGTTGGTTGCTGGATGATAGTGATGGTGATATTGAGTGGTAGTTGTGGTAGGATGCTGGTAGCTGGCTGCTGGTGGTGATTGTAATAGTAGTAAACTCAGAAGAATGCGGTAATGATGGCAGAATTCTTGGTGAGTAATACTTGATGATGGTGATAGTGCTTGGTGAGATTGGTAGTGATGGTAAGAATATTGGTAGCTCTGTACGTATTGCCTTTTTTGTCAGTGGTGAAGATGGTGGTGTGGCAGTGGTGGTTGGCGCATGGTAGTGATGGTAGTTGTGTGGCGATGTTGGGTAGTGGTGGGTGATAGTGGTAGTGTTGGTTGTGATGGTTGTTGGTGATAGTGTTGCCAGGGGTGTGGGTGCTTGGAATAGGTGTTAGACGATGCGGTGGTGATAATAGTTTAGGCTCTGGATGCAGGAGGAGGGTGGAGTAGCTTCGTTTTTCACTAGACGGGACTCTGTCATTCTCACACTTTGAAAACTTTGTAATGGTAGCTGACATGAAATCCAGCGAGCCTTAGTTGTGAAGCTGAAATGTCTCTTTGATCACTAGTTCAATCGACCGTCCAGTGTGGCTACTAACTGGCTATCAACCAAGCTGAAAGTGGTTTGGAATCATTGTCAGGTTCGAATCAATGTGCTATAGAAGGAAGGAATAGTGGTAGGCTGTTCCTCGTATTGCTGGTAGCTGTGGCAGTGATGTTGGTAGGGGTGGCAGCTGTGGCAATGATGGTGGTGGTAGTGGTGGCAGCTGTGGTATTGGTGGTGGTGGTGGTGAGGGGAAGAAGTGAAAGTCTGTAAACCCAAGACACACGTTGGCCTTAAACCTATTTGTAGCAGCGGCACTGATCTTTTCCCTCGATGATCCAGCCACAAGCCCAGTAGCACATGCTAGTTCATAGCCACCTTAATTGGTAGTTAATGACATGCCTGGGGGTTACCAGGTGAAAATTATGAATGCAGCCTAATTGGTTTTCATATTCTTTTGATTTACGGCTAACGGTTTTGGAAACTGTGACGAGATGTATTGGGAATATGTTAATATAGACCAAATGCCTTAAAATATTTTTGTGCAATGATTAAAAATTGTAAGTACAGACTGTAAAGCTGTACCAAAATCGATATCTGGCATCTGCGTTTGTTTATATTTGACTCTCGACGCTGATTGGCTGATTTCACCCCCAGACACAATGTTCGTTACCCACTTATCAACGCCACTTACAGAAAAGTGCCACTGTAAGCCAAACAGGAGAGAGAGAGAGAGAGAGAGAGAGAGAGAGAGAGAGAGAGAGAGAGAGAGAGTGAGTTCGGGTCCATGGGCAACTGGGAGAGTTTTTTGTGATGCAGTTGGGACGGGAGGAGGGGGGGGAGTGGCGGTAAAGAGGGTAGAAATGATTAGAAGGGAAGGAGCGGGGAGGCAGGAAATAAGATGGTAGAGAACGGGGCATGAAGAGATGATGGGAAAGGAAGAAGGAACGTGACGGAAAAGAAAAAATATGATGGGGAAGATTAGAGAGGTAGAGATGACAGGAGGGCATGGGAGAGGAAGGGAGGAAGAGGGTTATGTAATGACAGGGGAAAAGAAAGGAAGACGAAGATAAAAGGACAGTTGGTGATGGGAAAGATAGGAGGAACACATCAGGAAGGCATGGAAAAGAAAGGTACAAGGGAAATTAACCTAAGATGGACGGTTAAGAAGTAAAGAAGGATAAAGAAGATGGGAAAGGAAGAGGTGATGGGAGAGCAGAAAATACAGAATGGAAAAAGAGGAACGATAAGAGAGAAAGGATGGGGAAGATGAAGTTAGAAAGGAAGAAAGGAATGGAAAGCATAATGATGGGAGAGTAAAGTAATGGAGGAAGGAAAGAAACAGAAGGGAGAGGAGAGGAGATATGAAGCAGAGAAACGAAGGTAAAGTTGGAAGAGAAAGGTGGGAAAAGGACATGAAAATAAACACAGAATTGAGAAAAGGGAAGAGACATGGAGAGAGAGAGAGAGAGAGAGAGAGAGAGCGGGCGGGCTTGGGGTTATTGGTGAGAATGAGGTTAAGAGCCGGCAAAATGGAGGAAAGAAAAAAAGGGAAAGGTTGGTGGGAAATCTGGAGGAAAGAGGGAAAGTAAGGAAGAGAGGAAGGACAGGGAGGCAGGGAAAGGGGGGAAGAGGAACAAGGGAGGGTAGAGAGGAGGGGGAAGGAAGAGGGTAGGGGTGGGAAGAAGGGAAGGAGGTAGGGGCAGAATAGGGAAGAATGGAGGAGGAGAGGGAGAGATACAAGGGAAAGAGGGGGAGAGGGAGGGAGGGAGAGGTATGGGAGGAAAAGAAAGGAAGGAAGGAGAGGTAAAGGAGGGAAAGAACAAGAGGAAGGGAGAGGTAAGGGAGGAAAAGATAGAGGAAGGGAGGAAAGCCTAACCTCTTCAGGACGTGAAATATAAAGCAAGAAGGAAGGATGGTGGCTTTATCGTTTTTGTCCTACAGGCTTTTTATTATTTTTTTCTATACTTAACCAGCTTTTTTTTTAAAGGCTTTTTTGCTCCCCCCCCCTTTCCTTCCCTACCCATGTGATCCCCTCCTTCCTTCCTCCCTCGTTTCCATTACCTGCTTCGTCTCCCAACTTTTATTCCGTCCTACCGATATATTTCCTTCCCTCCTTCCTTTGTACTTCCTTTTTTGCCTTCCTTCCTTCGTATTTCCTTGCTTGCCTTCCTTCGTACTTTCATGCCGTCCTTCCTTCGTACCGGTACTTCTTTTCTTGCCTTCCTTCCTTCCATCCTTTCTGACCGTCATTACTTAGTTCCACTCCTTCATTCCATCCTGCCTACATGCCGACCGACCTACGTACATATCTAACCACATACTTAAGTACGGAATACATACCTTTTGTCTTTCTCTCCTTTCTTTCCTCCTCCTTTGCTACCTTCCTCCTCTCCTTCCTTGTTCATGTAATTGTCCTGTTTATCCTTGCCTACCGGCAGTACCTGCATCCCTGCCCACCCGCCTGTTTCCTTTCCTATCTGCCTACCTTCCTACCTACCTACCTAAAAATAGTACTTCCTTTCCCCGCCAGCGACTTGAAATTTCCTTGTTCAGCCAACCAGCATTCCTGCCTTTCCCTCCCTCTCTGCTTCCACATCTACCCAAGCCACTTCCCTCCCCCTTCCTTCCCTCTAACCCTCCTTCTTCCTTCTCGCTGAGTTTTTGCCTCCAAACATCCCTTTTTCTTTCCTTGCCATGTCAGTCTGCTTTTCTCTCCGTTCTCCCTCATTTTCATTTTTTCTAAACTCTCTCCTTCCTTCTCTTTCCATCTTAACAACCTTCTCTTTCCTTCCCTTGCCTCCATGTTTCCATTTTTCCTTCCTTGTTACCATCCTTTCTCTTGTCTCCGTCTCCTTTTTATTCTCTTTCCCCCTTTCGCTTTTTATTTCCTTCCATTCCTTCCCTTGCCTGCATAATCCCTCCTCACCTCACACACACACACACACACACACACACACACACACACACACACACACACACACACAAAACCTTTCTTCCATTCCGTGCGGTGAAGGTGGGCCACGTAGATGCAAACTCACCCTGTTTATATCTCTCTGCCCACAAGCATGACTAGTCTACTTTACCCACTCCATATTTACCCACTCATGCCCGGAGCAACTCTAGCTTTCTATGACACGTCAGACGATTTTATTCAGCTGAGAGAGTCGTAGGAGCCTGGGAGGGTTTGATGGTTTCAAGCCCAAAGTGAAGTATTTTGTATACGTCCTTTATTTAACACGTTCAGTCTGGTGACATTTTTGGTTTATTCCTGTTTCTTCCAGACAGTTCCATTCAGCTGAGGGAATACTTTGGCGTGGAGTAAACGAAGGCCATTTCTAACCCTCCCACTTCAAAAGCTCTCTCCTAAGCTGAGTCAAATGGTCTGAAGATAGCAAGAAAAAATACGACACCAGACCGAAGGAGTTAAAGCGTAGTAGAATTGTATGTTCGGTGAATGCAAGACTGGTTTGAATCAAGTTAGTCTAATATTAAACATAATATGAATCCAGTCTGGCTTGATGCTAAGGCTGGGGTCACGAGAGAATGCGCCTGTTTTCATTCTACTCTTTATTTTTTTTTCGTTATTTTTTTGTGGTATCATGGCGAAATTCAGTGCTTAGAATTTACGACTGTCGGGTGAAAAGAGAAAGCAGGGATTTGGGGCGGGATTATGTCTTGAAAGAGCGAGGGATTAACGGCGCTTGTAATGTGTTTTAAATCTGACTGCTGGTAATCCGTTGAGGGCGAGTGGATTTGAAAGGGTCGTCGGATTTCGGAGTTAAAGCGACGTTGGTGGTGGTAGTTGTGGTAATGGTGTAGTTGTAGTGGTGATGATAATAGTTGTGGTGGTTGTAGTTGTAGTAGCAGTTGTGGTGGCAGTAGGAGGTGTTGTTGGTATAGGCGTGGTGATGGTGGTGGTATTAAGTCAATCGTTTTTCATATTAATTCGCAGGCTAAGATGCAGTACATGTACAATAGAAAGATAAATAGTTTTCAGAGTAAACAGGAAATAGGAATGTTAAGTGGTGATTGATAGGATGGCGATAGAAAAGTGATGATATAAAATGATGGTAGAGAGATGGATAGACGTGGGAGTTGTATGGCAGTGAGGTAGTGGTGGTGGTGAAAGTGGTGCTGGTGGGGTGGTGACGCATAGGTGATTATGTTTTAGTGGTTCTGGAAAGCACTCGTTAACATTATTACTATTGTTGCTAGTATTGTTTTCAGTAGTAGTAGTAATGGGAAGGGCAAGATGTATTATATTTTTCGTTTATTTTATTGTATCGGTAGTAATAATTCTCGTGTTATTGTTGCTCTCAGTTTATAAGTACTTTTTTTTTTTTTTTTTTTTTAACGGTGACATCAGACAATCGTTTTTACTGCTGTTAGTATTGTTATAATTGGTACTACTACTACTACTACTATATTTGTTGCATGTAACTACGACACTTTCAACACATGAAATACACACACACACACACACACACACACACACACACACACACACACACACACACAGCACCTTAAAGAGAAAGTGCATAATAGCGGTGCAAAAGTGTGAGCCAGTCCGTGAATGGAGAAGTGAGAGAAATTGTGCTAATCAGAAAGTGAGTGAGAAGGAAGCTACCTATGAAAATTGAAAGGTGTGAAGAAGAGAGAGAGAGAGTCAAATTTTTATTTCATAACTACCAAGCCTGTAACTCTGTCTGTCTGTCTGTCTGTCTCTCTCTCTCTCTCTCTCTCTCTCTCCCCCCTCTTTTCACACTTGCCACCCTTGCTCAGTCACTCCACTGGCTCGCTTTTTCTTACTCCGCTCACGTAGTCCCTAGCTCCCTTTCTTGCGTACGCTTCAATGTACTTTCTCTTAGCTTACAACTCTCTCTCTCTCTCCTATCGTTTTCCCGGCCTAATTGAAAGTTTTGTAGCGCTGCACTAACGCGTGGTGCACTACTACTATTACTACTACTAACGGTAACGCATCTGAACATGGTAACGATACAACTCTGATAATGCAGCTTGGTAACACTCACTGTGGCAACACTGATTCGCAGATTTGGCAAGTTGTTTTAATATTCCAGTATTTAAAAAAAAAAAAAAAAAAAAAGCATTATCGAGAAGTCACCCTTTCATTGATTATCGTTCGCTTTCAAAATTACGAACGTGTACCGTATAAAATTCGATCGTTATACCAGACGGCAAAAGTTTATTTGAATTCCCGAGGTTCGTTATATCTTATGTGTCCGTTTTAATCCCATCCGTCCGTGGATGTACAGGTCTTGACAACAATGAACACACTTCATTACGATAATCAACGAAATAGTGAACAATGACTTGAAACCCAGTATTGCGATCTTCGGAGACCAGCATAGTTTTTTAGAATATTGCGTGTGTTTCATAATTGATCGACTAAAGTGGCGCGATATTACTGCTCAGTTGTAATTTGTGTGTGTGCTGACCCGACGATTATATTAAAGTTTAGAATCCCCTGGCTGAAATAGTAATAATAATAATAATAATTATTATTATTATTACTGAAGGCTGTCTCTAACTTAGACAGTTTAAAATTGTGTCTGATGTGACTACAACCGCCAGGAGATTGCAAGAATTCTTTGAAAACTCCCTCGGATTGAAGGACTAAGTATAGGAGCGTAACGAGTGATCATATTTTTTACATCACAAATGTAATGTTTTATCTATTTTTTACGATGCAGAATTACGTAATGGACAAAATTTCTCTCTCTCTCTCTCTCTCTCTCTCTCTCTCCGATACTGAGAAATGTAGCCGGGTACATATGAATTTTGTTTTACTACACGGGCGAATAATTATGTAAGCGGCCAAAGATGAAATTGGGTGAACGTGGGTAAATTGTAACGTATTAGAAAGTGACGTGACAAAGGTTCACAATTTCCGCTAATTTACCGTTCATTTGACGCCGCGGTGACTAATTTGTAACGCGAGACAGCCTGACGTAACAAGCTTAACATTTTCCCAGCAAGGTGTTTTGTGAGAAGCATTGTAGGCTTCGTGGAGCATGTCTAAGTGATTTATTTTGCCTGCTACATATCGATATTCTCTTTGTTATGTTTTATTGTTATTGTTTATTCACTTATCGTTCCGTAATGTCGAAGAAGGTAAAAAGAGGGTAATATGTAGAATAAATCGTCATGGAGGAGGTGTTACGAAACCTTCTGTGCCACTTGGAATGTGGCCCCACTGACGCGCTTTGGGATACCATTTTTTTTTTTTTTTTTTTTTTTTTTTTTTTTGCCACCAGACGATTTTGTTCAGCAGCATTTCCCCAGTAGGTAAGATTAAGGAAGACAGTGAAACTCTTTATGTCCTGTAACTTTAACTGACGCTCTGTAACTGGAGGGCCGGGCCAAGTGGGAGGGCCGGGCCGAGTGGTAGCCAAAATCAGCCTTCCCTCATGCCTACAAAGTACGAGAGGAAGGGGGGCGTGTTTTGCGAGCGATGTATGTGAGTGGAAGTGTTGCAAGTTATTAGCCACGTTGATGACCGCCGCCAGATGTATGTACCCTGTAATAGGTAACGTAATAACACATATCGTAACCCACCTGACATTTAACTGGCTTTAACCTTTGCGCTGCTAAAGTTTTCACCGCTGCGTTAAACCGTATGGAGGTCAGCCACGGTAAAAATCACTGTAAGATCACCAAGTCCTTCAACAAAAGTGAAATGTAAACCCCTTTCACCGCGATGCCTTCATTCTTGCTGCCGTCTGTCGATTTCACACAGCCTGGGGGATATCTCTGCTGGTGAAGTGGTTGGAACCAGCCGTATTGCAGGTGGCACAGGAACCTTCGTAACACATGCTCCTTAGCGATTTGTTTTGCATATTACGCCTTGCTATTCTTGTATACATAATCGCTGACGGAGAAATATTACGAAATCTCCAAAGCCACTTAGAATGACCCACTGTCCACCCACCCACTCAATTCAGTCGCTACACCGTTTGATTTTGGATTTTTTTTTTTTTTCTTTTAGCATATGGAGAGATATGAGGCTGGGAAGGGGTTAATGACTTACAGAGTTTCGCTTTCACTACAAAGGATTTCTCATGTGTTAATAAAATCGTGCGTAGGGAGCATAAAAAAAAATAATACATCGCCGGCCGGAGTGAAGGGAGGGTAACGTGAGGGTAATGTTGGACGTCCGGGGATCGATACAGTGACTCGGCCATTCCTGTATAGTGACATTGAATTGGAGGGAGGTGGTAACTGCATAACGGATTTTGGGAGTATCCGTTTGGTTTTAGCACAAGTAACAGTTAATGGACGGTGTGCTGTATTCTCAAGCCTTTCCTCTTACTCTTTCTTCTCCCTTCTCCTCCACCTTATCCTCCAATCATCATCATCGTCACCACCACCACCACCACCACCACCACGCCACACCAAGCTGTAGCAGAGATACGTCCGTTATAATTCCGCGTCTTTGAATACATTACGTGGCCTTAATTATCATACCCTCATTATTCCCACCCCAAGTGCCCTGAAGCCAGGATAATTTACAGCGCCATTTATCAGGCTCGCTAATGCCCTTTATCTGTCCTAATTATACATGTTATTGCACTCGGGGTTCATAAGCAGTTTTTATTTGAACCCCTCCTGGAGTACCTTGACCCCCCTTTCTTTTCATGTTCTTTTTTCTTTTTGCTTCTAGATGACTTTATTCATTTTTTTTTGGGGGGGGAGGGGACTAAATACCGGTAATGGCGGGGTTACGTAAGGCTTCGTCTAACCCGTCTAGTTCGAAACAGTGTGGCATGTGGGAAATAACATCATCTGGTTGTAGCTAGAATAATAAAAGGAAAGATAAGTCATAATGATGCATAAGTAGTAGACGTAAAGGTTTGTATATGGTGTGAAGTTACAGTGATGTGGTGCCTGTAATTAGTTTCTCTCTCTCTCTCTCTCTCTCTCTCTCGTTCTTTGTCTCCCTCCAAAGCCACACCACCTTTCCCTTCACCTCCTCCCATGCTCTGTTTCCATCTGTCTCTGTCCATTTCCTTTTCATCCCTCCCTTCCTTCCCTCTCCTCCCCTCCCCTCCTCACCCTCCCCCCGTCGTTGGGTCCGCTGTGCTGGTGGTAAGATTAATGGGCTTTTCCTCCCACAGTTATAATTTCCAGCTAAACAAAGGCACGGCGAGCACAGCACACCACAGCACGCTACAGCACACCGCACCACAACACCGCACCATACCACACACATCACAGCATACCACATACCACACCTTACACTACACAACACCACATCACAACATAACACACCACAGCACAGCATTTTTCACCCGCCACCCTTGATATCCCAGACAATTGGCGCCAATTTCAAATCAAATACGCGAACCCTTCAGAATTATGCTGGATTTTGAAGAGGGAAAGAATAGAAAGAATGGTGGGTGGAGGAAGGAGGTACGGTAGAGGACAGTATTCACTGGGGAAAGATGGACGGGGAGGAAAGAAGCGGAGAAAAGGAAAGGTTGATGGGAAAGGAAAGGCATCATTGGTGGATGGAGGAAGGGGATATCTGATAGTGATGACATTCTCAAGTTCGTTGGAGGAAGGAGGGAGGAAAGCAAAGAAAAGGAAAGGAAAGGAGAGAAGAGGAGGAAAGGAAACTGGGAAGAGAGAGGAAAGGAAAGGATGAAGGGAAATAGTGGTTGATGGAGGAAGGGGACAATTGGTAATGGCGATAGTCCCAGGCTCGGTGGGGGAGGGAGGGAGGGAGGGAGGAGACAATGGGAAAAGAGACGAGAGAGCAGAAGAAAGTGAGTGGAGAGAAGAGAGACCAGGAGAGGAAAATCAGAGAGGAGAGAAATGGTAGAATATGAGAGGAAAGAAGAGTGGAGAGGAGGATGGGAAATGAGAGGAGAAAAGTTAATGATTAAACAGAAGACAGAAAGGGGAAAAGAAAACGGGAGAAGAATGGCACAACGGTAAAGGGGAGGATAAAATAGAGAATGAGAAGGGGGAACGAAGAGAGTAAATTAAAGTGCAGATGCAAAAGAAAGAATATAGGGGAGGAGAAAGGGGAAAGATGATGAGACAAGGGAGGGGAGAGCGTAGAAGTGGAAGTAAAGGGAGGAGGGAAACAAAGTGAAGGAAGCATGGGGGAGGAGTGATTGGAACAAGGGAAGAAACGGAAGATAGGGATGAATTATTGGGAGAGAGAGAGAGAGAGAGAGAGGGAGGGAAGGAGATAAAAGGGGACTTGGAAGGGCAGGGGGGAGGGAGGGAGGAGAGGAGAGGAGAGGAAAACTACTTTACACTCCATGGTACACTGCTTCTCTCTCTGACCAGTAAGTTGGGGCGGGTGGGAAGAAGTGTTTTGGGTTGTACCGTATTTGTGTGTCAAGCTTCGTAGTACAGTACAGTTTCCTCGGCTATTTGTTTACCATCTTACACGTTAAAAATTTCTTGCATGTTATTTATATTGTGTTCCATACAGACATACAGGAGAATACTGAGGTGTAATATGCAGAATTAATCGTAAAGGAAGAGGCGTTGCGAAATCTTCAATGCACTTCGAATACGACCTTTGTGTGGTGATGTGTAACGACAGTTGAAAAGGGCGTGGCTGTTTACTTAAAGAGCAGGTTAGAGAGAGAGAGAGAGGGGGGGGGAATTTGTCTATATAGTGCGGTAGGATTATCTACTGCGTGTGTGTGCTTGTTTCAGAGTTCGTCTTATTGATTGTGTATGCATGTTACTTAGACTTTAGACTTCCGTGTGACTGCTGAATTGCTTGCAGCTGCAGAGCTGTATGTGGCTGTGGAATTGTGTGCGACTGCAGAGTTGTGTGTGACTGCTGTGGGATTGCGTGAACTGCGACTGCATGTGGTCGTGGAACTGTGTGCGACTGCAGAATTGCATGTATTTTGCAGTTGCTGAGTACAAGGTGTTTGTGTTCATGCAGTGTGTGTGTGTGTGTGTGTGTGTGTGTGTGTGTGTGTGTGTGTGTGTGTGTGTGTGTGTCCCTCAAACTGCGTGTTCATGTGTATAAATATGTGCGTTTACCATGAAACGCGTCTTCCTTCAGATTACGTGTGACTACCCTTGTGTGTGTGTGTGTGTGTGTGTGTGTGTGTGAGAGAGAGAGAGAGAGAGAGAGAGAGAGAGTTTTCAAACTGCGTGTTCATGTGCATATACCATTAAAATACTCTTTCCTCAGATTCCGTTTGACTGAACCCGACTACCCGTGTGTGTGTGTGTGTGTGTGTGTGTGTGTGTGTGTGTGTGCCTCATCACATATGCACTTCAGACAGTATAAGTGTACCTCAGATTGCATGTACGTCCCTGTAACCGCATGTGTGCCTGTGTACCCCTGCGCAAAAACCGCGTGTGCGTCCGTATGTGGTAACTTCACAAAGCCGTGTTCGTTTTGTACAACCACAATGGAAACGAACGCAACGATACAGCCCCCATGCCACCGCCGTCCAAACCTCGTATTATTGACTTCGCTCTTTAACCACCATTTTCTTTCCCCCCTTTTCTCTTTATCACAGGTTATCTCACAGGCAAACTTGATATGAGAGGAAACTGAAAGAGAGAGAAAGTGAGAGAATTAGAGACTTGGAGGAAAAGGAAGGAAACACCATTTATAACATTTCTCTGGTCGACACTAAGAACCGACTCCATCTTTGAAAATTTGGGGTAGGTTATCATAACTCTGGCACAAGGTTTGGTGCTCCTCCTCCCTCCTCCGACTCTCCCGTCCCTCCCTCCTTCCCTCCACCGGTTTACCTCCCTCCTACTTTGCCTCCCTCCCTCCTTGTCATTCCTACCATGTTATCGCCAAATGAAGCCCTAGTGAAGTGCTGGTGCTAGAGGAGGAGAATAATTGATAAACGGAGAGGAGGAGAAGAGAAAACAAGAAAGCGGGAAGGGAGACGGAGAGAGAGAACAAGGAGTGATGCAAAGGAAAGAGAAGATGAACTAACTTATGTGAAACTCAGACGTGGCACTCTGGTAAATTGTCAAGTCTCGGAGTGTATATATAGGTGTATGTGCGTGTGTGTATGAATAGTGTTGGGTTTCAGCAGTTGTATTTTTTGAGGTGGATAAAGAAGGAAAAATAACGAGTGAATATTTCAGGTCTAAATACAGAAAATATATGTATTTATCTGGAAAGTGATCAGATGTTAGTGAAGTGAGTATATACATTGACTACCACAAGAAAAGGCTTTGTGAACGAAGGATTTTGGAAATGGGACTTACCATTGGCAAGACATCTCATCTGGAACTCATGACGCCGTTGCAGAAATGAGAAAGGTAAGTGCAGTTCCCATAAATCTTCGTTCGTGTTTCCGAGTAGGGAATGGTGTATGCATGATATGTAGAATTGGTAGTTTTCTAAATTCAGCCCCTGTATTAAAGAAAATCTTTTCAGCCTCTCTTGTAAGAATTTTTTTGTTTCCACTAATGTACTCGACAAGATGTATTATGGATTGAAACTGTATACAATAATACTTAGAATTACGGCAACTGGGCTGGAACTATTTTTATAACCCTCGACCACAAATGTCTCTCCAGCAGAGTATTATCGCTTAGAGGTGAGAATATATATATATATATATATATATATATATATATATATATATATATATATAATCACTATATAATCACTACTCGCTGGATAAAATTAAGACGGTTATAATGCGCACAATACCGTTATCGTGCTGAAGGATTAGCCCCTTCAACCAGAAGACGTGCTTTGTTTTATTCTAGCTAACACGATAATTTGTTCAGCTAAGGAATGGCTCCTCGGGTTGTGGTTAAAAGAATTAATTGGGTATTTGTGCGGGAATTGCAGGGCAAAGGAGAAACCAGATATATAGGGCTTCGTATTACTTCATCCATATCGATTTATTTTGTATAGTAAGCCATAACATTTTCTTGTGATACATACATTGTTTTAATATCAGCAGTTAGCTTTTATATACCCTAACATACAATAGGATCTGAAGGTGCAGGATAAATCGTAGAGGAAAAAGTGCTACGAAGCCTCCCATATCACTTAGAAAATGTGCCAGGAATATATTACAGGTGTTTCAGGGTATAGAATTACCGCATTTTAGAGGAAGGTGTGGAGGAGAAAGAAAATGTGGATTATTAAAGCGTGGGCCCCGAGGCGGAGTGGCGGAGGTGAAAATCCAACATGTCGGCTGGGTTCGCCCGTTTTTAGTATTGTTTGGGAGTCGCTGCTTTCGTCCGCGTCCCACAGTGCTTTGTGTGGGTTGTAGACGGCCGGGGATTTTTGTCCTGTCTTCCTATATACTTAAGTTCGAGTTTACCACATATGAGAGGTAGATAAACTTGTATTTGTGACCAGGAGAAACATAAGATTATATATATCCATCAGACGTAGGCTACGTTTTCTGATTTATTGTAATGGTGTAAGCTTCATGCGCCTTTGTCTCTTCTTCCCCAATTTTCTTTGGTCAGTGACGGATTATGGGATACCAGGCATGGATATATGTAATTTACTCAGCATGGAAAACGCGTGAGGACTGTAACAGTGAAGTACATTTTTTTTTTTTTTTTTTTCATTGTTGTGAGGGTGTTTTGCGATGTTTATGCCTGTCTCCATTTTGCCAACGCGCGTCGGTACAGGTTTATGTGATTCAGGCTTGGGCAGATTTGTATTGGGTTGACAAGGAGAATAATTGGTAAAAATGGTTTGACTTCATCAGGTTTCTCATTAGTTTTCAAGGTTGTTGGGACAGGGTGGCTCAGTGGTAGAGCGCTTGACTAGAGATCGCAAGGTCGAGAGTTTGCATCCCGCCCGAGTGGCATTTCTGCTGGGAGAGAGAGCGCTCTCCCGTCATCTAGCAAGACTATGATATATGAAGGTCTAGCCCGGGGAATTAGTTCCATTGCAAGGCCGTTTGAACTCTGGTGTTTCTCCGTCCTTGGTGTGTGTGTGTGTGTGTGTGTAATTATCACGAATCAGCCTTGGCTAGATTTAAAAAAATAATAATAATACATCATCAGAAGTACGTTTTATCATTGTTTCAAGGGTATTTTTAACCGCTTATGCCATTCTTTAAGCCATATTCCATTGTGTGTTGGTCAAGACTCATCAGAAATTGCCTTCTTATAGACATGTATTTGCATAACAAGTAGTGATGGGAAAAGTTATCGATATTAATATTTTAGTTGTTTTTTTAACGGTGGTTTTTTGACAGCTAGTTCCTTTTATCTACTCATCCTTCCTCCTGTTAGACGAGGTTATGAAATTCAAGCAACCCAGATATTTTTGTGGATTTGCCATGGCTCAACAAAGAGAAGATTAAGAAAAATATGTAATCTCAATTAGCATGTTTCTCATCTTTTATTTTCCAGAGAAAAATCCTTCGGTGACTAAAATCGCCTGGAAATGAGAAAAAAAATATCGAAAAATTAATCTTGAGTGGAATTCACAAGGAGAGTACGGTATTAAAAAGTTCATGTCATCTCCGTTGGTACGATTTCTCCCTGTTTATATTTCCTGGCTGTCAGCTGAGGTTAGTTTAAATTCAAGCAGCGTATCTCCAGCTGCTTGTGTGGATTTGTGTTTTGCTTAAGAAGGCAAATGGGAAAAAACAACGTACCAGTCATCTGTTAGTCCTCTCTCTCTTTTTCTCTCTCTCTGATATCAAACACGCTATCATCCAGGCTCCCATTTACTTAACAAGGAAAATGTTGAGGAAATCTATCGTGCCGTCTCACTTCGTTTTCTTTTGTTTCGGGTAGTTATTTCCAAAGTCTTTGTAGTCTGCTTCTGTCAGTTCAGGTTTCTAGCAGCGAATAAGTTAGTGGAGGCTGTATCTACCACCTCCATTCCGATTAATCTTCTTTAAGCTGAGGAATCATATCAGAGATAGCAAGAATAAACACAGTAAGAAGGAATGTGTCACCAGTTTTTAGTGTTAACGAGGAGAATGTCGGGGGATACATGTCATATTAATTCGTTCGGGTTTCGTAATGTTTTGGGTAGTGTGTGTGTGATCTGGTTCGTTCGAATAAGTTTATCAGTATTCAAGCACGTTATCACCCTGATGTTTGTGTAACATTAATTTGCTTAATTATCATCCAATCCTGTTTTACACCATCAGGAGCTTAGGGACCCTGGGATAGGCTGCTCAGTCCAAACAGGCTAGAGTGGACTGCATTTAGTTGGTACGCCTTTACCCACTAGACCACCGAACTTTCATTTGATTACGATTTTCACCCTACGTAGTGAATGATTTCCGAACTGCAGTGTGGTGTTGCCCGAAGGAGCAGTACATACGTAGGCTAAACTGAGCCCCACCATGGCTCAGTTTGTTAAGAATACTACCCATAGTAGGTAATCCTTGGCATGGGAGACCTCGTACACTTGTTCCTTAGTGATTCATTTTGCACATTGTAATTTAATACCCTCTTGTATGATGTCTAATGTCAACATGGTTTGCATCAGCAACCCAGAAGAAGGTACCGAAGTGTGCAGAATAAATCGCTGAGGAAGAGGTGTTACGAAGTCCAAGTCCACATAATCTACGAACCCGTTCTTTACATGCATGTTGACAGGGCTTAACCGGAACTTGAGCAATGTCCCCAAGCAACGTCAGTTCAGTTAACAAGGGAGAATATTTGTGGAGACTGCCTAGCCTTGTCAAGCCAAGCCTAATGGTCAGCCATCTTGACCTTGTGGTATTTTAATGTGGAGCAGCCGGGGTTGTAACTCGTGTTGTTGGGAAGAAAGAGGCTTGTTGATTTGTAGTGCCTGTTTGTGTATTGTGCCTTCTGTTGGGGAGAAAGTTGTTTGTTGATTGTTGTAACCTGTTTGTGCATTGCGTCTTGTGTTGGGGAGGAAGGTGTTTGTTGATTGTTATAACGTGTTTGTGTATTGAGCCATGTATAGAAGAAAGGTTTGTTCATTGTTATAACGCGTTTGTGCATTGCAGCTTCGAAAAAATATGTTTGTTAATTATATAACCTTTCTTAACCTCATCAATCCAATGATGTATCCTGCATTTCTTTCTTGCCACATCCAGACCATCCAAATTAGAGCAGAGTGGATGGCGCCCTGTGTTGTGGAGAAGCTGTTTACCGGTACCCATTATTATAAACTTTCTTAACCTCTTGAATCTGATGATGCATTCTGTGGTGATCTTAAGCAACTGGTGTAAACTTGAATGAGTGAGCGCAGCGAAAGGGCTGGAGTGGTGTGGAGTTGGGGTATTTCAAGCCTGGGGAAGGTATTTGTGCCTCATTTGCATAGAAACTCAGGGCGTTCAGTTCCCAGCCTCTGTTTTTGTGACGGTACCCTGTTTGTGGAGTCTACTCACGCTGATGGTGTGGTTGCAGACGGGATTTTGATGTTGGTGGTGATGATGATGGTAATGATAATGATTTGCTGAGATATCTAACGATAATGTTCTCTGGTGAAATATAGGACTGGTTTTTAATGATGTATTGAGAAACTTAAGAGAATATTTCGTAGCTTGATTGGGTGAAGAACTGGAAATGAATGATGTAGCTAGGTTGGGGAAATGAGTGTAAGGTTGTAAGTATCAGATATAAATGAAGTACCGTAGTTGCAGTGTTAGTGTTGATGGTAGTTGGTGGGAGAGAGGTGCTGCTGCTGCTGTTACGTAAAGCGATGACGTTTGAACCAGTAGCGTGGCATTTGTGTAAGTGCTGCACGTCACTGATGACAGGTACGAAGGTAGTTAGTACGTAAGTGGGATGATTGGTAAGTTGTTAAGGGGTAGGGAAGTAGGTAGGCTAGGAGTAGGGTAGTAGATAGGTATGGCAGGTAATTTGGTTGATAAGGTGAAGGAAAGTAGGCAGGTTGATAGGTAGGAGGATGGGTAGGAAGGAAGGTGGGTAGATCGGTAGGGTGATACAGATCGACATGAAGGTATTTTGATCCATAATGAGGTCACCTGGAGAATGGCTTGATGTAGGCAGGGTAATGTTGGTCGTTGTTGTTTGATGATTTCAGGTGATTTGGCTTGACAGAGTAGGCTATGTACCGGTAAATAATTCTGGTTACCCCACCAGTAAGCGTAGTAGTTGTAGATGATGCTGGGTAATGTTGATTTTGTTAGTTGGAAGTAATTGTTGAGGAGTGGTGTTAATACAGTACCAGTTTTACCAGGCCAGAAACTGACATCCATCGATCTTGAATGCAGAGGTGTACCGGTAACAATAAATTACCAGCAGAATATGATGCTTGTCAGAAAGAGGTGCAATGGAAAGAATGTAGAGATGTAGCACTGTCATATACTGCCACCCAGACATGTGAAATAAGTTGCAAAAGATAAGTATGTGGGCCAAGTTTAGGTGAAAAACCTATAGTAATACTGTGTAAAGTTGTACTAGATTGCCTCAGAGCATTGTATAGAAGCTTGCACTTATTTATGATTAAGAATAAAAAAGTACAGTACCATAACAGCATTTTATAAGTAGCATTTTAAAAGTATCGCTGCTAATTTGATCTAAAGATTCCTTGGAGCAGCGTTGTCCTTCATGAAGTTCGGTAATATGGCCGGTATATGTACGGCAGTGACTTCCTTCGCGTCCTAGCAACATACCGGTACCGGTAAATGACAACACCAGCAGCCCAAGCAAGAACTGAATTGTCCTAGCAACAACACCCCGATCATGAAGTACGGTAGTCATCCGAGTAACAACCACCACCACAAATATCAAGAACCATTTAATCCTAGCAACAACAACAGTAACAATTCACTTCAAAAACTAAATCATCTTGGTAGCAAGAACAACAGTCCAATCATGAACCAAATTATCCTAGCAACAACCCAGGTCTGAGTCAAATAATCATAGCAGCAACAAGAACATTCCCGTCCAGAACCGAGTTGTGAAGGACCACCGAATCCTACCAGGGCGATCCATTTTTGTGCACAGTGGAGAGACCCACGTAACACACACACACACACACACACACACACACACACACACACACACACACACACACACAGCCTTACACTTCCCATAGCAACCACGACATCTGCGAGTGGGGATGAAGAGAGAGGAGTGTGGAGGAAAAGTGGGTAAGAGAGGAAGGAGAGAGAGAGAAAAGACAAACTTGGAAGGATAGGAGGGAGGGAGAGAGGGTAGGGAGAGGAGATTGCTAAGGGAGAGAGGAGGGCAAGGGAGGTAAAATAATAGGAGTGTAGAGGGATGGGAGAAAGAGAATGGGAGGAAGGTGAGGCAAGAAAGGAGGAGTACGTTGTAGAGAGAGGAAGAGGAAGGGAGGAGTATGGGGCTGGGGACTGGGGGAGACAGGAAAGGAGAGGAGAGTGGGGGCAGGGAGAGGAAGGAGAGAAGAGAGAGCCGGTTGTGGTGGTGGGTGATGCGGGTAGGTGGGAAAAATGAGTGAGATGCGCACTGGCCATGTTGGGGGAGGCATTTTAGGGGCGTCTCTCCCGCTCTTTCTCTCTCAGGGCGTGCGGGGGATGGCGGCCGGGGAGGAGGTAAGGTAACTAGAGAGGGAGGGGGGGATAGAAGGTGGAGGAAAGAGAGTACGGTAGACGGAGGAGGAAGGGAGAGGGAGAGGGGGGTTAAAAAGGTTGGAAGAATTATAGTGACATTGTGTGTGTAGGTATATGTCTTCCACTTGAACAATTCACAGTATTGTGGCACAAGACGTACTTGAGAGGGAAGGGGACAAGGGAGGTTAGGTAGGGGTTACGTACAAGGTGCAAGGTAGAGAGAAAGAAGAGGAGGGGTTGGGTAGGGAGGTTTGAACAAGTACAAAGGGTACAGAGCAGTACAAAGGAAAGCAAACAGCAGTAGATCTTTTGCTCCTTCCGAGGCTGTTTGTTATAGAGTGTAACAAAGCTTTTCTGTGAGTTAAAAACAAGGATAGAAAAACGGGGGTTAGTGTAGGTAAGGAGGAAGAGGGAGAAGTACTTGGAGAGGGGAGAGCTTGGTAGGTGATTAATTTAAGGGTGAGAGATAAGAGAAAGGTGGGAAGATACTTTTAGGAGAGGAGGGAAGGAAAGTGGATTTAGAGAGGGGGAGAAGAAGAAAGAAGGGAGTCAAGGTTGATAGGAAGAGAAGCGGAAGGAAAGGGAGAAGGGAGGGAAATGGACATCGAGATAAAGGAAAGGAAAGGAAGGAAAGAGAGATCTGAAGAGGGGAAGGGAAGAGAAAGGATAAGCGAAAAGAACAGAGGCAGGCAAAAACATTATCGCTCCGCCTTCTAAAGGCGAGCAATATTTAACAGCGAATGAGAGAAAGAGAGATGGAGGATAGAGATGGAGATGGTGAGATATGAGGGAGGAAATAGGGAAGGTTAGAGAGTAGTGGTGTTGAGGAAAGATAGTTTTGTGTTAAAGGGAAAGAGATGGAAAAGGATTAGGAACAGGATTCTCGTGGGTTTAGCAGACCCTCTACAACTTTTCTTTTTCATTTCCATTTTTCATATACCATGTCCATACTCAGAATCTCCATTTTGTTAATATCTGCGTAATATGGAAATTAGCAGCCTATTCCAGGTGGCATTGGCGGCTTCGTAGTGATTTATTTTTCATACGCAATTTGACATTCTCTTGCAAGTTATTTTTATCGTCATAATCCTGGCGTAGTTTGCGTCAGTCACATAACAAAAGGTGTAATGAGAAGATTAAATAAAGAAGGAAGAGGTATTAAGAAATCTTACAAAGTCAAATAGGGTAGTGGAGTTTCGGACCCTCCTCAGGCAAAGAGAATTTAGAAGGGAAGGGCAGAGAGGGAGCAGGTCACAGAAGAAAAGGAAGGGAAATAAGCAGAAGGGAGACGAGAGGACTCATGGAGGATGGTTAGGTATAGGGAGGGGGTAGTCACAGAAGGAGGAAGAGTGAAAGGTAGAAGGTAGATGGGGGAGGGGAGGGGGGAGAGGGAGAATGGGGAGGGATGGAGGGGGTAGAGTCACAGGAGGAGGAAGAGTGAGAGATAGAGGTTAAATGGGAGAGGGGAGGGGGGAGAGGGAGAAGTGGGGAGGGACGGAGAGGGAAGTTAGTCTAAAGAGGAAAGGAGGGAAATAAGACGTAGAGGTAGAAGGAGAGAGGGAAAGTGGCAGGGGTTAGAAATGTAGGATATGGGGAATGGGTATCTTACGGTAATGAAGGAGAGAGAGGGAGGAACCGGCAGAAGAGGGAATGGGACACACACACACACACACACACATCTTGGCTCGCCCACTCTAAAACCTGTCACACTCTAATGCCGTCATTTTTCTCATCTTTTTTGTATCTTTCTTTTTTTCCCTGTTCGTCCGCGCTTGCACTAACAACATACCAAACGCTTGTGTGCTTGCTCGTTGTGGCGTGTTCTTCAAGCGGGTTTTGTGCTCGGAGGAAAAACCGGCTTTGCTTGCTTACTTGCTTTTTTGTTTGTTTCGTTCACTTGCGCATATCTTGTTTCCGCTCTTGGTTCCTTGCTTGTTTGCTCTTGCTTCCTTGCATTTTTGGAGGTTTGCTTTACTTGCTTACGTATTTCTTGTTTGCTTTAGTGGTTACATACTTATTTGTTATTTGTTTTTGCTTTACTTGTTGTGGACTGTCCAAGAATAACGTCGTCCCTGTTTGGTTATGTTGATTTACTGCCATATGTGTTAGGGGATGGAGAGAGAGAGAGAGAGAGAGAGAGAGAGAGAGAGAGAGGGCGGGGGAGTGAGTCATTGTTGAGGAGGAAGAGATAAAGAGTAAAGAGGAAGGAGGTAAGAAGCAGTAGTTGAACGAGAGAGAGAGAGAGAGAGAGAGGTGCAGCGTTGTGTGATGGTGACGTCATGCCGCCACTGAGTTAATATCTACCCAGTCACAGTTGCCAGTCCCACACCACATGTTCAAAGGGGTCTAGGTGGACGGGTGTAGGCGGGTGTAAGTCGGTGTTGGTGGGTGTGGTGGGGTGTAGGCTATCGTGGGTGGCTGTAGAAGGGTGTAAGATAAGTTGATGTAAATTGGGCAGTGTAATGGGTGTGGGAAGATATAAGTCGAAGGTGGGGGTGTAGTTGGGTGTAATGAGGTGTACAGTACAGTACGTGGCTATGGGAATGTGTACGTTGGGGAAAACAGGTGGGTGTGATGAGGTGTAGCCTACTGTACGTGAGTGTAGGTGTTGGATATGATTAGGTTTGGTGGGTATTATGCTGAAGAGGGAACGTGGCAGTGGGAAGATGCAGGTGGACATGATAGTAAGTGGGTATAAATGGGAGAGTGTATGTGGGCGTGTAGGGGTGTATGCATATATAGGTGAGTATAAGTACAAGGACATGGGCGTAGGTTAAATGGACGGACAGAGGTGGGTGTGGAAGGATATACTGTAGATGAGTGTGATTGGGTGTAGGTGGGTGTGAATGGAAGGGTGTATGCGGATGTAGGTTTATTTGATGGGTGTAGGTATGTGGGTGTGATGGGAGCAGCCCTTCCCTGCTTTTCCACTGGGCTGTAGGTAGATTTGCTCTGATTAGTCTATATGGCTGCAGGTAGGTATAGGTGATTAGAATTGAATTGCAGGTGGGTGTGTCGCTGCTGTAGAAGGATGTAGTGAGTGTAGGTTAAGTGGGTGTGTCGCTTCTGGAGACGATTGTAATTAATGTAGGCGGGTGTAGTGGATGTACTGTTGGTGGATCATTGGTGTGGGAGTTGTGTGGTGTGGATGAGTGTAGCCTAATGCAGTGTAGTTGGGTATACTATTTTGTTGGTGCCTGTAGAGGGTATAAGTGGTTATAATGTATGGGTGTAGGCTAGGTGGGTATATGTGGATGCAGACAGGCAGTAAAACCATCCATGTGTGATTGTGGGGAATAAATGGCTTTAGTGGTGGAGGTGACTAAAATGACTTCGTGGTGTTTGTACAGTATAGGCCACATCTTTTACCAGGTGTATCGGAGATGTAGGCTATGACTCACTCCACCCTTTCTGTACCAGCACCGTAAGTCAATTTCAAGACACCTGTATGTGCAGCTTACGGTACGTCTTTGTCAAGTACGGGAAAACAATATTTTGTTTGACGCCAGTTTTATATATTAGTGGGTCGAAGTATACGGTATATCCTTCACCGGTTATATGTAACCAGCTGTATGTGAATGTACGTGTTGTCAGAGTGGTGTATTGTAGTGGGTGTAGATGTCCGTAGGGGGTGAATGTGAGTGTGGTGTATTATAGTCGGGTATAAAGGTGTGTGCAGTGGGTGTGTGGGTGTGGAGCGTGTGGGAGCAGGTAGGGAGGAAGGGAAGAAAAGCTTACCTTGACAACCAGCATTTCACTGGTCCCACAACCACCTTCGCGTTACACCACACACACCACACTTAGCATACACCACTTTCACCACTTACATACCTACACCACTTACACACGTAAACCACTTAGATATTTACTCCACTTAACGTACTTACCTAAACAGTTTACATACGGTAATTAGCCTGTGTACATCACTTATATACTTAGGCTACAGCACTTTCTTACACAACTTACACGTGTACATCACTTATATACCTGCATGGCTTCCATACCTACACCACATAACACATATACTACTTACATAGTTTCACCATTGGAGCCAACACACACACACACACACACACACACAAACGTCATTACCAGCGACTGTGAAGACAACCGTAGCCAGTGAACAGGAGGAAGTGAGCAAGGTTAAAATTAGAGCGAGTGCCTGATAAAATGGGAGAGAGGGAAGCTAGCTCACGTCTGGCTAGGAAGGGAAAGGTCACGCATTGAAAGAAAAAGAAAAAAGAAAATGAATTGGTGATATGTTAACCTGAGAGAGAGAGAGAGAGAGAGAGAGAGAGATTAAAGTCTGTAATAAAAGCTAAACAAACTCAATTAAACAGATTGTCTTGATGCCATAACTCTCCTCTTCCCTCATTCTTATCTTCTTCACACATATCATCCACTTCCTCGCAAGATTAAGTGAATATGTACCGGTATTTCTCATGTCTGGAGATATTGATTGTCGATATTTCTCTTTTGCTCATCTCTCTCTCTCTCTCTCTCTCTCTCTCTCTCTCTCTCTCTCTCACACACACACACACACACACACACACACACACACACACACACACACACACACACACACACCACTATCACAACCAAACCACCACATCCGTCACCACCATCCCACACTGGGCACAGTTACATCACCGTATACTGTATAACATTCACCATCAACAACACCACCATTATTGTACCCCACACTGCACCCACACACACACCCACACCACCACACACCTACACCACCACATACTGTACCACTTCCCGCAACACCAGCACTATACCAGGTCCGTGTTATCTACTGCCTGGGCCATAAGTCCACTGAGTACGTACGTGTTCCATTCTCTCCCTGGCGACCGCTCTTAACACAAACAATTTTCCTCCCAGTGGAGTGGAGTGGAGTGGAGTGGGGTTGCTAAGGATTGGAGGTTAGGAGGGAGGTTTGTGAGGTGGGGTTTAACGCTTTGACGACGAGGGGCTTTCCTTTGGCAGGTGAAATCGTCTGGTATTAGGGTGTGGCAGGTTAGGCTGGGTTGTGGTGGTAGGATAGGTAGCGTTATGGTAGATCATGTTAGGTTGTGGTAAGTTAGGCGAAATTTTAGTGGTAGGATAGATGGTGTTGTGGTTTATTAGGTTAAGTTGTGGTAGGTTAGGCTAGGTTTTAATGGTAGGTTTAGGTAGTGACAGGTTTGATTGTGGTAGGTTAGGTAGGGTTGTGGTAGGTTAGGGTTGTGGAAAGTTGGGCTATGTTGAGGTAGGTTAGCTGGGCTGGTAGTTTAGGCCAGGGTGTGTTACATTAGGTGAGGTTGTGGTAGGTTAGATGGGGATGTGGTAGGTTAGGTGGGGTTGGGGAAGGTTAGATGGGTTGTAGTGAGTTAGGCGGGATGAGATCAGGTTAATACACAGAGATTAGGAAAAGAGAAGCCGAGATTATGTACACAGACTGAGATCAGGTAGTCAGACACGCAGAGATGAGAGAGAGAGAGAGAGAGAGAGAGAGAGAGAGAATTAGGCAGAGGCGGTGTTAGGCAGTGAGGCAGACACATCGACCAACACCAGGGCCTCAAATATGCAGGGAGGCTCCACTACACACTCACCTCCCTCACATGAAAGGTGTAGTGTGTAGTAGAGAGAGAGAGGGAGAGAGAGAGAGGGAGCGTTGTAGTAGTCAGTAGTATTTATGGTGGTGAGTCAGTTTGATATAAAGTTGCTGTAGTGTGTGTGTGTGTGTGTGTGTGTGTGTGTGTGTGTGGACGTTGATGTATTTGTTTACCTAGTGTTAGTGCATCGGTAGAGTGCAGTGCGAGTGTTCTAGTATGTGTGTACACCAGGGTCCCTGGGAATGTACAGCTATAAATCTCTCTCTCTCTCTTTCTCTCTCTGTACGTGTATGTGTTAGTTTCATTTTTGCTTTTTCATTATTGCTTGTTTTTTGTTGTTCCGGTATATATTATGGCTACAAGTATTCTGTTGTTATTGTTTTTGCTCTTGCTTGCTTTGTTTTTGTTCTAGGACTCAGGTGCCGTATTCCAAGTCCATTTTCTTGCCTTATTATTATTCCGTTCCCGTTGGTATTGTTGGTGCTCCATGACGGTATTTGCTGCTTTTGCTTTGCCTTTGTCGTTTTAGCGTGTGTGTGTGTGTGTGTGTGTGTGTGTGTGTGTGTGTGAGAGTGATAAATGTTTCCTTTCAATGCCCTTTTTGGTTTATGTGATGCCGTAGTATTAATCCAGCGATCTGTATTGGCAGGCACACCATATCGATATGCTGGATAATAAAAACAACTTTGACCTTTCCTCCTCACTGTTAGCTAAAGTGCAGAGTGATAGCGTTTTCTTATCGCCACAGGTGTTTTAAAATTGACCCTCTCAAGTTAGCGTCTTCTCTACACCCACGCGTACTCTGTTTTAAGTAATACGTCCGTCAGTTCTTTTCTGGGAGGTGACTAAGAGAGAGTAAAGGGATTGAGTAATGGTAAATATCCTTGATCGGTATTCATAAAGGATCTTAGCGAGTTTCCCTGTTAAACAAATCTCCTTACGGGTTAGTACTGGGATTATTATGCTTTTTAATTTGAACTCTTTAATTTATTCTGTTTTGGTTGTCAGTTGTATGATGGGTACCGTATATGAGCAAGACCAAATGTATATACAACACTTACACACAATAGTTTATAGGTACGAGTGAGTTTGTATGAGAGCGAATAAAGTGGAGTGAGTGGAGAAATAGGATACCGGTAGCCTTTGTAGCCCATAAATAGCCAGGTTTAGTTTGTGTAAGTGGTGAGGTATATCGGGTAACGAGTATATGCTATGTGGTGTGGTGAGTGGAGTGGCTTGACGTGAGTAAGCGAGGTGGAAGGTGAGGGATGTGGGTGTGTGGTTGAAGTCTGATTGTGGTGAGTGTGTGGTGAGTGAGATGATGGTGTATTAGTGTGTGTGTGTGAGGGATGACGTGTGTGTGTGTGTGTGTGTGTGTGTGCGTGCAGGTGGTGGTAGTGAGAGCATACAGGTGGTGTGTGAGATGTGAGTGAGAGGTGAGTCATGGAGTGTAGGATGTTTATACTAGTTTCAACTCGATTCCACACACACACACACACACACACACACACACACACACACACACACACACACACACACACACACACACACACACACACACACACACACACACACACACACACATTGTCGCATCATATTACAGTTGGGTGGTGATAACTACATAGTTATCCTACACAGACCACACAAACATTTCGGTTCACCACACACACACACACACACACACACACACACACACACACACACACACACACACACACACACACACACACATTACGGTCCACAATGTGCAGGGTGATGACACGAATTGTTACACAGAGCACACACACCGCGGTCCTTATGTGGTTATCCGGCCTTTTTATTAGTATGAAAATTTACTCATGAAGTACCGGTACGTATGGTTGTTTAATAATAGGTTAACAAAGTACAAGGTTCTCTCCTCGCACTCCTGAGACCCTTCGGGAGTCGGACGTACAGGAAAATAGGTAGAAGGAAACATTGTTGAACTATGGAAAGTACTTGAAGAAAAATTTTATGAAGTGATAGAAAGTAGCACGGAAATATAGATATTGAGTAGACCAGCATAAAAGTATACTTATCATGTGTCTCTCTTTATATTTATACTAATATTTAGAGAAAGAGAGTACACATGATGAGGTGGATGTTGGTAAGCGGCCAGCACACGTCATACACCGGACACAGATGGTGGTAGTTGTGGTTGTGGTGATGGTGTTGTTGTAGCTGTGGTGGTGGTGGTTGTGATGAAGGTGGCTGTGATTGTGGTGATGGTAATTGTGGTTTGATGGCGGCGGCATATTGTGGTTTTGGTGATGGCGGTAGTTGTGATTGTGCTGGTGTAAATGTACAGTGATGATCGGAATAGTTGTGATTGTGGTGAGGTTGTTGTGGAGGTAGTTTTGGTTTGATAGTGTTGTAGTGATGACAGTTGTGGTAATGGTGTAGGCTATAGTAGTTGTGGTTATGGTGATGGCCACTGGTACCACCTCTAACAATAGCCGTCATCATCATCATCACTGTCCCTCCCCCATCACCACCACAGATATCACCATCCCCACCAGTAACACTAGCTACAACATTCACCACCATCACTACAGACACATTACCAGCCACAGTCATCATCATCGTCATCATCATCACCATCATATAATTTTCCCCACCTCCCCCCACTACTCATGATCATCCTTTCCCCACCACCACCATACTCCACTAACCACAGTCATTATCATCATCGTTTCCTCCCCTCCACCTCCACAGACACTCCACCAGCCACAGTCATCATCATCCCCTTCCCCCCCACCACAAACATTCACCAACCATCACCCCTCACATAACCCCCCCACAACCCCCCTCACCACGCCATCACCACTCCAAACAGCACTCCTCCAGCACACTCCCAGGGCCACATAACCATTCCCCGGCCGTGCAATTTGACCAGTTTAATGCTCTTACCCACGCGCCCGTCCTCCCAATGTTTCTCTCGCTAAAAGTTTCCGATACAATTTAGTCGCTTCGGAATGTCAGCCCGAATATTAACTGGGAATTCGGGCCCAAAGGCTGGTTAGTGGTGGTGTGGGAGCAGTGGTGGTGGTGGTGTTAGATGGTGGTGGTGTTGGAGAGCTTAATGCAACTCTTGTTAGAGGGAGTGATGGTGTTGGTAGAAGCAGTGGTGATATTAGTGGTTGTGTGTTAGAGGTAGGCTGCTGGGCTGGTGTTGACGGTGGTGATGGTTGTGAGTGATGGATGTGTGGTGGGGGAAGAGTGATGATGATGATGATGATGGCTGGACGAATTTTAGTGGTGGTGGATGTGGGGGTCGGTTGGTGGGTGGTGTGGGAAGGAGGTGGTTGGTTGGTAAGTGTTAGTGGTGGTGGTTGGGACTCTGGTGGTGGTGGTTAGGTTAGTGATAGGGTAAATAGTGTCAGTGGTGAGGTTAGGGATGTGGTGACTGTGGTGATAGAGTAGGTAGATAGTGAAGGTTGTGTTTGTAGTTGATATAAAAATGATGATGGGGAGTGTAGACGGTGGTGAAGGAGGATGTTAGTGGTGGTGGTAGTGGTGACAGTAGAGCAGTTGTGGTGATCAAGGTTGTGAGGTATGGGGATGGAGCCACAGATGTGGTGATGGTGGCGGTGGTGACATTAAGTTCTGGCGAGAGTGGAATGGTTTTGTTAGGTGTGTTGGTTGCAAGTCAGATGGTAGTGTTGGCAGAGGCAATGGAGGTAATGGTAGTTAAGAAAGAAAATGTCAGCGTTGGCAATGGTGGTGATGGTAGCAGGTCAGATGGCAATGTTGGAAAAAGTGTATCAGGTGGAAATGTTGGCAGTAGTCCCGGGAGTAATATTAACAGATAAAATGGCAGTGTTGAAAATAGCAGTTGTGGTGATGGCAGCAGGTGATATGGTAGTACTGGCAAGGGCAGTGATGGCGGCAAGAGGTGATATGTCGATGTTGGTAACGGTAATGGTAGTTGGTGGAATGGTAGCAAGCAAAAAAAAAAAAAAAACTGTAATGGTAAGGTGAATGGCATTGGCGGGGATGAGAAAATTAATGATGTTTGGGCGAGTGCACACCTCTTAGCAACAACATTGGATCCATCACACCACACCACACCACACCACACAACTGTTACCACCTTCTGTTGCTGGTGTGGTAGTGGTGGTGGGAATGAGGGGCGTTAATGGTAGTGGAGATTAAGGTAGTGACAGTGGGGGCTGTGGTGTTGACTGTAGAGTGGTAGTTGTGGTGATTGTTGTGGCATTGGTAATTAGCCTATGCTTGTGGTGCTAGAAGTACAGGGTGGTAGTAGTAATAGTAGTAGTAGCAGTGATGTACGGTAGTGATTGTGATGATGGTATTGGTCTGTAGAAATGTTGTAATGGTACCGTAGCGATGGTGGTGGCGGTTTGCGTTATGGTTTTGATGCTGGTAGTGGTTATAGTGGTGGTGGTCTGCTTTTGTTTATGGTCATGGTGGCGATGTTGGTAGTGGTACTGGTGACGTCAGCTCTATGAATGTGGGCAGCAGGAGTAGTGGTGGTGGTGGTGGTGGTGGTGGTGGTGATCGTGATGGTGGTGGGCGTGTGAGGGATGATGGTAATGGTGGTGGTGGGTGAGACCTTTGTTATACTCACTACCCAAGACGCCAGCCCCCCCCTCTCTCTCTCTCACTCTGTTTATATGTCTATTTATCTATCTTCTTTTTCTGTATCTAGCTATCTATCTTTCTCTGTGTTTATCATTCTGTCTACATTTACGATACATCACAATTCTTCCTTCGTCATTCCCACCACAGTTACCACAATTATCCATCCTCAACTGCCACCATCATTTTCACACCACCATCCTTACCATAGGCCTAACCACGACATTCTTCTGCCATCGCTACCACACCTACCACTATCGTTTTTCCTCTACCATTCCTTCACCATGAGGTAGTTTGGTGTTGCTACTGTTATTACGTCGAGTTGGGGATGGTGTTGGTGGTGTTATAGGAAGAGGGATTGGGCGGGGTGTTGTGCCTGGGTTGGAGGAGCTTGTATAGGCCTAACTGAGTGGTATAACTGGGTATAATGTCAGTGCTGGTATCGCGTGTTGGTGCCGGTAAAATGACTGGGTGGGGTGGTATTATTACCGTAATGATAATGGTAGGCAAATCAGAAGCGCACACAAGAAATTCATTAACCCGTTCACTCCGAGGATCTATTCTCTATTACCGTATTTATTCCAGCTACCTCCAGATGATATTATTAGCCAGGCTGAGGAGTGACTTTATTAGCTGAGGAGTGACATTTCAGACTGGCAGAGTTAGATAAAAGTCTTTCATAAACTGCTGTGGATTGGCAGGCTCTCAGGGGGTGAATAAAATCGTCTGGCGGTAGAAAAAGTCATTGTTGTGAATTGGTTGAAGACGGGGGGTTGGCATATTAATGGGTGGATTTTAAGTGCAGCCTTCACGTGCACACAGCATGGGTTGGGTGCGAGAGACGTGTGATTAGAGCTGAAATTGGTGTTAGTGATTCCCTACACCGTGATTAGAACGGGTTTAGGGGTGGGTTATACGTTTTATAGTAATGATACTCTCTAATCTGATGTTTATAGCTTTCTGGCCAACCTGGAGTATATACCGTACAGTAGAATCACGCTTATCCTTTTCTGTTAAGCTGACTGGGAAGGTGTGTGTGTGTGTGTGTGTGTGTGTGTGTGTGTGTGTGTGTGTTTTATCCATTTTTCCATTCACTGTATGTTGTGTTTAATCGCTGTTCTTCGTTTTCTTAACTCATTTTACAGTAATACCACACCTGTATACACGTACATTTGTCTTCTGATATGTCAGTCGTCATGCCTTGCCGCTTCAGTGCTTCAGTATTTTGTTCAGATTTTTCAAGATCTAACCTTTGAGATTAACATTTTTTTCCCATGTCATAAATCAGTCATTCAGCTTATGTGTACTTCTTACTCATCGTTTTTAATCCTTTTACTTCAGTAGTCCTTCTTGAGCTAAATAAACCCGTCTGGTGGTAGCAGGGCTAATTATCGTGAATGCGTTGATGAAGATTGTACCGGTACTTGTTTTCCTCAGAGTATTTCGTTCAGCTGAATTAAACCATTCGGAGGCAGCCTAGTCAGAATAAATTGAAAGGGGTTATCGTTATCATATAGAGGGGTTAATCGTTAATTGCCATGTCTTTCTATTGCCGGTAGGCTATATGCAGATAATAATCATTTTTATCATGCCATCGACTTCCCAGAATTTCATTCCGCGTTTACTTCCATTTTAATTTTTATCCTTTCATCTTTCCTAATATCATTTTCCATTTACAGTACCCTACTTTGTCCGTCCTCCGATTTCTTATCATACCAGGCTATTTCTTACCATCTTAGGCTAATCCCCTTGCCATTCACTCTACTTTTCCTTAATTTCATTCTTCGTTCCATATAGCCTGCTTTCCCTGAGGTCATACCCACTGATTTTCGTCCTACTTTCATTCCTCATCGCACTGTTTCTGATCGTTTATTCCTGTTTCCTATCGATCCATCTATAGGCCTAGCCAGACGCCATAGGCAAATCTCCAAAGGGGTGGCCGTTTCGCCTTTGAGTTTGTGGTTTTCCGGGGAGGGGCACTAACCCTCCGCCAACCCACTTGTTGACACGTAGGCAACGTGTAGGTTTGTTATATGGTTACCACCCAACACTGTAAGTGGTTTCTTGGCTTACAGGAAACCATTAGGCTTGCCACTTAATGTAAAGCCACCTGAAAAAGAAAGAAGAGTAAGTGAAGGTGACAGGAAAGATTAGGGAAACAGGAAGAGAGCAGGGCAGACACAGAAAAAAATATGATAAAGATGAAGGAGGAAGTAGGTACCACTACATCAAGTGAGTGGATGATGGTCGCCACCACCTACCACCTAATCCCCATTCCCTCATTTTAATTTCAACCATTTCCTTCCCACATTAAGTTTTTCCCATAAACTTCCCTTGATGCAGCTTCCCATTGCTTCCACAGTATTGTCCCTCTTTCTTCATTCCTCATCATACCATTTCACATCGTCTTAATCCTCCTCTCATTCCCTCTAATCCGGATCGACGGAGATGGGGAACCTAATCTATTCCTGACGTATCCAGAAAAGCTTTCCCCCAGCATCCAATTTAGTCCATATAAGTGGCCTGGGCTCCCGTGGCTCCTGTGATATAGCCCGTAGACTCCTTGGTTGGGGGAGGAAGTTGTTGGTTGTGGGAAAGTTGTAGAATTGATGGTTGTGAAATTGTGTGGAAAAAACTGTTCGTCGGAGAAAGTTTTGTTGGAAATAGTTGTATGTTGTGAAGAAGAATTTTGAGGAAGGTTCTTGGTTGTATGATTGTAACAGAATGGATGGTTGTGAAAAAGTTGTTTGTGGAAGAAGTTGTTAGTCGTGAAAATAGGTCATTATTGGAGGGGGAGGGAGTTGTGTAGGAAAGCTGTTCGTTGTGAGAGAGGTTGTTGCGTGTGAGAATGAACTCACTGTTGGAAAAGTTGTTTGTGGAAAAGGTTAGCTAGAAGTTGTTTGAGAGAGGTAAAGAGTTGTTGGTTTTGGGAATGTTGGAAAAATGTGTAGTTTGTGGAAGGAAGTTGTTGGTTGTGAAAAGGTTGGAAAAAATTATAGGTTGTGGAAAAGTTATATATATTGTATGCCACGGGAAGATGATGATGATTGTGGGAAATTTATAAAGGTGGTGATTGTTGTAGTGGGTTGGTGTGAATTTAGTGTGACTGGCAGATAGAGGACGCAGTGTATTTTTTGTGTGGTTTCGCGGTATCTTGTGATCGTGGTGGTGTTGGTGGTAGTTATGTTAGTTGATGTTTGAGGTGGTGTTAGTGGCGATGGTGATAGGCGCTTGGTGTGCTGATTTGGTGGTGCTAGTTGTGATAGTTGACGTTAACGGAAGCATAGTAAGTGGTGCCAGTGGTGATGGTTTTGGTGTAATGGTGGCGGTGGTGGCGTTTGCATTAGTATTGGTGTTTAATTGCTTTGTCCATGATATATTGGTCATTCCGTCGATGGCTGCTGAGTGATGGCTGTGCTGGTGTGGTGATGGTGGGTATGGCGAGTGGTGTAGTGGTATTACCATGGGTCAGGTGAGTGTGGTAGTTATGGTAGTGAATACATGACGTAGGAATGGTATTTGTAACCGCACCGTAGCTTTAGTTAGTGATATGGGTGTGGTAGTGTTAGTGGGTATAGTGTGTGGTAATGGCTGTTGTAGTAGTGGTTGCGGTAAATGGTTATTGTGGTAGTTATTGTGGTGGAGTCTGAGGTTAAGGGATGTGCGATGTTATTAGCAGTGGTGGTGGTGGTGGTGATTTGTGCCTTGGAGTTGGCAGGTGTTTTGGTACCGGTAGTAATGATGGTAGTTGTGGTTGTACGTTGTAGTGATGATTATAATAGTGTAAAGTGTGAAACCGGTAATAGTAGTAGTAGTAGTAGTACTGGTGGTGGTGGTAGTTAATGCCTCGTACTGAAGTGGTTAAAGAATCTCCTTTAATCTTCATCGTACCCTGACGTCATCTACTGTATATTTTGTAACTGATATCCCAGGCGATTTTATGTAACTTACGGGTGACCAGTCGTGATAAGGGTTTGGAACAGATGTGGTGTAATTGTAGTGGATGTGGTGGCTCCCTAGATAGTGCGGTGGTGGTAGAGGTTGTGGTGGTAAGGAAGGATAGCTGCAGTGGTGGTGGTAATGATGATAGCTGTGGTAGTGGAGGTGGTAATGGTTGTGGTGTCGTGACAAGGGGAATACACACACACACACACACACACACACACACACACACACACACACACACACACACACACACACACCAGCACTCTTGACATTTAACGAACACTCCCTTCGCATTTAATCTACTAGACATGAATTGTGAGGGGTTTCAGGGAGTGACACACACACACACACACACACACACACACACACACACACACACACACACACACACACACACACACACACACACACACACACACACACACACACCTCTTTGCGACCCCGTTAGAGCGTCCTTCTCCATCCCCGTAACCCCTCTAAGTCGACCCCCGCGGAGACAATGCTCAAAGCGACGTTATTGATTCCAGCTCATATAGTGTAGTTACCCCCCCACACCCCCCACACACACCACAACACCCCCTCCTCCTCGTACCGGTACTCTCTTGCCCACCTCTTCACCTCTCCCTCTCCCCACATGCTGTCCTCCCTCCCCATCACCCTGCCAACCCGTCTCATCCCCACACACCCTAAACTTTACTCACTGTACCCACAATCTCCTCCTCCCCACCCCCCATCCCACATCTCCACAACATCACCTTTTCTCCCCACATTACACTTCCCCCTCCCCCACACACACTGCTTCTCTCCTCCCTTCCTTCCCCCTCTCATCTCTCCTCTTCCCTTTGCCCTGCTCTCCTTGCCTTGGACTCACGGTATAGTAACCGTAGTTGTGATACACCGTAGAATAAACAGTCTCGAATGGAACAATAGGTCTGTTGCTGTTGGCCTTCTTTTGTACTCCCCTCGCCATGCCCACACACCAACTCTACCTCTTATCCCTCCACACCACTAACATTGCTACCACAACTATTATCATCCCTTTACCTCAGCCATACCAACCACAGCTACCACAGTTCCTCCTCTACCATCTCTACCACAGCTGTCACCGTCATTTCACCTTTGTCATCCCCCTCCCCCCTACACACACTCACTCCTCCACCTCCCTCACAACTCACCTTCCTTTCCACTCTCCCTGTCCTCCCCCTCCCCTCTCCTCTCTCACACACATACAATTCCTCATTCTCATCTCCCACTCACCTCACCTTCCACATTACACCACAACACCCACTCACTTCTGCCCTCCCCTCCCCCCCACTCCAACCCTTACCTCACTGACTCATCTTCACTCCATAATATCCCCTCCCCTCCCCTCCCATCCACTGCCGTACCTTCAACCTCTTTCCCCTCCTTCCATTCCCACATTCTTGCATTTCAGTCCCCCTTCTTCATTTCCCTCATTCCCTCTTCCCCTATCCCTCTCCCTCACCCTCTCCCCTCTACATTTGCTTCCCTCTCCCCTACCCCCCTCCTTCCCTCCCTCCCTGCCTTACCCAAATCCTGGTGAAACGAGTCATAGCTACGTAACATTATGGGAGACGAAACCCAGTGAAATGTATCGCTCGCCCTCCGGTATTATGAGGCAAGCGCGTTTCTTTAATTTGCGTCACTTCTCGATATGGATTGGACCGGGCGGCGGAGAGGGATGGTTGGTGGCGGTGGCGTGGGCTGGCTGGCATGGTTGTGATGGTAGATGCTTGTGGTGGTGGTGGTGGTTGATAGTTGTGGTAGTGATAGTAATGGGAGGTGGTTGATGGTTGTGGTATTAATGGGAGATGGGTGTGGTTGTAGTGGTTGGTGATTGTGGTGGTAATGGTTTTTGTTGTTGCGGGAGATTATTTTGTAGTAATAGCGGTTGATGGTTGTGGTAGCAGTGGATGATGGTTGTGATAGTGGTGGAAGATGGTTTTTGTTGTTTTAGTGGTCGTAGTGGGACGTGGTATTGGTTGGTGGGGGATGGGTATGGTTGTGGTAAGTTGTGGTAGTGAGATGGTATTCTGGTTTGGTGGTGGGAGATGGTAGTGATTGGTGGTTGTAGCAGTGATGGAAGATGGTTGTGGTTGTGATGATGGTGGTGGTGGTAGTTAGCTGTGACGTGGTAATGGTGGGAGATGGCTGTAATGGTGTGTGTGGGAAGTGGATATTACCGGTATGATAGTGGTGGTGGGAGATATCTGTGATTGATACGGGTGGTACTGTACCCTGGTTGTTGTGATGGTATGAAGTAATGGTATTTTTTTTTATGGTGGTGGTGGTGGTGTAAGAGAGAGGAAGAGGATGTATTACCGTCTTATAATTTAGTATGAAGGTGTTACGATTCTGTTAGGGGATTAACGTTGCAGGGATGTATGTGATTGTAGTGATCTTAATTGTATTTTGCTTCTTTACATTCGTGAGTTTGTTAGGCTTTCGTAGGATGTTGAATGAAAGGACGCTGCTGCGTAAGGTTTGAGATACCGCCTTTGATCTCAGTGATGATGATGATGATGATGATGATGATGATGATGCATTATCTGAGGAGACAATACTGAGTTATATAAAGGGTGTGGAGTTGGAAGAAAATAGTGTCTTAACTCCATACCTGCAATTGTAGCCACACATCTGTAATTTGACCACCTGCATACCTATAAGTACTCCCCACACCTGCACCTGTAGCTACAGTTACCGGTAGTAACTTTCACGTCTGCCTATATTTTAACTTGCACACCTGTCACTATACTGTAACTTTCACATTTGCACTTTTATTTTACCTTCTTTTGTAACTACTTCCTAACCTTCTATTGTAACTACCGTACCTAACTTCCGCACTCGTAGCTGTGATTTTCGTGCCTGTACATGTACCTTAACATCGACACGTGTCTCCGTAACTTTCACAGCTGTACCGATATACAGATTACTATGTTTGTAACTAATGGTCGAGGTCGTATGCTTAAACAATAATTATCCTATGACATTCCACATTTGTGGATTCCACAGTTTGTCCTTATGCTTAGTCACAACTGTGGCGTGGAGTGAGATTAGAAAGCGTGACGATGCAAGAAGAGTGGTTGTACAGAATATCATTATATCAGCAAGTGAAAACGATTGTGGAGAACTTTCCAGCGTTTCACATGTATTCTTGGTACCGTATTTTGACATTCAAAGATTGTACGAATATGGCATTCCATAAATGTGGATTTTACAGTTTGTTTAAGCTCATGAGGTGACGTAGAGTACAACTTGTGCTCTCTATATTTTTGTTCAAGAATATGACCATAAATGTCATAGGCTGTGTACCTACTGTAGGGTATATCCTGACATCCTCACCCGTAACTGTATGTGACTTCCACACCTGTACCATTAACCTCCTCCATACCTGTCGCCACACACCTGCAAGTCGTCTCCACTCCAGTGGCCATAATGAAGTGCCCCAGGGGATACATTGCAGCAGAGATGGCAGTCTGTCACACGCCTCCACCCAGAAAGCCACTACACCCCCACTCATCACTCCCTCCCTCACCCACCTCGAACTTTCCTCCTCCACCCCCTATTTACCACCCTCTCATCCCCTCTTATCCCATCTCTCCTTACCCTTTTTCGTCCCCTACCGTCTTTGCTTCCATTTCTCCCCTTCACCCTCTCCCAGCCCCGTTCCCTCCCTTTCATCTACTCTCCTCTTGCCCATGACCCTCTCTTACCTCAACATTTGTCCCTCTACCCATCACATTCTCTTCGTCCATACTCCCATTACCTCCCACCTTATCTCCCATCACCCCTGACTCCCCACTCCCCCGTCCCCTCCCCTCCCCCCGTCCCCCCTCGCGTGTTTGTGACAGAGGCATCACCGTTGACAGATACCAGTGTTCCTATCGACTCGTTTTGGAGAGGGAGGGGAGGGGGTGCATTGGGGGAGGTGGGTGGTGTGGAGGGGAGGGTGTGAGTGGATGCGATGAGTGATGTGGATGGGGGGGCCTGTGTGAGTGGGTGGGAGGAGTGGTGTGGGTTGGGAGGTGGGAGGGGTGGTGTGGAGTGGGATGTGTGTGTAGTGTTAGTACTGTTGTGTGTGTGTGTTGAAGGGGAGTGTGGTGTGGTTTCTGCTGAAGTGTGCAAGAGTACGGTTTGTAGCTTTGTGATGCGGTTCGGTGGTTTGCGTAATGGCAGGTGTGTGTGTGTGTGTGTGTGTGTGTGTGTGTGTGTGTGTGTTTTGTAGCTTGACTGAACTCTGTAACACTGGGTTGATTTGAGATGTATTACGCTAAAGTGTACAATTTCAACATAGCCAGTGATTGCCGTGGCAATAAGTAGAGTTATTGATCTGGCTGGGTTACGTTGGCTTCAGTTACGTTAAACCATTTAGTACGGATTCATTCATTTTCTTTTTTTTCTACATTATTTTTTCGCTACTACCAGACGATTCCATTTTGTTAAGAAAACACTTCAGGCATAAGGCGTTAGGAATAGTGGATATTAATCTCTTCACTACGACGTGGTATTCTGACATTTTATTCGCTCTGTTGCCTGACAGTTTTATTCAGCTTGGAAAGAACATATCCTAATCAGGGGGTTAGAGCTTGTCAGGGGTTTTGGAACTTCTTAACGCATTTTCCTTAACAGCTTATTCTGCCAACTACGCATTAACGTTCTGTCAGGTTATGCAGTATATCGCTGTAATATCTACATGGCTTGCATCATTGACACACAAGAGGGCACGGGTAGTGATGTGTTGTACTGAATACTTCGCAGAGGAACGGGTGTTAGGAAAGTTTCAAACCCACTTATAATACGAGGGGGAGGCCTGTGTGTTGCTGGTAGGTGTATTGTGTTGTGATGGCGGTGTGTTTGTTAGCTCTGATTAGATTAAGTCTGGTGGTGTTGTGGCTCCGAGTGATATTGGGAACGGCTGAGAGGAGCAGGAGGGTAGATGAGGAGCAGGGAAAAGTTAGGAGGAGGAAGAGGAAACTAGTTGAAGAGTAGGAAGGAGACAGTAAAAGAAGGAGGGAGATACCGCCGACGCCTAGAGTAGAAAATAATGATGAGGAGGAGGCGGATGACGATGAAAAAACAAGAGGAAGATGGGAGGGTAGAAAATTATGTGAAGGAAAATTCTAGGAGGAGGAGGGGGGAGGGGAAACAAAAGGGCCATGCAGATAGAAAATGAGGAAAGTGTAAAAAGAGGATGAGGAGGTGAATTAGGATTAGGAGGAGGAGGAGAAAGATGAGGAGATAGATTTATAATGAGGTGGAGGAAAATGATGCTAATGAACAGGAAAAGGAAAGTGGAAAGGAGAGTAGAAGGAAGTGAGTTGTAGGTAAACGAGGAGGAAGAGAAGAGAGTTACCGTGGGTATTAGGTGAAGATGAGAGTAGTAAAGAGAGATATCAGGCTGGGAAGAGAAGAGGATAGGAGGAGAAGTACCAGGAGAGAGCGACGAAAAACAGGGAAATACGGATACAGAGCATGGAGGAGCGGGGTAAACAGGAGGGTCTAAAGATATAAAAACTATAGTAGTAGTAGTATTAGGCCAGCAGAAGTAATAGTAGTAGATAAGTAGCCTACTACGAGTATAGTACAGTAATAATAGTAGTAGTAGTGGTAGTAGAAAAGGAAGAGATGGGTTAGTGTCATGTGCATGTGGAAGGAGGTGAGAAAGAAAGTGCATTTACAAGAGGTGTAGAGGAGGGAAAGAGCAAGAAGTGGGAGGGAAAAGAAGAGGGAAAATGGAAGCAGAGGAGGATGAGAAGGGAAGTGGAAGAAGAGAAAGTGGAAGAACAAGGAGAGGAGAGCAATAGGGAAAGTGGTAGAACTAGAGAAGAAAGGGGAAAGTGGAAGATGAAGAAAGTGGAAGAACAAGGGGAGAAAAATGGTGAAAGTGGAGGAAAGATGAATAAGAGGGAAAGTGAGAGAAAAAATACAAAAGAGATGAAAGGAGGGAGTGAGGAGAGAGGGAGGTTAAAAGAGGATGGGCTGGAAAGAGGCGAGAGAGAGAGAGGAGGGGGGAACAGAGGGAGGGTAATAGGGGGAGGGGGTAGGAGGAAAAGAATGGAGAGTTGTCGAGAGAGGAGGGGGAGACGAGGGAGGGTAGTGGAGGGAGGTAGGAGGGAAGGAAGGGAAAATGGGGAAGTGGTAGGAAAGGGGGGGGGGTAGAAGGGAAAGAAAGGCGAGAGAGGAGGGGGTGGGGGGTAGGGGTATGGGGTGAGAGAGGGGGTGCGGCGCAGGTGTGGGTGGCAGTAGAGGAAGAGGCTCTGGGAAATAGCCTGGGATATAAAGGCGGCGAGACCAGGCAGGCAGGCGGCGGGCGAGGGTGAGAGGCTAGCAGGCAGGCAAGCAGGCAGGCAGGGGTTAATAAGGTAGTGACCAGGCAAAGGATAGCAACAACAGTCAGGAATTTGGGATCAGGCTGGGCAGAGGTATGCCGGGACCAGTGCCCGTGTTTTCGTCGGCTTAGGAGACTTCCCACCACCTCTTCCTTAACGATTTATTTTCCACGCTACTCATTGGTATTCTGTTTAGCTTCTTTATATTTTTTAAATATTGACATACATGGCTTTGAATAAACTACAGTAGTTAATGATGGAGCAGCTGTAAAATTAAACCGGCAAGGAAGAGGTGTCAGTAAGTTTCCTAACCTTCCGAATATGCCGCCCCAGGAGAGGTAGGAAGGAAGGGTGAGAGAGAGAGGGATTACGTTAGATAGAGGTAAGGCAGGGGTAATGTAGGGTAGGCAGGAGGTAGTCCAGAAAGGAAGTTGGCACAGGTCAGGCAGGGTGAGTGAAACCGGTATCAAGTAGGGAAAGGCAAGGTAGGGGTTAGTTGAGGCAGGGTTTAGGTAGATAAGAGAGGTGGAAATATAGCAGGGGTACCGGTAAAGGAGATCAGAGAGGGGTTAGGTTAGTAGAGGTAAGGCAGATTGACGAGGTCTGGTAGGCAGAGATGTTGGTTAGGTAGGTAGAGACAGGTAGGGGTTAGTTGATGTAGACAAAGATCAGGCAGAGGGTGGCAGGGTTGGAGGAGGTTTGGTTAGATAGGAAGGAGAGATAATGGTTAACTTGGAAGAGTTACAGGAGGAGGTAGAGAGGTAAAGGTTAGGAAGAGGCAGTGAGACAGAAGGTGCTTGAGGCAGGGGTTAGGCAGGAAAAAATGACAGGCTATCAGGGCAGGAAGAGGTGAGCAAGACAGACAAGGTAAGATAAGACGGAGGTGAAGCAGAGAGGTCGAATTACTTAGGAGGCAGGCAGGATGAGGCAGGGAAAAAGTGAAACAGAGGTGATATAAATGTGCCACATAGGGTTTCAAGTAAGGCAGGGGTGAGGAAAAAAGTTTAAGTAGAAGTGAGGCAGAAAGATGGCATTAGTGTGATAGGGGAGATAGGATGTTTAAGGCAGCTAGAGTGAGGCAGTAAGGTAAGGCAGGGAGGATGAGGCAGGAGTTGAAAGAGCGAGGTATATAGCCTGAGTACAAAGCACACGAACCCTGCTGTCTGTGAGAAGTGGTCCCTCTAATGGTGTGTGTGTGTGTGTGTGTGTGTGTGTGTGTGTGTGTGTGTGTGTGTGTGAGAGAGAGAGAGAGAGAGAGAGAGAGAGTAATATAAACACAAAGAGCACCCTTTATGACACACCACTCAACATTAGGCCGTGATATATGAAAACAAATTAGGACCAACATTACTGTGCGAGAGAGAGGTTCTGGTGTGTGTGTGTGTGTGTGTGTGTGTGTGTGTGTGTGTGTGTGTGTGTGTGTGTGTGTGTGTGGACGGGAGATGGAGGGAATATAATTATGTATGTAAGGGGAGACTGTGTGAGTGCGTGCATGAGAGAGAGAGAGAGAGAGAGAGAGAGAGAGAGAATGTTTGGTCTGTATACGTGACAACCAAATCATCTAAGCGAAAGAGAGCAAGTGTGAGATAGTGAGAGAGTTCAAATTCCACTCAACCCTGGGCGAGGAAGGAAAAGAGATAGCACACTTATTTTCTCTCAAGGCAATTTTTCAACCCCGTCCCCGCCGCACCGACCACATGATTATACTCTCTCTCTCTCTCTCTCTCTCTCTCTCTCACACACACACACACACACACACACACACACACACACACACGGCCACGTAATTTAGTGTTTTATCATACAACAGTTACTCATTGTTACTTTAGTTCTTGTTCCCTTGCCATTCTGTTCATCGGGTGTTATTCATGTTATTTGGATGTTCCGCCTGCGTGTTTCTGGTGTTCTTGCTGGCGTTCTCTCATTGTTCTCTCCCTGTTCATCTTCGCTAGTTATTCATGTTGTGTTCTGTGCCTGTGTTCACTAATCTCACCTTGTTCTCTCTCCCACAGGTAAGTCTGGTGTCCTGGTTGGCTGAGGTGTGATGGTGCTGATGGTGAGTACTGGACAAGGTTTCTCTCTCTCTCTCTCTCTCTCTCTCTCTGTATTCATGTTTGTACGTTTGTATGTATGTATTTATGCATGTAATCTCAACCATACACACTACAAGTCCATTCCCGAGGCCCGGAGTCCTACGTGCAACAATAGGCAGGCCGTATCTTCACATGCTACCACATGGGCGCCAATACCCACAGACCATACTGAATACTTGCTATGGCTTCCTGACTCCTGCCTGGTGTGCTAGTATTGCCCCCCCCCCCCCCTTTTTTTTAGATGTTTGTCTCGGGCTAATTAGATAAGACCTTTAACGAAAATTTCATCCCTAGACTATTTCCTTCTCCAGTGTTAAATCGATCTCGCGTCTTTCCGAGAGACGTTGCAACACCGAACCACTTGACTGTAGACGATGTTTTAGTATGGTAGTGGCGTTCCTGTGTTATGGGTGCCACCGTGGTCAACTGTTCTTCATGGTATACAGAGGCATACAAAGCTGTGTTGGCATAATAGCGTTCTTGGTCTCTTCCTGTTCAGTACGATATCCTCTTGTGAAGTGCATACTAGATTAGATAGTCTTACCGATAGTGTCTTATTTATTTATTTGGTTATTTGGTTATTTATTGCCACAACTGAAGAGAGATTCTTAGTAATGAAGAGGTTGATGGTTTTATGTAACCTCTTTAGTGTGAAAATTCGCCAATAATGTACTGTAAATAAAACAACCAAGTAATTACAAGAATAAACCAATAAAAAAATCATTCACCTGAGTCATTGGATTAAGGTAAAGTTTCCCCTTAATATATTCCTAAAGTGCTTCGTAAAATTTCTTGCGGTACTTCTCATAGCTCACATTTTTTTTTACTCTAAAAGCAATAGTGGATAACAGCGATTTGCTCTTGAGATAACTGTTTGGGCGTAAGATGGTCCAGTGGTGTACGAGTGGAACCCCAGGCTGGCAGAATGACTTTGACGTACAGGGATTTCTTGAAGATAACCAGAATCGTATGGCGGTGGATAGAGACTGATTGGTTGGTTGATTGATTGATAAGGAAGATCGTGGCAGCGTAACAAGAGGTCATTGCCGTCGTACAACAGGAATAAAAGTTGATCAAGGATGTCTGAAATATATACAGGAAAGAAATACCTGAGTGTCATTCACCTCTAAAAGATTAATGGAGAGAGCGACTTGTGAAGCATGCAGGTAGTCAAGGTAGTTACAGGTAAATGGAGATTCATGCAAATGCTGACAGTTTACGAGAGTTGTGATTCGTTAAGCACGCAGCTGTGTCAACGAGAGGAGAGACGATTAGTTTAGCTAGAGCCAGAGTCGTTAAGCAAAACTAGTCGGAGAAAAATTGGAAATTTTTAGGCATTTATAATAGGATTTAACCTGAACGACGGCAGGTTTTCTTGTTGGTGCGTGAAATCATTTTAAGACGAAGGGTTAAACGAAGACACATACTAATTAACCACACATATCCAACGAGGGGATTGGGTGAGCCGTTCGTTAACCTCGCCACTAGTCCAGTAAGTGGAGAATCCCTGCGTGGTAATACTGTATGATGGCTAGAACAAAAGAGCAGTATTTTTAGGCATACTGTACATCTAGGCCAAAGAGATTACAGCATCATTAGGTATTTCTTTGGACTGTTTATTGTATCTTCACGATTTAATGCAGATTAGGGAAACCTCTGACCTCTTAAGGGTTAGAGCATGTCTAGAATTCACCACCTTAGTCCAGCCAGAGTGCAGGGTCGTGAAGCAGCTCAGCCAAGCAAAACAAAAAGCGACCCGTTAACCACGCACTCAGTCCAAGGAGCATAGAGTCGTTAAACAAGTAGCCTAGACTCGTTAACCAGAGCAGGAAGCGTGCATTGAGTCGTTAAACAGATAGCATAGACTCGTTAACCGCGCAGCCAGTTCAACGAGCGTCGATGGAGTCGTTAAAGAGGCAGTGTAGACAAAGACATGAGGGCATTGCAGCACGCCAGAGATTGCAACTCGTAAAATAACCGGGACTTCACATTAATGGCGCTGTTTATAGGCGGATCAGGCAGGGTTAGGCAGGCTAGGCAGAGGTCAGGCAAGGGTGAGGCAGGATGGATGAGTGAGCTAGGGTGGCGGTTTAGGTAGGATGGATGAGGTAGGGTGGAGGGTGCGGTAGGGGTAGGCAGGATGGATGAGGAGGTAGGGTGGAGAGGTAGGCAGGGAAAGGCATGGTGGATGAATGAGGCAGGGTGGAGGGTTAGGTAGGATGGAGAGGTTATGCAGGGGCAGGCAGAATGGAAAGGTAGGGATGGAGGGAAGACTGACAGGATGGAGAAGGTAAGTAAGATGGATGTGTTAAGACAAGGGTAGGCAGGATGTAGTGGTTGGGCAGAGGTAGGAACGTGTGGGCTGGTAGGGTGAGGCAGGATATAGAGGTGAGGTGGGAGTGTATACCAAAGGAATGAGGCAGACAAGGTGAGGCAAATTATAGAGGAGAGAGAGAGAGAGAAGGAGAGAGGCGATGGGGTCAGGTGTGAGGATGTGCGAGTCAGGGAAGATTAGGCAGGATGTAGGGGTGAGGCAGAGGCAAGATGATGGTGTATAGCAATCGAGTGAGGCATGGGAGGTTAGGCAGGCTTAGGAATTTGCGCGGCAAGGAGGTTGAAGCAGACTGGAGGGGTGAGGGAAGGTAAGTGAAGCGGGATGGAGGGGTGAGGGAAGGCAGGTGAGGCAGGATGGAGGTGTGAGGGAAGGCAGGTGAGGCGGACTGGAGGGGTAAGGGAAGGCAGGTGAGGCAGGATGGAGGGGGGAGGTGAGGGATGTGAGGCAGGATGGAGGGGTGAAGTAAGGAAGGTGAGGCAGGATGGAGGGGTGAGGTAAGGGAAGTGAGGCAGGATGGAGGGGTGAGGTAAGGGAAGTGAGGCAGGATGGAGGGATAAGGTAAGGGAAGTGAGGCAGGATGGAGGGGTGACGTAAAGAAAGTGAGGCAGGATGGAGGGGTGAGGTAAGGGAAGTGAGGCAGGATGGAGGGGGTGAGGCAGACTTGAGGTGAGAATGTGCGTGTTAATCTGCAAAAACTGACGGTGAAATATGAGGCAGGGGAGAACAGGGGAGGGGAGGTGGGTAGAACAGAGGAGTGAGTGAAGTAAGGAGAGAGAGAGAGAGAGAGAGAGTTTGGTAAGGAGGAAGGAGAGGTAGCAAGAACTGAAGTGAAGGAAGGCAGAAGGGAAGAGGGCTAAGGAGGAGAAGATGGGTAAGGCAAAAGAGAAGAGAAAGCAGGGTAGAAGGTGAGGCGGTGGAGGAAAAGACATGTTAGGCAGATGGGAGGAGGAAATGGGCAGGGCAAGAGGACATGTGTGGCAGGGTATGGGGTGAGGCAGGGTAGGGCAGGAGGTGAGGCAGGGTGATTGGAGAAAAGGTAGAGCAAGAGGTAGAGCGGGAGACACACAGGGTAGGGCAGGAATTGAGGTAGAGTGGAAGGAGAGGCAGGGTACGTCAGGAGGTGAGGCAGGGTATGGCAGGAGTTGAGGCAGGATGGAAGGAGAGGCAGGGTAGGTAGGAGGAGTGTCACATTCCTGGGTACAGTTAACTCATGTGGAACTCAACACGACCACCACCACCACCACCACCACCAACTCTCTTCCCCTATGCTTGCCCCTTCTCTCTCTCTGTCTCAGACTCACACCCTACTTCTCGCTCCTCCGCCAGTCTCTTTGTCTCACACTTCTTTCACACTCTCTTCTACTTCTTCTTTCTCAGTCTCTTCTCTCTTATTCTCTCTCACTCTCAATGCCACTAATCTCCTCCGTCTCACTCTGTGCGTCTCTCGTCTGTTCCCTCCCATTCTCTTCTTTTCTCTACACCCTTTTCCCTTTCCGTGGCTACTTCTCTCTCATATTTTCCGTCATCTCTGGTCCCTCGTCGTTGTTTCTCCTCTCTTCCTTCTTCCTCACTTTACTTTTCTTCCTTCACTTGTCTGTCTCATTCCCATCTCTCATCTTCTCTGTTCCCCTTTCCTCTCCCATCGTTATTCTTTATCACAGTTTTCCTCTGGCTTCCTCTCCTCTCCTCTCCTCTCACCCTTTTCTCTCTTAATCTTGTTGCCTCATTTCCTGTTGGCTATTGTATTCACCCTGTACATCCTTCATGCTGTCTTTCCTCTCCTATAATTTTTCGTACTGGAAGTCCACAGCTCGATGCTCTTCTCTATTTCTTTGTCTGACGACCCACCTTCCTTTTGCTCGGCCCCCTCCGCCATCTCTCTCTCTCTCTCTCTCTCTCTCTCTCTCACACACACAGATGGCGTATTGCAAGGTATTTAGGATGTAATAGTTGTGTGTGTGTGTGTGTGTGTGTGTGTGTGTGTGTGTGTGTGTGTGTGTTGTATGCAATGAACATTAAAGTGAAAACTGAAATTGAGGTCTTTGAGGAAGAGAGGAGGAGAGGACAAAAAAATACTGTACCGTACTAGAATGATGAAATAAAAAGGCTCAGAATGATGATTAGGTTTACCAGGTGTTAGTACAGAAAATAAGAAATTAGGTAAAGAAAATGGGAAATTACAGTGTTTTGGAGAGTAAGTAAAGAAAACTGAAAGTGAGACGAATTGGGACGAAGAAAATGGAAAACTAGTGATTTGGAGAGTAAGTAAACTGAAAGTGAGACGAATGAGGAAAAACTTAGGTTGAAGACAGCGTGATTTCAGATGAGAGAGAGAGAGCCACCTAGCGGGAACTCCACACACTTTCCATCATGGCCGCCGTTTGTTTATATTTCGGTGGTATGTCTTGTTACCCACCTACTTACCTCAGCCCTTACCCATGTTACCCCTCCTCTCTCTCTCTGCCATACGTATGTTCATATGGCCTTTTTTTTGGGGGGGGGGTATTCTTTCATGTCATTTCTGTCACATTCTCCTCTTTTCCTTCTGTCTCATCCCCACCACTCTTCTTTTTCTTCTTTTCCATCTATCTCCTATCCTCCATTCTCCCCTCCCCTCCCGTCCTCTCTACCCCGCCCCTCCTCTCCCGTCCCCTCCCTCAGTTTTTTCCTCCTTACCTCCTCGTCCGTCCGCTTCACATTCCTTCCTCCATCTATTCACATTCCACCCTCATATTCCCTTCTCCTTAGCCTCTCCCCGCTCCTCCTCCTTCTCCTCCTCCTCCTCCTCCTCATCATCATCATCATCATCATCATCATCATCATCATCATTATCATCATTTCTCCTCCTTTATTTCTTTCTGCATTATTAATCATCACCACAACTCATCCTCCTCTGTTCTTTTTCTGTCGTTCAGCACCACCATTATCATCATCACCATTTTTATCCTCGTTCACCTTCATCACCATCCCTCCCTCATATCTTTCTGCTCCACTGCTCCCTTCATTCCTCCCACCCCCATCCTTTCCCTCCCCTTCTCTTCCCCCTTACCCTCCTCCTCCCTCATTCCTTTTCTTGGCTGCGTCGTGTGTTTTTTTCTTTTTTCTCCCCTCCCGTCGCCTGGACCCCACTCACTCTTACATATTCATATCTTGCAGAGCTTACCTTCACTCTTGCACCTCTTAAACCTACCCTTCATTCTGTTTACCTCCTGATTCTCACACACCTTTATTGCCGTCTTACTTTCTCATTCTTGATTTTAACACTTATTTTCCTACCGTCATGGTTCACTTCTACTCCTCATACATACAGTATACTCCTGCATCTTTACACTTCCTCATTCTCATACGCTTGACTCCTATCTCTCATTACACTCTTTTCTTTCCAGTTTTCTTACATGCGCTCGTTCATTCTCACACCTCTTTATTTCATTCTGACTGATTCTTCTTACAACATAATTCTCATTCAGATATCGCTCTTGTCATTTTACTTTTTCCATATTCTCGTGATTCTACCTCTTCCTTATTTTTGCACCTTTATTTTCAAGCCTCTGTGCTTTCCTATTGATTTCGAACACCTCTTGATTCTTATATATACGTCTTTATCGTGTCTTTGACACACACACACACACACACACACACACACACACACTTGATTCTCCTTCTTCCCCTTCCCTATTATGGTAAATGTACTTTCCCTCTTCTCTCCAAGGTTAGGGCTGTTTCCTCCTCGTCACCAACTTTCTCTCCTCCACTCCTTCCCCCTTTCCCCTCCCCGGTCCCTCCCCCTTCCCCACTCCTATCATCCCCTCCCCTCCCCTCCCTTCGCCGTCATGTATTTTCCTCTCCTATCGTATCAGTTACCTTCCTCGTTCCTTTACACAAAGATAAGAGTGTGTGTGTATGTGTGTGTGTGTGTGTGTGTGTGTGTGTGTGTGTGAGAGAGAGAGAGAGAGAGAGAGAGAGAGAGAGAGAGAGAGAGAGAGAGAGAGCAGAGTATCATGTAGCCTCCTCAAGCCGTTGCCCACGGAAGAAAGGGATGGAGGGTGGGAGTGAGGTGGAGTTGGGGTAGAGGCTGGTGGGTGAGGGGAAGGGGGTGTGGGTTGGGGGTAAGAAGGAACACTTGTAAAGTAAATTGCACTGTGGACTCTGAAAGTATTTACAAAGGATCTCAGCCTGGTGTTAGGGTAGACCAGTTGCCATGGAAGTAGAATATTATCAGAATTGGCTGGGTTTTATCGTACTTGTCCTGTGTAATGCTCATCTCTGGTTTTGCTGTATTTGGCAGGTGTGTGGATGGAGGTAGGCTAATACAGTAAACAAAGCAGTCTGACACACAGCTTAAGCCTGAGAAAGTTTGTGAGTGTAGCCTAAGGAGCCGTATGTATAAAGAATCCTTGACAGGTTGATCGATGGACATGTCTCCGTAATAGTTAAGCTACCTGTTACCGCAGATTGTTTTGTTTTCCGTAGTGTTTAGTTATTCTGATTTGATCCGGAAGTGCTCTGGTGGTTGCATAAGACAAGCCGAGTGTATACAAAGCCGTTTGGTACACGTTAGGCTTCAGAAAGTTAATAAATAGTCCCCTGAATTTGAGTCGCCCCTCAGTGGACCTGTACGGTATGGGTTGTTTATCCTTTCAGTCTCATGACATACATTGCTGTTCATTATATTTTTGCTGCCTTCAGATAGTGCTCCTAGTGAAAGCCAAACGGGTTCCTGTTACCCAGGAAACCATTTATGCGCTGGGTGGTAACCATAAAACCAGATGGACGCCTGGTGGTCTTGTGGGTGAAGGGATTCCAACCAGATATGGCCCATAAGGTTTTGTATCACGTAATGTGGCCCAGGGGAGAGCATCGGTCACCCTCGTTTGAAATGTTAGGGCTGTGTAATCTACCCCCGCGCCCCAGCTCTCCTAATGGGGAAGTAAAGGCGTGGGGGAAAAAAAAAATGCTTACGATCCTTTCTGAATACTTTTCCTGGACTTGTTTTAGGCTTGGAGTAGAGCTAGAGAGGATTACTAGTCTTGTTCCTCGGTGTCTGATGTTACCTGTTCCTTGAGGCAGCCATCATACACTGCGACGTGCTGGTGCGCCATGAATACTGTGTGGGGAAACTGGACCTGCACAGATGTAGAGATATAGACGGTAGGGGGTGTTGGTGAAAGTTTAATTGCAGAGAGTGGGGAATGCTGATGATAACTGAGTGAGAAAGAGAGAAAGATTTAGACAATGGGGAATGTTGAGTTGCCGAGATACATGGGTATAAGTAGGGAGGAATGTTGATGCAATGACAGGAAATGCAGTACAAAGATATAAACAGTGAGAAATGTTGAATATTGTTTGAGTTGCCGAGATGAACAGTGGGTAGTGTCGAAATTTAAATTTTTATTGCTTAAAGACTTGAGAGGTACACAGCAATGTTGAGAGTTACATATTGACAGAGTTACACCACGACCCAGACAACTTGAGCCCTGATTTACCTAAAGACTTACGGTGGTGGAGAGAATTAAGAGTTACGCAGATTACAGAGTGTAGAAAAATGAGAGTTACCCAGTATATACAGTGTCAAAAAAAAAAAAAAAAAAAAAAAAAAAAAAAAAAAAAGCCAGAAGAGAGAGTTAAGTAAAGTTACATAGAACATAGAGAAGAAAATGAGCTACACGGTGCCAGAGGAGTAAAGTTGATTTAAGCCTGCAAACTAACACTGATACGTAATGCATAAAGCTACCGTACTTAAAATTATAGTGCCATTGTTAGGCAAGGTGTGGTGGTGTTTCACAGTTATATAAGAGTGAGCCAAGGCGTATACTGATGCAAGGTGATGTGACGTGTTAAATAAGGTGTCAATCTCTGTGTATTTGGCCAAGAGAATATGCTGCTGAAGTAAGTGTGCTTCTCGTCCCTCCTCAACCTTCCGTTATCTTGACTTACTTCTGTCTCCTGTTTTCTTTCCATTCCCTCTCTCTCTCTCTCTCTCTCCACTCTCATATCTTCCCTGCCTTCTCCTCTCTCCCTCCTTTATCTTATTGTTATCTTTTATTTTTTTTCTCACATCTGTCTCTCCCTTCTGTCTTACTCCTCCCTCGTCTCTCTCTCTTCCATCTCCCCATCTCCTCTTTTCTCTCCCTCCCTTCTCTTCACTCACTTCTCTCATTCTCTTCTCCCCACTTGCAAATCAGAGCAGTAGGATAACAGAGAATGCTTGCGGACGTCGTGCGGTAGGAGACGTAGATAAAAATAGATAAGTGAGTCTCCAGTTATAAGACACCAAGCCGTCTCAGGATCCAGTTAGTCTAGTATTGCATCCCAGCTGAGAGTATGTACTAGGAGGCTGAGAGAGTTAACGGTATTGGGAATATTGTAAGGGCCTGATGCTTCTCAGGCGAGAAATCGAATTTATTTATTTATTTGTTGCATTTTTATTTTATTGAGTCACGCAGATCCGGTTCATTTAGCAAGTTGCCTGGCTAAGCTAAATAATAATAATAATAATAATAATAATAATAATAATGATGATGATGATGATAATAATAATAATAGTAGGCCTTAGGGACATCGTGTAGGGTCCAAACAAACATTAAATACCGGTATCATAATAATAATAATAATAATAGTAGGCCTTAGGGACATCGTATAGGGTCCAAACAAACATTAAATACCGGTATAATAATAATAATAATAATAATAATAATAATAATAATATTAAGGGAATAGTATAAGGCTTAAGCTAAAATAATAATACCACTAATAATACTCAGGGACATTGTGTAGGAATGTTGGAAGTTTAAGTCAGGAAATGTTACATAACGAACACGACTGCATGCTGAGTTCCAGCGTGGCGCAATATGGCAGCGAGGTGTATACAAGATATTGAGAACGTTTCAAATCATTTCATAATTTTCATATTATAGTGGGGGGGAAAAAAAAAAAAGTTGGTTGAGGATGAATTTGTAAGGAAGCGATTTGTTTGTGGCCGTCTTTTCTGGGATTACAGATACATTGATAGATAGATAATAGAGGACTTGAATTGGGAAGGCGCGTTTACGAAATGGTCATGGACCCGCTTTCTTTCAAGTGTGGTGAGGGGCACTGGTATTTACAGGATGTGGAGGGTGTGTCGGGTGGCGGAGGTGTTTCTCTCTCTCTCTCTCATCGTCATTAGTATTCTCGTCCCCAGCGCCTCGAAAAGAACGGATCATGAATTTGGCTCTCTATTGTCTTGATTTTGTTTTTTCTTGGAGGGAACATATTGCTGTCTTTAAGCCCTTAGTTCCTTCTTTTCATTAACAAAAATAGATGGAATATACCGACATATGTTCCTCTCTCTCTCTCTCTCTCTCTCTGCAAGCATTAGGGGTGAGGCAGGAGGGTCGTTTCACATGGCTAGTCACCCGTGTATACTGGTCGCTGGTGTAATGGTATAGTGGTGTTGCTTCCATAGTGGTGTTGTGTTGGTGTGATGGTGTTATGGAGCTGAATGCGTTTATGGCGTTGGTTTGATGGTGTTGTGTTGATGTGTAGTGTGTTGTTGGTATAATGATGTGTGTGGGGGTGTGTTGTGTTGGTGGTGTGATGGTGATGATGTCTTGGTGATGTAGGGCGTTGTGTTTGTGGTGTCATCTTGGTGGTGTAGGATGTTGTATGTGATGTGCTGATGCAGGGTAGTGCTGTTGTGGTGGTGTTATGGTCCTAGTGTGATGTAGAATGATCTTGTGGTATATTAGGATAGTGATGATATAAAAGTAGTGGCGTGAGATGGTATGTGGTATTTCATTGTTATGGGATCTGGTAGCATAGTGTGAGGGTAGCGTGGTGTGGTGGTGTGATGTTTTGGTGGTGTTTTGCAGGTGTGGTAAACAGGACACCAGTCTATGACATGGTATAACGGTGAGAAATAAAGAGTTTGAGTGAAAAACAGTGATTGTAGCCAAAACAATAACAGACGTGCAGTGAATGCCCGTTTAACAGTGAATAAATGTATAATAGTGATTTTCAGCTGTCGTCGTTAAATATCTCAGTAAATATAAATAACAGGATAACAGTAACCATGTGGCAGTGAGTAAAGATAAAGAAATAACCACATGGCAGGGAATAACGTGATGTAACAGTGAATAGCAGTGAGCTGTAATTATTCAGTGCATGGTCGAGTGAATGGTGTGAGTAAGGATGATAAAGGAATTAGAAGACCGTGTTGAATGGAAGGGCCGAGAAAGAGAGAGAGAGCGGATGCTGAGTGTGAGGGTAATGACTGAACCACCCAGTTGAGGATGCCAGTTACTTATCCAATCACTCCTCCACCCCAGTCACACCGCACACTACTCACTCCTCTCACCATACCAGTCACTTTTCCACTCACTCATGCACCACGTCACACCCCACGCCACTTACTCCACTCACCATACCAGTCACATTTCCACTCACTCATGCACCACGTCACACCCCACGACACTTACTCCACCCACCATACCAGTCACTTATCCACTACGACACACCCCACGCCACTTACTCTACTCACCATACCAGTCACTTATCCACTTACTCATCCGCCACGTTACACCTCATGCCACGTACTCCACTCACCATACCAGTCACTTATCCACTCAGTCATCAACCACGTCACAGCCCACGCCACTCACCATACCAGTCACTTATCCACTCAGTCATCCACCACGTCACACCTATATTCCACCCCTCTCACACCCAGTTAGGAGTAATCCAAAGGTCTTGATGTAGTTTCAAGGGGAGTTTATTTAGAGAAGACAAGCACAGGTCCAACTCGTTCTATGCCAGCCCTCCAGCTGGCCGCAGCAGTGCGAGGGAGGCGGCTGTAGGCGTCAGCATTTTTTGAAATCTGCTGATACGTGAACTAATTGTCACGTAGGCACTCACTATTAGATACATATACTGTTATACACTGCAAGTTCTACTTTACAGGTTATAGTATAAAGATATGGTTACAAGGTATGGTTACAGGTACAATTACATAAAAGTATGGTTACACGTACACCACTCAATCCACTCACCATACCAGTCACTTATCCACGCACTCATCCACCACATCACTCCTACACCACTTACTTCCCTCGCCATATGTCGCTCATCCACTGACCACACTTGCCTCTCCACATCAGTCGTCCACTCATCCTCTCACTCGCCCACACGTCACGCATCCACTCACACACCTTCACTCACCCACTCACTACACACCTCCACTCACCCACTCACTACACACCATAAGTCACTCATTGGGCCAGTTCTGTCCGCCAATCAACTCACCGCGGTCACTTAACCCCGCTATTACAGTACTATGACATTTCTTAGTTTACCCAGGGAACTGCCAGACGATTTGTAGTCAGGGTAGGAAGGACCTTTATTTGATAGCGATGTTGTTAAATAAAACCGTAACAAACCCCTTCAGTTCGAAAAATCTCTCCGGCGCTGACTACCCTTTGTTAGTAGGTAATAGGGATGAATAAATACGTCATTGAAGTGAATTGGTATCCCATTAGTCTGACTAGTCTCCAGAGTTGTATGAAATTCTGACGGTAGCCTTAGTGATGTGCGTCCTCGGACTGAAGGGGTAAGCAGCCAGTCGATTAGTTTGTCATCTGTCAGTTATGCGGACATTGAGCTGGCCACGCAAACCATGTGCTAGTTAAAAAAAAAAAAAAAAAGAAAAAAAAAAAAAAAAAAGAAATACGGCAACGGAACATTACGTTAGCAAGAACAAGAGTAAAGAAAACAACATGCCAGTACAATCGGCAACGGTAAACAAACATGTAACGAATTCCTATATTTTTTTTTTTTTTTTTTTGCGCACACACACACACACACACACACACACACACACACACACACACACACACACACCGAAGTAACACGGAAGTATGCAGTAATACGTCTATGAACATTTGCAAGACAATAGACACATTAAAAAATGAACCGAAAGCATTCGGGGGCCGAAATTGCCCGCCAAAATTATGTCGTTGGATAAGGTACAAATTACCTGCAAAATAAATTTAAAGAAAATTCACAAAACTACTGAATTCAGTCACCACGCTTCGGAAAAAAAAAATTCGGCCGTCATTGATCAGATCCACAACAAAAACAATAGGCTTTTGCACATCCACATAGTTGCCATTTTCCGAAAGTTTGGTGAAAATTCGTCCACAGCTTTTCCTGATGTTGGGAAAACACACACACACACACACACACACACACACACACACACACACACACACACACACACACACACACACACACAGGCGCTGGCAAAAACTTTATCGCACCGCCATGCTAAAGGCAGGCGATAAGTAACAACACGTAAGCTTGAACAGTATCAGAGAAAGAGAAATCGAAACCACCAGATTATTATGGTCCATCATCATTATTATTATTTTCAAACACACTGGCAAGGGAGATGATACATGTATAGGAAGGGAGGTAAAAACATAATACGGAAACATAAACAGCGCTGCTAATCATGAGCGTACCAGCCTAAATCTGGTATGAAAGACGAAAGTGGTAGGATGATTAACATGCTGAGTGAGGAGGTTGAACCAACGAAACAAAAATGCTTAAGTACAACAGTAGGAACGCAGAAGAACCCCTAAATGAGGTCAGCAGTCGTAATAGTTGTAAAAAAAGAGGAATCCTGGCTGTATATTGACCCAAAAAATATTAATTATAGTCCAGTCACAAAAGCAATGTAACAAAAGTAGTTGGAGAAGGGAGGAATTTTGAATACAAGTAATTAGAAGGAAAAAAGGAATCGTTCCGGCATATTGGCCAAAGAGCCGTTAATTATAGCCATATGGAGTTGCTGGTCTTGGTGCGCCCTACACCAACGTCCGCTATCGAACCGTTACTTTGAAATGAAAAATTGCCGTTAGGGTTGATTTAAAGAGTATTGCTAAACCCGAAGTGGCCTTTAAATTCGAAAAAAATTGTGCGGAATGTAGGAAATATGAGCTAATGAACTATATATATTGGTAAAAGAAGGAAAACTCAGTCAATATGTTTGGTGCGTTTTTTCCTCGCTTGGTTTTTCCCGCTCATGGCCTCACTGGATATTACAGCTCGTCCAGCAAACTCGCCACCCCTCAGTCAGAGCCGGAGATTTAACAGGCTGGTAAATCAAGCCCGGCGGATATTATCTCTCGGCACGGCTGTTATTTATCGGCTCCAGTCCGGTTCTTCCCAGGGCCGAGGTGGGGGCAAGGCCGAAGTCTCCTGTGTTGAGTTGTCCATTGTTTTTGTCTCATGCCTTGGGAAATCGAATTGTTTTGTTATTACTATAATTTTGGGTGGGGTTTTGTCGCCAGTGGTCGTTATCCACTTATCCTCGTTAGCTCAACATCTCTTTTCCTTTCTGCTATTAATTTTCGTTTTTTTTTTTTTTTTTTTTTTTTTTTTTTTTTTTTACCTTCACGTTTCATGTTCTTTGCTTCTTGTCCATGTAGTGTGGCCGCGATTTTATTTTCCCCTTTTTTTTTAAACTTGCAAATTCCCTCCTGTCTTAATTATTCTCATTGTTTTCCTTTTTGTTAATTATATTTGTTTTCCTCTTCTTTTTTTCCCTTTTATTCCATCTTATTTTTCCTTATTATATATTTTCTCCTTTCTTTTCTTCTCTTCCTCCTTACTCTTCCTTCACACATAATTTAACCCTCTCCCCTTACCTATTACTTTCGTATTTTCTCCATTCCTCCTTCTCCTCCTCCTCCTCCTCTTAACCCTCTTTACCTTCTTCTTTGGTGAACACAAAGGTCACTGGAATCTCACTGAGGAGAGAGAGAGAGAATGTGTGTGTGTGTGTGTGTGTGTGTGTGTGTGTGTGTGTGTGTGTGTTATAGCCTGTATCCTAAAATTACCATCAAACGGCCCTCATCCTCTAACCAGTAGCCCATATTTCCCCATCAGCCCTAAGCCCAACCACATAAGAGTCGGACTGGCAGGTCTTACAAGGTAAAGTGCTCTCTCTCTCTCTCTCTCTCTCTCTCTCTCTCTCTCATACACCGTCCTCCATTTCACCCGTCCAGGCTTTCCCTTTCCCTTTTTTCTTTCCTGTTTATTTACTCCTCTTGCTGCATGGCCTCTAATGATGATAATTGTGGTAATGGTGGTGATTGTGGTGGTGAATGTTGGTGATTGTGGTGGTGAAACTGCAGTGGTGTTTGACTTAGGCTAAGTGTTGGCTGTAATTCCCCTTGACAATTAGGGTCCATTTGGGTACATGCCTGGGCTTTGCGGTAGATTTGGGTAACTTCCACCAACAGTTAGATGATGCGCTGCGAGGAAAACGTGGACCACGGGGTATTTTTATACCATTGGGTATTTTTAGAGAGAGAGATAGAGATAGATAGATAGATAGAGAGAGAGAGAGAGAGAGAGAGAGAGAGAGAAGTATCTTGTATGCTGTTTTCTTTCATTACGTTTTTAGGCTGACAGAAATGTTAAGTATTTTGTCTTGTTTAATCTGATGTTTTCTTTCATTTTAGTTATGTTCTTGAGCTGCTGTTACTTGAAGGTAACGCTGATTATTTTCTTTGAATATTATTAGAATATTCCGTAGTGTTTCGTTCCGTTTATGTCCTTTACAATTTTGCCATTTCCTTTGTGTTAATCACATATAGGAACAATTTTCCCAATAGATAGGGTACAACTAGACTTCCATATTATCTTCGTTCAGACTATAGCTCACAGTTAGCCATTTCTTGTGTTCATAGCATATAATAACGATTTTGTTTGTAGTGAACGAAAGCTGTGCGAAACTAGGTTTTAAGATAAATGAAAAGATATACAGCTGTTGAAATACTATACACCTTAACAAATATTAGCTGTACTATAAATAATAATGAATGCACTTTGGTGAAAAATTGTTTGGTGTATGGATGAATGGGTCAGTGAATGGAGGGGTGGTGAATTAAAGTCAGCTGCGGATGAATGACCGAGAACGGGAAGTGGACAGGTGTTGTGAGTGCATGAGCGAAGGAAGATTGTTACAAGATGAATGCTTGAAGGGAAGTTGTTAGTGAAAGAAAACAGATTAAGGGCTTTACTAGGTGTAGGTAAATGGAAGAAATGAATGAAGGAAAATCTTTACTACAGTTGGTGTGAATGAGTGAAAGGAAGTTGTTGCCAGATGAATGAGTGAAGGTCGCTAGTAATTCTTGTTATCAACCCCAGTCTGTCTGGCCGAGCAGACCCATCAGCCACAGGCAAAGAACTGCCATTGCAGGGCCGTCCCGTGTAGTGAACCAGTGTTTCCTTGCGCCTGACAGCGCTTCGCCGTAGTGAGGCGTGGGGAATGGTGTTGAGGCTTGGTTCCTGGATGGACGCGCATTTGCGTCTTCACCCAGATAACAGGGGCGCCATAGAAGTCTCGTCACCCCGTATTTTGGTTATATGGTTATCGCCCAGCGTTGTAAATGGCATGCTGTGTCGCAAGAGACTTGTCACTCGCTGTACAGCCACGACGTGGAAGGAAGTGCAATAAGAAGTGACAGGAAGGAAAGGGAGAAGTAGGAAGAGAGAAGGTCAAGCAGAGATAGAATGGGAAAGGGGAAGGAAGAAGTAGATAGTACTACATCGTAATTGGATGCTGGTCGCCGCCACGTATTACCAGGTTATTAGAAAACTGTGGAGGTTGGGAAGAATTTACAGGAGGAATGAGTGAATGAAGCAGGTCGATAGCAGGTAATAGGATGAAGGAAACGGCGATAGTGAATAAATTGATAAAAAACTAACTGGACAAAAACATGAGTGAATGAATGGACTATCAGTAGTATGAATAAATGGAAGGGTAAGTGGATAAAAACGTAAAGACGAGAATACAGAAAGTGAATAAATGAAGAGAAAGTGGCAGAGGATGAATGAATAAAAGCAGCATATGAAGGAAGGCTGAGTAGCGGGATAGAATAATGAATGAATGAAAGAGTAAACGAGAATGAAGGATAGGACAGCGGGTGTTGAATGAAAGATATCAACAGAAAACGGAGGAGTAAATGAAGAGAGTGGGAGGGTAAACTAGTGTAAAAGATACGGAGGACAGCCAGGCATTCGTAACCCTTCAGTACGAGAATATAATTTTACATAATTTCTTCTATCGCCAGGCGATATTGCTCAAGTGGAAGCCTCAGATTGTGAAGTGAGTAGAAACTGTCCATTAAGTCCTTCAATACGATGATTTCTTGTTTATTTTCCCTACTGCCACCAGCCGATTTGATTCTGTATTGGAGTTTTCGTAGTGGAAAGACTAATAACGAACACACACACACACACACACACACACACACACACACACACACACACACACACACACGGAGGGAGAGAGGATATAAACAATCTAACAGCAGCAGTTCATCACATCATCAATATTATCAACATTAGCAGTAACAACAGCCGTAGCAGAATATCAGCAGGGATACAACAGCAACAGCAAAACGTCAACAGGGATACAACCATAAAAACGGCAACAAACATAAAACAAGGAGGAAGACTTTACTTTAGTCCTTCGTTTCTCTGCCTGTGTATCTAAATTTAACCCCTTAATTACTAGAGGACTTCCCAAATTTGAATATCATGTGGCTGAAGGAAGAATGAGGAAGAATGAAGTAAAGGAGTGAATGGCTTAATGGAGATTGTCTAAACCTAGTGGTCTCCTTGCAGTGAATAAGTTATTCATCGTTAGTGAAGGAGTTATTATGCATATGGGGTAACACAAACAAAATCTAGTTCCTTTTCATTACCAAACATTTTCCGGTCCTGAGTAGTTAATATTCAAGTCAAAGACAGACTAGTTCCCTCCTTCAGTATAAATACCGTACTACGCCAGCAGCATTCGAGTCAGTATTACAACGAAAACAAAACACAACTGGCCACTTATTGTATGAATTCCATGTTACCGGACAAACACAAGCAGAATATACGGTACCTCAGCACATATATTTGAATACCCAGTCATTACCCAAACTTTAACACGTCAGATTATATAGCATACAACAAAATATACTTCGGTTTAATTACGCAGTTATAACAACAAGTAGCCTTTGCGCCACAGTTTCAACACAAACATTTCAATGTGATTACCTGATCGAAACAAACTTTATCACAGTTTTACCAAACCCCAAATATTCCTCGATTAGATTAAAGATAGTCGCTCCAGAAAAAAAGTGGACATAGAGAGCTTTGTTAAGCTTTTATTAATGCCTTGACATGAACAAATAACCTTATTTAAACTTACTAAATCACTGTAGAAGGTACACTTACGCAGCCGCTCCCCCTCCCCACACACACACCATAGCACACACCTCATACGTGCACCACACTCAACGCAGTCAACTCTTCAACATCATATAAAAAAGAAAAAAAGAAAAAAAAAACAGCAAAAATAAAGGCACAGCCACAAAAAACAACATCATGATTTAACATTTGAGTAAAATTAACCCGTTCAGTAGAGCGACGACATACTTAGTTGACTCTTGCAGCCTCTAGACAGTTTCAGTACACTTAGCAGAGAACAAAACCAGTACACTCGTGCAGGATTAGTCAGCTGCTTCAGCCACAGGACAGAGAACTTTATATCAACCCTCTCAAGACGATGTCTTTCAAATGTTGCTTTGTAACAAAACAACGCCATTATTTAGTTTATTCATGCCACTTTCACACCATTTTCATCAGCCCACAAAAACTGAGGCAAAATACAATCCGTCTAGGTTACAGGTAGCGGGAAAAAATAATTAGATTCTTAGCACATCGCCTTTTTCTTTCTTTCTTTCTTCCCCCCCCCCCCCAGCATCGTGCAGCCTCGAAACTATTGTAATCAACTCAAAGCATAACAAAACACAGAGGGATTCGATTAAAGTTAGCGGGTTCAGCAGCATGGTATAGAAGTGTTCGTGTATGTGGCGTGTATGTGCATTTATTCCGGCTACCCCCCCTACCCCCCAAGGTGTATTGTTGTTGTGATGCTGGCCCGTCATTCTGCCCGTCACAGCACGTCACGCGGAGAGAGAGAGAGAGAGAGAGAGAGAGAGAGAGAGAGAGAGAGAGAGAGAGAGAGAATGTCAACAACTAACCGCTATTTCCTCTCTCTCTCTCTCTCTCTGCATCGTTAAACTTCGCTGCTAACATTGATTCAGACCGCTGAGTTACCATGCCACACAAAGGACGTACTTAACAAGAATATGAATAGCCTTATAAAACGAAAAATATGTCACAGACTAAATCAACTCACACTTTTTAAGTTGTGGCATAAAACAGTGTATATATATTTTATTTTATAACAGCATACTAAACTCTCACACTAAAATTTATGTTTTATGGATATACGCTCAACGGCAGGCATTTAGATTTTAATAAAGGGTGACTGACACTGGTGTGGGAAAGTACACACACACACACACACACACACACACACACACACACACACACACACACACACATTGAAAGCTAGTGTATGTGAAAGAGTATGTGGTTTTATGTGTGTTTATCTTTGTGTATGTATGTATGTATGTACGTATGTACTGTACAGTATGTATGGTAAAGGTCGTGGGTGTTGAGAAAGGTCACAGTGAACGAGGCATTGATTTATTTACCCCTATTTGTTCGATACTTTGTTTCCCTGTTGTGTACAGTGGTGTTCTGCTTTGTGTGTGTTCTGTTTCCCTGTCAACATACCTGTGTACTTTTTATCTACCTACCATTGCACTTACTAGCCACCTGCCTACCTAGCCTACATGCCGGTCTACCTACATGTTCTTCCTACATGCAGTGCTACATGCTGCATGCCTTCCTGCCTGTCTACTTACCTGCTTTCCTATGTCTACTTACTTACCTGTCGACTTTCTCAAAAGCACGGTACGCACTGAACCTACCCAACTACTTACCAAGGATGAAAGGAGAGAGAGAGAGAGAGAGAGAGAGAGAGAGAGAGAGAGAGAGAGAGAGAAATTACAGTAACAGTATCCTATGTATATAATGGCAAAAAAAAAAATAATAATAATAATACTGTTACAATACTCGCATTGAAAGCCCTCCTTCGCCCTCCCTCTCTTCCTGTGTGTGTGTGTGTGTGTGTGTGTGTGTGTGTGTGTGTGTGTGTGTGTGTGTGTAAAAGTTAAATAGTTATAAGTTTATATTGAACAGCGAGTTCATAGGGATGGATAGTAAGGGAAATACCATTAAATTGGGATTGATCATCATTACCCTTTCATTACGAATAAGTCTTTTTTACTATACTGAGGCCTCCTGACAAGATATATTATGCACCGTAGGAGAGTCTTACCGAACTGCAAGGGTCAGATGAAGCCGTTAAATGCACATGTAAGTGAAATTGAGTTTAGATGCACATATGTAAGTGTCCGTCCAAACTACAGTAGGTGTCATTGGATAGTACGAGTACGTGGGCGTAGTTGGATGGGTATATGGATGTAGGTGTGTGTGTGTGGATGAGTACCGTATCTCGGTGTAGGTGTATATGAACGTGGATGTGTGAGTGTGGACATGGATGTAGGTGGGCGTGTAAGTGGTTGTGAGTGTTCCGAGTGTGTGGGTGTGTAGATGGGCGGAAGTTCTCAGGTTACTGGCTAGTGGTGTAGGGTAGAGCCGAACAGGAAGTTATACTCAGTCAGTTGGAGAGAGAGAGAGAGAGAGAGAGAGAGAGAGAGAGAGAGATTACTGGGAACAGGATAATACTTACGGTAAGCAAGAAAATATGCAAGAAGGAAATGACGAGAGAGTAATTCTAAAATTTACATACCGGTACGTTTTGTGTGCGTGTGTGTGTGTGTGTGTGTGTGTGTGTGTGTGTGTGTGTGTGTGTGTAGGTACCAGCACCCCTCCCTCAACTTTACGACATACTCGGGCTTGCAGGAAGAGCTTTTCAACATCACCTGCACCACACTCACTCACCGTCTGCAACACCGCCATATGTGTGTGTGAGAGAAAAAAATATGTGCGTGCTTGCGCTAGAAAAAGCAGACAGGTGGACAGACAGACAGACAGACAGGTAAGTAAAATAAGTTCTGCTGTGTGAGAAAATGGAGGAAAATGCTAGAGAGAGAGAGAGAGAGAGAGAGAGAGAGAGAGTGAGAGAGAGATTGCTCCCCTGTGACTCACCCCAGTGTTCAGAACAACGTGTTTTAATGTCTCCCTCATATTTCTCCAATACTGCTCTTTGTTTCCTTTATAGTTCCTCCTTAATGCATCTCTCTCTCTCTCTCTCTAAACTGTATCTTCAATATGTGTTTTTGCGTTGCATTTTTGAAAATGAGAGAGAGAGACTTAAAGTATATATGAATGTGTGTGTGTGTGTGTGTGTGTGTGTGTGTGTGTGTGTAAGCGTTGCGTGTACCTGTCCATGTTCCTGTCAGTCTTGCATTTCCGACAAGCGTGCACATAAAGTCGGTTCTAGGATATTACACACACACACACACACACACACACACACACACACACACACACACACACACATAGTTAGTATAGGGTCATGTTCAGTCATTTTCTAGGCTTGGTGATAGGTTAGTTTAGGTCAATTAGTTTAGTTTAAGGTAGGTTAGGTTGATTTAGGTAATGAAATTGAGGTTAGACTTGTATGGTTAACGGTCAGGGTAGATTTGGTAAATTTAGTTCAGCGAGGATAGTCAAGGATCAGTTGGGTTGAAATTAGGCGGTTAATTTGGTTGAGTACAGTAGTTACGGTCAGATTAGGCTTCAGATGGAGAAAGGTCATTTAGTTAACATTATGTAAGGTGAACTGAGGTTAGCCTAGTTTCAGCAAGACTAGGGAAAACGACGTGTGAGAGAGAGAGAGAGAGAGAGAGAGAGAGAGAGAGAGAGAGAGAGAGAGAGAGAGAGAGAGAGCAGTGAACCGGTGAGTTAGTTTTGCACATTATTAGGCATCGGTATTTATAATTTACAGTCGTCCCTTAAAAACTGATTGTGGTTTACTGAACACCTGTACATATCAGATGTGTTCAGCCTGCATCACACATTACAGAGTGTAGTCAGCAACGGTATAGGAAGGCCAGGCATGTTCCGTCAACAGTAGCCTACACGCATACGAATTTATACCCCCCCCCCCAAAAAAAAAAAAAAAAAAAAAAAAAACGGTCTCACCTACACCTGCTCTCATATTTGTAATAATACTTCTCTACAAGCGTTAAAGTATAAGAAAGCCTGGATTGGTGTTGAGCTACAATGCATCGTGTTCAGAATTAATTGTTAAGGAGCAGGTGTTACGAAGACAACAAGCTGACAAGAATACAGGCCACTCCAGTACCTTAGTGGCTCTGGAGATTTCGTAACACCTCGTCGTTTGCGATCTGTGCTGCACATTATACCTCTTTTTCCACTTGTATATTACTGATGCAAAATATGTAGTTATGAAAGCGATATACCGGTAATTGGAGTACTGTACAAGAGAATGCTGAAGTGTAACATGCAAAATAACTCGCTAAGAAACAGGTACTACGAAATATCCATATATGCTGTTTACATAATTGAAATCAGAAGCATAAAAAAAAAAAAATAGTGAGGTGTAACGAGAATCAACCAAAAGAAGAGGTTCCGCAATCTAAACCAGGTATACGACCAGGGTGCGGTGAAAGCAGGTATTGTGCAGTTATGGTTGTGGGTTGACAGGCGGTTGTATCGGACGTCATTGCTATCTTATCGAGAGAGAGAGAGAGAGAGTGACACAAGCACTTCCATCAAAGGTAAATCAAGGATTGATGAGCAGCGCTGTGCACGCACGTTACCATTAATATCCTTAATGTCTTAATAAATATGGCAGAACTCACCTTAACTCACCATACGTTGAACATTTGGCATTGCAGACCCTTCACCTCTTCACTACGAGGGCGTTAGAATAGGTCTGTGTTCTAGGTGGCGTAGAAGGCCTCTGCACCCCTTCCTCAGCGATGTATTTTGCTTATTGCACCTTAACATTCTTCTCTATGCTGTTTATATCGTTTTTGTATCACATGGCTTGCGTCCAATATACAGAAGAGGATGGTGGGGTGTAATGTGCAGGATAAATCGCTTAGGAAGAGGTGAAACGAACACGACACGTCTGTTGTTTCGTGGTAGTCAGGCGATTTTAATAAAATTGGAAAGTAAGTTTGTCAGTCATGGTAATAAAATGATCTGTCAGCACGAGCACACTTTCAAAAATAAAATCGCCTGGTAGATGCAAGACAAACAAAATAGGTCCTTAGGCTGACAGTTAAATTGATGATGTAGTCGGAATTTACGGTAGTTTCCGTAGACATTGAGAACACGTAAAACGATTGCCATTAATATTTTTAACACCATCAGTTGCAGACGTCCTTCCTGTAACGAAAATAAGGTCGTCGGGAGGGTGTCAGAATTTAGTAGTAGAAGAAAAAGCGTCATCCTTTTCAGTCCCGTTGCAGTTGTAATAAGTCCCTTCTGTCCTGATTTTACTCGGCTGAAGAGAAGCAGTTGTAAGTGGATACAGCTGTCATTAAGCCCTTCAGTGAGTAGAGAGGTTAGATACAGCCGTCATTAGCCCGTCATTGAGCACAGAGGTTAGATACAGCCGTCATTAAGCCCTTCATTGTGTACATAGGTTAAATACAGCCGTCATTAAGCCCTTCATTGAGTACAGAGGTTTTATACAGCCGTCATCAAGCCCTTCATTAAATACAGAGGTTTGATACAGCCGTCATTAAGCCCTTCATTGAGTACAGAGGTTTGATACAGCCGTCATTAAACCCTTCATTAAGTACAGAGGTTTGATACAGCCGTCATTAAGTCCTTCATTGAGTACAGAGGTTTGATACAGCCGTCATTAAGCCCTTCATTGAGCATAGAGGTTTGATACAGCCGCCACTAAGCCCTTTATTAAGTACAGAGGTTTGATGCCGTCATTAAGCCCTTCATTGTGTACAGCGGTATGATACAGCCGTCACCAAGCCCTTCATTCCAAAAGGTTTTCCCTAAGACAAATACTGGGATTACATTATAAAGTTGGTCGTCATAGCCAGTGGATATAGGTTGCTTACAACACTTTGACTTAATGAGGTTCTTCCGGAGATGAGAAAAATCGTCAGATAGTCTGATTAAAACAGCCGTAATCTCGCAGCAAAGGGGTTGACTCATTATTGTCAGTTTCACGAGCCTAAAGATGCCAAAATAAACGAACACCGGGATTAGTTTGAACCTTTCAGTCCAGGAACGTCATTATTGTTCCATGGATTTATAGGCTACTTCCCTTGTTTAACTCTCAAAGCCTTCTTAGGTTCAGTAAAAATTCCCCCGGAGGTATCTTGATAAAAGAAAAATAAAATCTTAGTGGAGGGACGGAAATTCATAATTCCACTCTCCCACACGGACCAGCAATTCCGGGCCGACCCAGATGGCGCAGCTTAAAGTAATAATTCGGACACGGGAAGCGCCATAAAAGGACAAGTCACAGTCAGCAACGTCTACCAGCAAACGCGCGCCCCAAATCCACCAAGCAATGAAAAGCCCGCCATTTTTGTTCTTCCCTCCGTCTTCTCTCTGATCTCGGGGCCTCGTGTGATTATAGTTCTGGCGATGGCGCTGTGGAGGGAGGGGTGGATGGATAATGGAGCGAGTAGAAGCGAATAGAAGGTGCAGGTGTTGTGGTAATGATCAGGGATGCGTGGAAGCGATTATCGTACGCTCGCCAGGATCCTCCAGTCCCTCCCTCCTTTTGGGTTGGAAGCGGCATCGACCCCTGGCCCAAACTGTTGTACCGCACTATCCTTTCCTCCCTCCTCCCCCTCCTACTTCAACTCCTCTGTTCCCCCTAACCTTACTTAACACTTCTTGCTTTTTCATGCTGTTACTTCCTCCTTTCACCTGCCTTCCTCCCCTCCTGTCTCCATTCTTACTTTCCTTCCTTACCACTTCTTGCATTTTCCCTCCCCTTCTTCCTTCCCTCCCCTCCTCCCTCTTGCTACCACACATCTTCCCGTACCACTTCTTGCTTTTATCTTCCTGCTGCTTCCTTCTGTCTCCCCTCCACCCTCATCCTAACCCATTCTTTTCTTGCACACCACTTCGTCATTTTTCTTGCAGTTGATTCATCTGTTTCCCTCCTTTCTCCAATCCGTTCCTCCCTTTACCACATGATCCACATCTTGCTTTCAGTTCCCGTTGTATCACTCTCCCCTCCTCCCCAATGTATTGAATTTTAATCTGCTTTTCGTTGTCCTTTGTTGTGTTTTCCTTATCTCTCTTCTTTCTTCAGTTTTATGTTTTCTTTTAATTTTCCGATGTCTTGCTCTGTCCCCCCCCCCTCTCTCTCAGCATTCACATGTACAGTACACATGCTGTGTATTACAGTTCAGATGTTTACGTAGACCATCAGTTTCCTTCTCTCTCTCTCTCTCTCTCACACACACACACACACACACACACACACACACACACACACACACACACACACACACACACATCCATCTTGTACCTCCATCTCGCTGTCACCAAACGAGGTTACCAGGTTTCACGAATACAATTAGGAAAGACCGCTGTGACCTCGAGGGGAAAAGTGAGTGAGAGAGAGAGAGAGAGAGAGAGAGAGAGAGAGGGGGGGGGGTAATGTAAGTATAATATTTCTGTTGGAACAAAAATGTGTGGGGCAGTATATTGCATAGGTACAGGAGGGGGGGATGCATTCACAAAAAGAATAACAAGGAATATGGTAGATTTTTTTTTTTATTGTGGAAGCCAAACAAAGGAACATAATTAAAAACTCCACAACCATGAAAGGAGCTTCCCCTCCTTGCAGTTATTATTATTATTATTATTATTATTATTATTATTATTTAGCTTTCAGCAGGTAAGAGGAAGGTGAGGTTCTGGGAAAAAATTTAATTCTCTCTCTCTCTCTCTCGTTTTCCCTGTGCGGTCTTGCATGCGACGAAGCTCTTACCACAACCAAAAAGTAAAAAAAAAAAACAAAAGTTCATGCTGTGAAAAATATTAGTTCTGAAACCCGCACGAAAAGTTGCGACATTTGGCTAGAATTTGTGTGGTTTGGCATTGATCCTAGTGGAATAAAGGCAGAGATTAGTGTTTTGTGTCAGTTTATTTCCTCCTGTATGATTCTGATAACTGTGAAATTGAATACTGTTGTTACTATTGTTTTTTTTTTTTTATTAATTTTTGGTCTCATGTAACATTGATCTTTGTTGATTAAATGAAGCCTAGATGTTTTTCCCCTGTTTGCCATTGACCCTTGAGGAAGAAATGAAGTATTAAACGTTTGTTATCAGAATACTTCGTGTCTTATGGCTTTTTTTATATGGATTTAATAATTTAGGTGTTTAGTTTATCTCGTTAGGTAGCATAGACCAAAATTGCATAGTAATGGAGAGGTTTGTCCCTACATTGCGAGAGGCTCTTCTAAACCAGCATATAATCGTCTGGGAGTAGTGGCTATTTGTGGTTATTAGTGGTTGGGAGTAGTGGTTATTAGTGGTTGGGAGTAGTGGCTGTTAGTGGTAGCAGTTGCTGATCATGTGGACTGCCGGCTGAAATTGCCCTCCTTCTGAAGTCCAGCATCCTCCTTTCGCCGGATAGGTAGGGAGTTGAGGGGCATTTTTATAACTGGGCCTGAATTTATCGACCCACTCAAACACCA